>NC_142867.1:52045500-52352000 GCF_051225735.1 Oryctolagus cuniculus | reverse complement strand
TTGAATCTTCTCTGGATTACTTATAATACCTAACACAATGTAAATGCTATGTAAATAGCTGCTGTAGCATATTGTTTAGGGAGTAATGACAAACAAAACAAATGTCTGTTCATGTGTTGGTGCAGACGGGATGTTCTTTGAGTATTTTCTGTCTGCAGCTGATTGAATCCATACAAGTGGAATCTGCAGACTTAGAGGGCCAATTATATAACTATGCCTACCCTCCCACCACGCAAAGATATTATTTTAAAATCCTAGAAGCAGAATTATATCCAAGTGCAGTCGCTTCTCAGCCTGTTGGCCAAGATCAAGTGTACATCCAAGTGCACTTAGCTGCAGATAATTTAATGGACTATCTGTAGATGGTCGGTCGAAGGTCTAGGAAATTCATGTATATCGAGATATTCAAGACTAGCAACAGTGGGAAGCCATTGTCATGCCAGGCTGGGGCAGTTTTACAGTCTGTCCCCAGTTTGCTTGCTTCTCCTCCACAGGGAGGTGGGGTCAATGTGCTCACTGCTTGGTGACTCCCTTCAAATAGACACCACATGGCAGGAGTGATGGTGTGTGATTTCTAAGAGTCAAAGACCTGAGCTTTTTCCTTCGTATTCTCTTTCTTAAATTGATAGTCATGGGGGAAACCGGTTATCATTTTGTAGGACTCTCCAGGCTCCCTATGGGGAGGCCCACAAGGAGGCTGTGAAGTCTCCTATTAATCGCCATGGGAGTGCGCTTGGAGTCAGGTCCTCCAGTCCCAGGCAAGCCTTCAGCTGACGGCCGCCACGGCTGACATCTTCACTGAAGTATCATGACAGACCCTGAGCCAGAACCGCCCGGCTGAGCCACTCACCAGATTCCTGACTTAGAAACCTGTGGGTTTTATCTTTGTCATTAAATCTGAGGACCATTTGTTACACTGCCATGGATGACTTATTCATGGAGAAACCGATGTTCCCAGAGCTGGTGGAAATTGGGACGGTAGAGCAAAGATTTCCAGGTAAGAGCTGTAGACATGGAGAATGCAGACTGCCAAGACCACGAAGGCAGGGTTGGGAGGATGGCATCCTGTGCTTTCTCCTTCTGCCATGCACACACTGGCCAAGCCTAAGAGACGCCAGAGGGCAAGTGAACCCTGTTGGTGATATTTGCCCCTCGGGCCCAGAGCAGGGCTGAGGGAGGCAGAGAACAAACATTATAAAGGCAATGAAGAATATTCAGAACCTGTTTAGACCCATGTTACTTAGGAAGAGGTGTTCCCTCGGGTTTGGCCAGAGAAGAGGGACCACCAGAGAGCACATGAAATGAAAGGTGCATCACACTGACTGGACCTAATGCAACGGTGGGTGCTGCTGGGACAGTCTAAACTGTCTAAACTGTGGGTGTGGCTGCTTCTGGGCCTGAGGCCGAGGCCCTGAAGTCAGAGCAGGCAACAAGGTAAGGAAGATGGCAAGAGCAAGAACCTGTGAGGAGACAGGAACCTCCATCCTTCTCTGCTCCCAAGTGTCCACAGAGTGGGATTTGTGAGAGGAATGGGTGCCCTTCCTGGAGCCCAAGAGTCAAGGAAGTTGA
The DNA here is from genome assembly GCF_051225735.1 of Oryctolagus cuniculus. Taxonomy (NCBI): domain Eukaryota; kingdom Metazoa; phylum Chordata; class Mammalia; order Lagomorpha; family Leporidae; genus Oryctolagus; species Oryctolagus cuniculus. Next base: position 52,350,431 of record NC_142867.1, on the reverse strand, counting down.
AGGTATTGGCCCAGCAGGAACTGGAGCAGCTAAAGGTCGAGCTGCTACCCCACCCATCCTGGCAAGTCACTACACTGACCCAGTGAATGCAGAGAATATAACTTCCTGATTTCACACAATTATCTCTTCCTAACCCAGAACCATCTAGAGAAGGGAACTCTGGAAACACAGTCCCAGTTAAGCGAAGCTGATGCAAAGCAAATCCACCACAGAGTTGCAAAAGGTCAAAATAGAGTCACAGCAAATGAAGCGTTAAGAGAATAACCTACCACAGCTACATCAGGTTTGTTCAGGGAAGCAAGGGTGATTTCATGTAAGAAAAGTCTATTAATAGGACATAAATTCAATAACTCCTATATAAAAAGCTGACTGATAATCTCAATAGATAACAGAAAGTGTTCGGATAAAATTCACATTCATGCTTGATTGAGAGGGAAAGCATTCCATGTGGAAAAGTAAAAATAGGGAGAATCTCCTTTGACCTGCAATGTCTCGTATCAGCAGCCTGGATCATCCTTGATGTTGAAACACCAGAAGCATTCGTGTTAAAACCAGGAAGAGGCAGAGATACTAGATGTCTCCATTACCATGGAGCAATGTTCTGGAAATTCTGACACAATAAGACATGAGGCAGAAGTAAGAGGTAAAATTGTTAGAAAGCAAGAATATGGGAGCTACTGTCATTTGTAGATAATATGAATATATATCTATTAAAAACTAAGAGAATCAGCTGAAAGCTCTTAGCATTAACTCATAAGTAAAATAGTGACATACAATAAAAATGTACAAAATCCAATAGCTTTCCTCTATGCCAGCAATATCGCTCAGATAATAGGGAAAATAATTCGATCACAACAGAAGCCAGAAAACATTAAGTGCCCCAAGAGGTTGATTTTTTCAGCAACACAGATCATTATTTTGTTGAATGTTTCTCAATTTGTTTGGGTATATCTGATGTTTCCCTGTGATTTGATTTAGGTTAGGCATCGCGTCTGGCTCAGAAATATATCAGAATTGACACATCCTTCTCAGCATATCACGTTGTGAGAAACATGATGTTAATTGGTCCCATTATTGATGATCCTTACTTTGGTCTACTGGTTAACCTGGTCTCTCCACTGTACTTATTTTCCCCTTTGTAGTTATTAAATATCTTGTGAAAGTTGATTTTAAGACCATTTAAGTATCCTGTTTCTCATCAAAATTTTACCTATTGTCAATCATTTTAAATGACAATGCTGGAAGTGTGGTGAGATACATTTTCACAGGCAGTGTGAGTGGGGGTATAAATAGGTCAGGTTCTCTGAAAAGTAACGAAGCAGTCCTTGGGAAGAACTTCAAAAGTTCTTACAAAATACATAATCCAATTTCTAGGAATCTATTCTAGAAAGAATAAAAATCAGAAATATGGCCAAAGAGGTATTTTTTTCATTTCATGAATCTTGTAATAGTGAAAAATTTCATAACAACATAGCTGTCCAACCACAGGTGAGTGGATAAATAAAACTGTGCTAGTTCTATAGACAAAATAATATACGACATGGGTAGCATTGTGTCACCTTGGGTTAAGCTACAACTTGGGTGCTTGCATCCCACACTGGAGTGCCTGGGATCAACTTGTACCTCTGCTTCCAGTTCAGCTTCCTGCTATGCATCTGGGAGTCAGCAGATGACGACACAAGTGCTTGGGCTCCTGCTTACCAGTGTGAGAGAAACCCAGATGAAGTGCTTATCCCCTGGCATCTGCCTGGCCCAGCCCTGGCTCTTGCAGGCATTTGGGGAGTGAACCAGTGAATGGAAGAGCTCTCTCTCTCTCTGTTACTCCTTTTCTCTCTGTCATTTTGCCTTTCAAATAAATAAATCTTTTAAAAATATGATATACAACCAATAATAATTATGTGACACATAGTAACATTGTTTTGGTAAGTGACAGCTCATCCATACAAGGATGATCCTGTAAGATTATTGCCTAGGAGTATTTTAGCTGTCTTACTCTGTGATGCTCACACAATGATCAAATCGCCTAGTGATACATTTCTCATATCTGTCACTAACAGCACATGACTGTCTAATAATTTTAATGACAAACAGAAAGCATAGTCACTCAGTAATGTTCTTTAAAGATACCATATTTTAAACTGTAAATAGAATTATGTATTGATAGCATTCATTATTTTAGAAAAATACACCAAAATTTTAATAGCATTTGCTTCCTGGGGCAGTTTTGAAGGGAGTTTTTAGTTTTTCTTTGTTATTTTACTATATTTTCCACAATGACAGGTTATTTATCTTTTTGTAAATAAAGAACTTAAGAAACAGCAGGTACGAATTAATTTTTTTGCACATTTTCCTTGTACATATTTGTGATCAATGTGTTAACCTTCTTTTGAGTCAGCAACAAAGAATCGGCGGAACAGCTGACAAAGCAGGTGAAATCACTTGTGTGTGTTGTACAGTCTCATCCATCTGATCAGACCGCTTCACTTATTAGCCTCACTAATGTAATCGGATTCTGACTCAATATTTAGTTAGTATTTTCTAATGTACATATGCATTATCTCTTTTATGAGATGCTGATCTGTTTTAGGTCATTTTAATCTGACCAGGGAGAAACTCTTTAAAATTTCATTGGAAACTGAAATCGCTGGGCGTCTTTCAACCTCTTTCCTTGCTTCAAGCAACTGTGGTAGAAGGAGCTCGGGTCTGAGGCTTCAGACATCGCGATTTGAATCGTCCTTTTGCTCCTTCTTAGCAGTGACCCTCCGCCTGTCTTTTCCTCTCACTGTGCTTTATTTTTCTCATCTCAAAACTGAAGGCTTCCTAATCCAGTCTATGATTCTCAGACGACGCGTCCACTCCTTCCGCGGCCAACACGTCCCGCTCCTTTGCGTCGCTGAAATGCCAGTGTGCATGTGTGCCCTTGCACATGTCTGCAGCCCCACCACACACACCTGTTTAGCGAGTTCTTAGCGCAAGAGAACTGTGTTTTAGTTTGTCCTGACAGAAGCATTGGACATATCTGAATTTTCATTTTATTGCACTAGAAGCTGAGTATCCACCATGTCCTATTTCTCTGATGTCAATTTCCTTCCCACTCTAACCCTCTTGAAAGACTGTTGGCTGCTCTGCAGAGAAAGGAACTTTAAAAAGAAATGTACAACTGTCAGACTTTATGCAAGAGGGCAAGTCCCAGTACTGCCAGCTCAATAAACAATGTCTCAGATAAACACTTCCCAATGCCCTGGGAGAAATAGGTAGCAAAGAGAGTTCACGCCCCCAATTCCTCCCAAGGAGACTGTGCCTTGAGCAACTATTTACAAGAGCATGCTTTTCAGGTGACCCTCACGTTAAACCCTGGTCTTCCCCGTAAGAGTGGTAGGACTTTAATAAAATGAGCTGCTTATAGAACATGGTTTGATTAGTTCCTGACTTGCTTTACCAGAGAATTCCTTTGGATAAGGTTTGCTAAACTTGCCAAGCTGTAGGACTCCCCAGTGGTCCTTATCAAAGGACAAGAATGTGCTTACGGAGCAGTGACCATGGTATGGTTAAAGTCAATTACATCAATTGGCCCACAACAGTCTTAGGAGCTACCTGATCTTCATTTTACCAAATGAGGAAAATGTCTCAAAGAGATTAAATGAATTACCCTAAGTCACACAATTACACAAGTCCATCTGATGGACTTAATGTCTTTCTACTTCACTCTATGGTGCTCCAGGCCTGGGAAATTCTGAGTAAATTTCAGTCCTTCTTCTTTCTGTTGCTACAGGATCTTTTATTCATTCAACAAACATTTAACAAGTGTCCCTTCTGTGTTAGGAATTGCACCAGGCTCTGGTAAATCATCATGGAGCAAAAAAGAAAAAAAAAATGATTCCACTTTTTGGAACATACGCTCCAGTGGGGAAGACATAGTAAAGAAAAAGTAAAAACTCCTAATAAGTGTTAAGGAGAATGGTGGGGTTGACTGACAGAGGGAATGAGTTTGGGGCAGGGTTAATGTTAAGGTGTCTATTAAACATCCAAATAAAGATGTCCAGGACGATTGAAAGTATGGGTCTGCAATTCAAGGACAGAAATACCTCGCCACAAGAAAGAGTCAGAGGAGGGTGCTAAGATGCTCTCTGTTTTGAGTAGCTCCGAGTTGGAGCCCGTCAGCTCCAGTGCACTGGACGGAGGGGTGAGAAGCAAGGGCATGTTTGAGGTGCTCGGCACAGCTGGAGACGAATACAGTGGAGCACTGGAAACAGAAGAGGCTGAAGTAACCAGAGAGAAGATCAGTAGCATTCTGGGCACCTTGCACTTTGTTTCAGATGAGAATAGGTAGAGAATGTGTGTGCTCTAGAGAGAGAACTCTGGCTGCAATGAAGACAGAATCAAAGAACAAGACAAGAGGCAGGTGTCCCAACAGAATCTGCTGCTAATGAGAGGGACTGGCAAAATTAACCAAGGCCAGGGGAAAAGTGGAGAATAACAAATGGGTTTCAGTTGCATTCGGATATAGAATCCATAGGGCTTTGTGATGGATTGGAAAGGAAGGGTGGGAAGGAGTTGAGGGTTCCCACGTTTCTGGTTTGGACACTTGAGGTAGAAGACCAAAAATGGAAAGGCAACCGATTTGGAAGGGCCAAAGGGGAGTTTAGTTTTACATATGTTGTACTCAAGGCGGCTATGAAAAATCCAGGCAGACAACTATATGGAGCTGAAATTCACAGGCAAATCTGAACCTCACATATTTCAGATGCACACACACACACACACACACACACCCCAAAGTGGGTGGAGTCACCGAGGGCTAGTGTGCAGCATGCAAAGTGACAAGGACAAACTCCCAATGAGCTTTACATTATCCATAGGCATGCTGTCATTTATGTTGTGAACAACTCCATGAGTTCAACTTTATCTGTTCTGTTTTCTCCAGAATCAGATGATCAGAAAATCACAGGCATTTCCCAGCCTCCAGGCCTAGGGGTCCCAATTGTGTAACATCTGGGATGTTTTGCCAAAGCAGCTTACACGGGGTTTTTACGTTTACGGCACAAGGAGCACCTGGGAAAGGAAGAGCATGTGAAGAAAGTCTGAGGACCGTCAGCAAATCTTCTAAAACTTCTGTCATGGTGCAGCAGGGTAAGCCATAGCTTGGGATGCCTGACATCCCATATTGGAGTGCTGAAGTTCAAGTTCCACCCCTGCTTCTAATTCAGCCTCCTGCTGATAGGCCTGGGAAGCAGTAGATGATGGCTCAGATATTGAGGTTCCTGTTACCCATGTGGGAGACCTGCGTGGAGTTCCTGGCTCCTGGCTTTGGCCTAGCCCAGCCTTGGCAGTTGTGGGCATTTGGGGAATGAATCAGCATGTGGAAGATTGATTTGTTCTCTCTAAAATAAATAAACTCTTTTTAGTGTTTTTTTTTTTTTTTTATTTAAGGTATACAGATTTCACAAATACAAATTTAGGAACATAGTGATTCTTCCCACCCTACTCTCTCTCCAGCATGCGCTCCCACCCTTCTTCTCCCTCTTCTATTCTCATTCTTATTTTTTTTACTAAGATCTATTTTCTTTTTAAAAAAGATTTATTTATTTATTTGAAATGTGCAGTTACAGAGAGGCAGAGAGAGAGAGAAAGAAAGAGGTCTTCCACCCACTGATTCACTCCCCAAATGGTCACAACAGCCAGAGCTGGGCCAGTCCAAAGCCAGGAGCCAGGAGCTTCTTCTAGGTCTCCCACATGGCGCTGTGGCCCAAGCACTTGGGCCATCTTCTACTACTTTCCCAAGTCATAGCAGAGAGCTGAATTGGAAGTGGAGCAGCCAAGACATGAATTGGCGCCCATATTAGATGCCGGCACTACAGGCAGCATCTTTACCCACTACGCCACAACTCCAGCCCCATAAGACCTATTTTCAATTAACTTTATACACATAAGATTAACCCTACACTAAGTAAAGAGCTCAACATATAATATGAAAAAAAATTTGTTCTTTTAAAAAAATGCTTTTATGAAGTGTTCTACACAGGTTAAAAATGAGAAAGCCCTCAGACACACACAATTTTTATAATTTTTTGAGGAAAGGATATTTGAACTGATACTACAGTTTACGCTAAGAACCAGGAAATTTATCAATGTGATAAAAGTTGAGTTAGAGGACCCTGGAGGTCACACAGGACATGGATATTTCAATACATGAAAATATATGTATTTTATGTCCATGACAGTGAGAAAAGTAATAAAATCCCCAAGTGTTCCTTCTGGTAAAGTAACTGGACAATTGAAAAAGCTGGCTAGACAAAGAATCATTCTATAAGGAGAAATGAAAAGTATTTTGCTATTACTTTCAGTACCTTTCTTGTAGGAGTCATGGGAAGAAAGGGAAAATATTTCTGTAGAATGTTAAGGAAGCTGTCCGTGTGGGCTGATCCCAAATAGATAAGACAGAATAGAGGCTTTTGCAAAGAACTTTGAAAAATAATGGATAAGTGTGTTTTCTCTTGAAAATTGTTATAGTATGTGATTTTATAACATTTTAAACCCCCAAACAGAAATCTACAGCCATGCAATAATTTTATTGTAGGGTACACTGAAAATAATCTTTAGCCCAGTGAGGGTGCATCAAAGTGAGAAAGATTATAAGCTGCAGAGGCACATGGAGCGCTCTCCATGTTCTGCATAGCTGAATGCCACAGAGCACCTCTGGAGCAAGCTTGGTACCAGGGCCTTTGTGTAAATCCTCACATGCCGCTGAGCCACAGCTATAACTCCTACATGTATACAAAGGAAAAAAGTCATTTCCCAAGTTTGTTTCCACAGCAACAGAATTCCATATTTTCTTCCTCTGTATCTAAACGTGAACAACCCTCAACTAGGCGGGGTGGTGTACAATCCTTGCAAAATACCAATTAAGACAGACTGTGAGTTTGACAAAGTCAGTGGTCATGTTCATTTAGCAGGCATTGATTACAAGCCTACGCTAGACCAAGAGCTGTGCTAGGTCCCGGAGATATATGGAGGAAGACCCACAGCCTGCCCTCTGGATCCTTCTACGTGGTGGGAAACATCCAGGAGGAGGGACAAAATGTGAAGCAGTGTAATGAGTCCAGCTGGAATGTTAGGAGGGAACAACCAACAGCCTCAAGAAGTCATCAGGTTTTTTTTTAATCTAGATGTTGGATAACTAATAAGCTCTTGCCAGTGTGAACAAAAGAGATGCAGAGACATAGAGACAGATTCAGAACAATTAGGGCAAAGGGAACCGTATGTGCAAAACACACAAGGAGGGAGGAACGAGGAATATTGGGAAACGGCAGGGTGGAAAAGGTGGGCGCATCACACAGGCTGTAGAAGTAGGCTTGGAATGCCCATGATGAGGAGCCACCAAACCTATTGATACAGAAGCGTGGGCAGCTCTACGCCCTGAGACTCTTCACGTGAACTGCAGCACAGACCGTGGGAAGAGGTAGGGCAATGGAGGTAGAGACACACACAGCTGAGACTGCTGTGTTTCAGAAGGTCACTCAACAAAAGTCAGTTGATTTTCTTTCCATTTCTCTCCTTTCCCCTCCCAATCTTGTTGAACTCCAGAGTGGGCAACCGAACTGGATCTAACCCTGTATGAGTTTTGTTTGGATGAGAAAGTTGGGCCTGAAAAGAAAAATAACTCCCCAAGGGTAACAGAGCTAGGAAGTGGCAAAGCTGGAGTCTGAATCCAGGCCCTCAGTCTCCAGGTTGGGTGAGTCATCACCACACTAGACACCTTCACTGCGTGGGCACTGGTTGTAAGGAGAGTGAGAGGATGGGTTTCCCAATGAGATCATGACACTATTAACCCTTTGATTGATTCCTTACTCCTCTCTCAAAACTGGTCCTCCTTGTCTGTGGCCTTGACCTGATCACTGCCCATTTTCAGGAGTCTCACAGTGGCCCTTGCAGTTCTGTACTTACCTTTATCCCAAGGCTAGAATTGCCCCCTGCGGTCTTAGACGTGCTCTCCTTTCTAACTTCAGACCCCAACACACACTCTCCTATGTGTTCTCGTGACATACTCCTCCCAATGGCTCTTTGGGAAATGGCTGGACCTCCTCCTCAGCCCCTGGTTCCCTCTTCTCATTAAGTACATTCCAAAAATGAGAAGCCACAAAAATCTCTTGACCTGAGATCTTGCTTGATACAGAGACATCATCAATGTTACTGAGATGCTACCATAGCTGGAACTGCTCCTTCCAACGTTCTGGGCATCTGGGTCTGGGGAGATTCAGTCCATTGGCAGCCAGGGACCAATACCATTCATTCCTTCTCTCCCCCCCTCTCCCTCTCTCTCCCTCTCTCTCTCTCCCTCTCTCTCCCCCCCCTCCCTCTCTCTCCCTCTCTCTCTCTCTCTCCCTCCCCCCCTTCTCTCTCTCTCTCAAAACTCAGGGATTGAGTTCTCCACTTAGGAGGCAGAACTTGGGCTCTACTCATGAACCCACCAAACCCCGGACTACAGAGGAAAGAATTGAGGATGATGTAGCCCTTTAGCCTTGGCTCCTGACTTTACTTGACACTAGTCCTCTGGCTACAGTTTCTGCCCTTGGGACCTGAGAGATATCCCCTATCTGTCTCCTTTGGGGGTTGTGTTATTTTGAGTGAGTTGCTCTTTCTTATAATCTGTTTCCTGTTTCTGTTGTACAACAATGGGTGTTGTTGTCATATAAGAGTTTTCTGTGTGTTCAATTATAGTCTGCACATACACCCCGTAAGAGCCTGAAAAGAATGCTAAGGGGAGTTGTTAAAGCCATACCAAGACTTAGCATTGCCATCAGGTATCGCCACTCCTAGGCTGTAACATTGCTGTAAAACAGATTGTTTCTGTGGCCAACTGCTGCTTCTTAAGCCCCAAGTAGTCCGTGACAAAGGGCTCTAAGAAACAATTTTCCACTTAGAGTTTGGCTTAAAATATTTGGCCAACCTTATTCTAACCACTTTGGCTAAGTATAAAAACTAGCTGCAATGACTAGTTATTTAAAGTCCTAAAAATTATGGTATTGGTGGAGGTAGAATAGGGGCCACTATTACACTTTAGGATTCCGAACCTGCATCTGTTTGTAGTTGTGATTAAGATGTACGTACACACACACACACACACACACACACACACCAAGGTCCCACAACACACAACACAAAAGGCAGCACTTGACTTTTGAAAATATGTCCTTTTTGATTTTGACTGTGAGCTATGCCAGGTGGTCAATTTGAATGACCATTAATCAGTGTGATGGAGTGTCAAAGGAGGCAGAAATCATTAGGAAAGTATTGTCCCTGGAAGATTCTGCAATTTTCCAAATTTATTTTTATCTAAAGAGACTCATGAGGCTCTGCAGTGACATATGTGTCCTATTTACTCTAACAGAACCAGGGTGGCTAGGTACAGATGGGCCCAATGAGGGATGCCCTAAATCAGCTGGTGGGGGCTGCGTTCTGCGGGGTCAGGGCTGGCTACAGGACAGGGTCAGCAGAAGGACAGCACGAGGACATCATCTCAGGCAAACGCGCGAGTGAGAGGTGGGGCCCCAGGTGGGCTGAAGACTCCGAATATTAGCAGGTCTCTTGGTGACCCCAGGGTCCTGGGAAGGCCAGCCAGGGCTTGACCGTGGGGTGGGTCTGCTGAGGCCCCAACAAGGGGGCTCCCTAACAAAGACAGCACCCAATTTTAAAGGGACGTGGCTTAGCTTGTCACCCTCGGATCTCTGAACATAGCAATTAGACTGTAAAGCTGTCATAAAAGGAAGCATGGAGATTAATAGATAATATTCTTTAGCACTTTAATTTTGTAGAACTCAGAATGCAAGAAAATGAATTTCCTGGCCTCTTGCCAAAGCAGATATAAATAAATAGCTATCGAGGTTCTAATTTCCTGAGAATTTTAATAGAGAGAAATATTTATGGTTTAAAATTACCTCTGAAATTATGCAGTGAAGAATAGATAGTTTATGACTTTGGAGAACAAAAAGAAACTTGCAAATACTTGATGTTGGCAGATCAATTAAGTGGCAATACATGCTACATTATAATTTTAATCACCATGAAATTAAAATATGGTAATGAGTGTTAACATGACTTTATCCTCTCAAGCTATGATTTAATTTATAGAATTTCTCTTGACTACTTCCTTGTTTCCGTGGTTATTTTTCTTACTCTGCACACTACTTTAGATTTTATACTTTCCAATGCATCTTGTTGAAGACAGCCACCAATTAAATGAGTTCTTCTTCCCCTATCAATTAACTACCTTGTAGACTATTCATACTCATTTTAATCTAGCTCTTTCTGCCTCCCTGCATAAAATATGTTGCAAATTAGAATGACTTTTTTTTAACAGAAGGTTTCTTCTGGTTTTTCCAATTGTTTATTTTTTCCAGTGACACGAAAGGCAACCCAGGTGTCAGCTGCTCGGTTGGACAGGATGCAGCTCTCGCCCTCCTACCTCTTGGTGGCCCTGGCCCTGCCCTCCACCGTGTAGTGTCGCAGCCCACACTTCACCTCAGCAAATGGATCACATAGCAAAGATTTCATTTCTTTTGCTGCTCCAACCTCCAATTCCCAGCACCCCACCTTCAAAACTCCATGCTGGGATGCCTAAAAATTATAAGAGCACCTCAAAAAGTTTGTGGAAAACAGATTTAAATGACAACTTTTTAAGGACAAAACATTTTGAAACCCACACACAGTTTTTTCATAAGAGGCACTTTCCATGAACTTTCTGAAGACCCTTCTTGTCTCCATAAAAGAGAAAAACTGTAGTAATGCACCCCAAATGGCTCAGATGGCCCAAGGGAGAGGAACAAGCAGAAGAGTCAAGCTCTGCTCTGCTTTTCCTGACACCACCAGTTTTCTGACCCTGTGGCACCCCTGGAGTGTGCAACAATCTGCTTCGACTAAGCATGTGGAGTGAGCGTAGGCCCCCAGGTTCAGGGCTCAGTCCCACAAGACTGAGACATCAGTCACAAGTCCCAGGTGACCGCCTGGACTTCTGAAGGACCAACTGTCACCTTTTCCGGTTTGCGAATTTGCTAGAACAACTCCCAGAACTCAGGAGAGCCCTGTACTCACTATTACTGGTGTATTTTGAAGGCTACAACTCAGGGACAGCCCAATGGAAGAGACGCATGGGGTATGTTGTAGAGAGGAGCAGGGAGCTTCCCTACCCTACTGCAGCACCTTGATGTGTTCCATGACCCAGAAAGAAGCTCTCTGCACCTCCCGGTTCAAGAGTTTGTATAACCCAAGCTTCAGCCCCCTTCTCACCCTAGAGGTCAAAGAGAGATAGGGGAGGGGGATGGGAGAGAGGGTGGTGCAAGGGACACAGAACTGATCCTGTGTTCAGTTGTTTGGGCTTACTGGTGACCAGGCCACCTCCTGGTTCCCTCTAGGGCACTAGCTGAATCATTTTGTTAGCATAGACTCAGCAGTGTTCCAGAGGGCTTGTTACCACTGACCAAAGACACTCCCTATGCTCAGGAAATTTCAAGAGATGTAGGAGCCCTGTGCCACTGACTAGGGATAAGGATCAAGAATGTCTTCTCTTATGCCACACGTTGGCAGAGGACCCCAGTATGTCCTACCCAAGGTTTACACCTCCCCATCCCTCTAGATCAACCCTCTCCTTCAACCCTGCGTGTGTAAGACCACAGCCCTCCTCCACAGTGTGGGAACCCTCAGCCTTCACCCTGGCTCTGGCCTAAGTCTGGAATCCACTCATTTCACCCAACCAGGCATTCCCAGGACCCCTGCAATCCCATTTCCCAAATGCATTTTTAAAAGTCTGACTTACTCAGGTGAAAACACCGTGAAGGTCGTGGGGTAGAGTAGCTTGAGGGGAAGGTGCTGCACCAAGATTATCTAGGATAGGTTTCTGCACTGAAACTAGCACTTCCTGTGCTTGCATCTGGGACCAGACACACTTCTCTGCCTGAGATAAACAACATTGAGACCAAGCACAGATAACCTAGGTGCTTGACTAAACTCTCGCAAAATGAATCCGTGACTCCTCCAAACAGATGATCAAAACTAAGAGCATGCTCATTAAAACTCACTTCAGGGACAACTGTTGCGGCACTGTTGGGTAAGCAACTGCTTGGAATGGCCGCACCTGGGATGGAGTCTCACCTCTGCTTCCAATCCAACTTCCTGCTAATGCACTTGGGAGGCAGCAGATGACGGCCCAAGTGCTTGGATTCCTGCCATCCTCATGGAAGACTCAAATGGAGTTTCTGGTTCCTGGCTTTGGCCAGACCCACACCCAGCTGTTGCAGGCATTTGTGGGAGTGAATCAGCAGATAGAAGTTCTCTCTTTGTCTCTCTCACTTTTTTTTTTTTTTTTTTGACAGGCAGAGTGGACAGTGAGAGAGACAGAGAGAAAGGTCTTCCTTTTGCCGTTGGTTCACCCTCCAATGGTTGCCGCGGCTGGCGTGCCGCGCTGATCCGAAGCCAGGAGCCAGGTACTTCTCCTGGTCTCCCATGGGGTGCAGGGTCCAAGGACTTGGGCCATCCTCCACTGCACTCCCTGGCCACAGCAGAGAGCTGGCCTGGAAGGGGGGCAACTGGGACAGAATCCGGCACCCCGACCGGGACTAGAACCCAGTGTGCCGGCGCCGCAAGGTGGAGGATTAGCCTAGTGAGCAGCGGCGCCGGCCATGTCTCTCCCTCTCTTTATCACTTTACCTTTCAAATAAATCAATCTTTTTATTTTTTATTTTTTTTGACAGGCAGAGTGGACAGTGAGAGAGAGAGACAGAGAGAAAGGTCTTCCTTTGCCGTTGGTTCACCCTCCAATGGCCGCCGCGGCCAGTGCGCTGCGGCCGGCGCACTGCACTGATCCGATGGCAGGAGCCAGGTACTTATCCTGGTCTCCCATGGGGTGCAGGGCCCAAGTACAAAAAATTCACTTCAAAACCCTAGCCTTGCTACACTCACCAATCTAAACCCACTATACCATAAACTCTTCTCAGTGCTAACTAGTTCCTTGCCTTGCAAGATTTGCCTTAAAATCCCCCAGTGCAGGTCCTTGTTGAATCCTTTAATGCTGTCTGCTAACTAGAGGAGTAAAAGAACACTGTAGTAAGTCAATGCTCATTTATCTGTGCAGCCTCGCCTCCATCACTCCCAACTTTGTACTTTACTCCAGAACTCTGCGGCGTGGAAACCACCCCCAAACTACAGGGCAATTGCCAAGATGTTTCACCCATCCCTGCCTTTATTTATTTTTCTCACTGTTTTGGGAATTAAAGCCATCCTTAAATCTCTCCCTTGTTGCCTTTTCTAAGTCCTACCACACTGTCAGTAGTCCAAGGCCCCTGCTCAGGGACCTTCCCTGGAGCCCGGGTTTTAGTGGGTTCCCTGCCTTCCTCCTTTCTCTGGAGCTCCTGTGCATCCACCACACCCCTCCTACTTATGAATGCCAATGTGTTCTCAGCAGAACAACGGCCAATGTGTTCTCAGCAGAGCGCGCAGAACAGAAACCGTGTCTTGCTGAGCTAGGCAGCAACTTCCACCTGACAATTCTAGTTTCCGGGGGAGGCACCACTGGTGTGTGCTGAGCTGCACGGAACTGGAATTTGCCTTCCTAGGAGCAGTGAGTGTTTTCCTCCGTGTATTGCTGGACTTTCATTTGGGTTGCATGGCTTTGTGACATAGAGTAATTTTTAATTTTTATGGAGTCCAATCTATTGATCTTTGTGTGATTTCTTGTATTGATTTGGAGCTTAAAAACGAATGGACTAGTTTTTAAGAGACTCTTTGTGACTAAGCTAAGAAATTGTTTAACGTCTTCCTTCTCACTGGGGCTAGAAGCACAGTATAAGCAGAGAACAAAGGAAACACCTTACCCACCTACTCTCAGAAAGTCTTGGCTCTTTTCCTTCTCAGTGAGAAATGGTCGATGGATCATTTTGTATTTCAGGTTGTACAATTTTCATCAACAAATAAAGACAGCCATCTGGAAACTCAGTGGTTCCATTTTTCTTTAGGCCCCAAAAGGCACTATGTGTGTGTGTCTGTGTGTGTGTTCAAATGAAAGAAAAACATGTAACTATTTTATTTTCTAAATAAACATGAAATACCACAGCAATTACTCAGCAGGCCCTGTTTGCCTGGCCCTGTGATTCACCCATTGCATCTCCATCTGCAACACTGGCCCACCCTCCAAGGGCCAGCCTAAATTCATGGCCTAATGAGTCCCTTCCCAATGAGCTCCTTCTCCTCCTACACCCCACCCCCTGCCCCTCCACGCCTCACGACCCCCACCCTGTAGATGCATTCTTGTTCGTCACACGCCTAAAATGTGAGCAACAAGGGAGGGCATTAAGACACCTGTTAAGATGCCTGCATCCCACATCAGAGCATCTGGGTTTGACACCCAGCTCTGGCTCCTGCTTCCAGCTTCCTGCCGATGCGGACTTTGGGAGGCAGCTATGATGGCTCCAGTAACTGAGTTCCTATGACCTCCATGGGAGACCTGGGTGGAGTTCCCACCTCCTGGCTTTAGCCTGGCCACCTCTGGCCTTGCACCTGTTTGAGGGGTGAACCAGTGAATGATAGCACTCTCTCTCTCTCTCTCTTTTTCTCTTTCTGCTTCTCAAATGAATAACAATTCTAAAATGTAAGCATCACAAGGGCATGGCTGATGTCTCCGTGACTTGTTAATTTCCAGTTCACACATTAACTGAACATAACAAGTTCTCTGCTAAGCACTGAAGAAATGTAGTGAACAAGACAGGCACAGGCCTCGTGGAACTTGTATTGTAGTGGAGGAAACAGCCTTTTAGTAACGAACTGCACATTTGATTATAAGCTTAGAGGGTGCTACTAAGCAAAAAGGTAGGAGGTTGAGGGAATACATAGGAAGAAGGGAAGCCAGGGGAAGCCCCTCTGGGAAGTGATATTTTAGGTTGCTGTCTGCAGGCTGCGGAGGTGCTCGGGAAGCAGTGTGGAGCGGGTGGAGGGCAGGTATGCCAGACGGGGGGCAGCGTGTGCACATTGCCACGAGGCTGGCCAAGGCCGCAGACCTGTGTGCAGAAGGTCTCCGGCACACACGGAGGAAGTAAAGAAAGCGTTAATACTTCTTAAACAATTAAAATGATGTCATTTTGCATGATAATATTTCGAACATGTGCAATCCTTATAATAGACACATTGAGCGTGAAGTTAAGGACTCTGGGTTTACTGGAGAGGCGAGAACAGGGCTCTGGAGGAAGGCAGGGGTTCGGCCTCGGTGTCGTCACTTGTGCCTGAGCTAAGACCCTAGGCGAGCCTCTTAGTCTCTCTGTGCCTTGTTTTCTTCATTTGCACAATAGAACGATAATGATACTCATGATGTCGCACCCACTTCTTGTGACAGCAACAGGGGTGAATGAGATAGAAACTGTAAGACGCCGAGAGCACGTGGTAAACATCTTCTCTTCATCTGCAGGTCTTCTCAGTGCCACTAAGTAAATAAATAAGTATTTATTAGGGTTTAGATGAATAGACCAACAGTTACCGGGAAAAGGGAACGTGTGATTGTTCTCTTTCTGCCTTCTCCTCCAGGAATCTCCCTTGTGAGAGTATCTATATATAGCCTTGCTGGTGAGAAGTAGAGCAAAGAACAAGATTTCCAAATGACAAGATTATATTTCCGTCTCACTCGTAATTACATACCTTCCCAGCTATTCATGAATTCCAAGCATCATTTCTCCTGTTTTCACTTTTAAATGCCTTCCGTTTGGGAATCCTTTCGGCAATCTTCTGTAACTTCAATTCTGGGGCAACTTAATTAGAATCCTGACTTCTCTCTCTCTCCCATCAGCAATTGCTTAAGTTTTTTTGACAAACATCTTAAAAACCAGAGGCTGCAAAGGGTACGCCGGAGCATTAGGCTTTTATTTGCTTCGGAGACAAGATCACGGCAAGAGGAGTGGTTTGCAAATGACTCATAGACTTGATACTTAGACTCTTGTAGCCTTGATGTCCAGCTTTGGAGCTGTGTCTAAGTTTTAGAAAGACTAGGTTGCTTCTTACACCTCATATTTCTGCAGAGTTGACCAACCCACCAACCTTTGATTCTGCACTGTGGAACTAGACAAGATGCAAAAGTAAAAAGAGATACTTCAGGGACAGCTAGACTGGAATAGAAAAATGCCCAGTAATGGGTGGTCTGCTCCTCACCGTTGGTCTGCCTTGGGGAGATGTGTCCTGTGTAGATAGGGGGCCAGGGCAGCCTGAATTGGTGCGTTAGCAGCATGGGAAATCTGGTGAGTTTCATAATCTCATCAGTGTTGAGTTTCTGATTGGGAGTCAGCACTTTCTTGACTTATTTTTTTCCTTAAGATACACCTCACAAGAGCCAGTGTTATGGGGCAGTGGGTTAACACCGCCTGCAATGCTGGGACCCCACATTGGAGCACTGATTCAAGTCCTAGCTGCTCCAGTTCTGATCCAACTCCCTGTTAATATGCCTGGGAAAGCAGCAAACAATGGTCCAAGTAGTTGGACCCCTGCCACCCATGTAGGAGATCCTGATAAAGTTTTGAGCTCCTGGCTTTGGCCTGCCCAATCCCTGCCATTTTGGCCATCCAGGGAGTGAACCAGGAGAAGGAAGGTCTCTCTTTCTGTCTCTCCCTCTCTCTACCATTCTACCTTTCAAATAAATAAAAATTAATTGTAAAATCCTTTAAAAGCTATATCGCATATCACGCAATCACATGCACTCATTTGAAGTATACAATGCAATGATTTTTCACAGTCACAGAACTGAACAATTGCAATTGATTGTGGTGCAGTTGTTCAGTTCTGTGACGGTGAAAAATCATTGCATTGTATACTTCAAATGAGTGCGTGTGATTGCGTGATATGCGATATAGCTTTTAAAGGATTTTACAATTAATTTTTAATTAATTGGGGCTGCACCAGGCCAAAGTCAGGAGCCAGAAGTTTCATCCAGGTCTCCCATGGGGGTTCAGGGGCCCAAAGACTTGGGCCATCCTCCACTGCTTTCCCAGGCCATAAGCTGGGAGCAGGGTTGGAAGTGGAGTATCTGAGGTGTAAATGGCACCCATGTAGGATGCTGGCACTGCAGACGGCAGCTTAACCCATTATCCACAACGTCAGCCCCTGGGTCAAATATTCTTGATACTTTAATTCAAAAACACACCTTACACAAAATTAAATTAAATGACAACACTTTGTAAATAATGAAGTACTTACAAAAATAAGATTTAATTACAACTGTCTTGTAGAATATTTAATCTTTTAATTGATTGCTGTAATGTTGAATTAGTTTCTACTACAGCAGTCTCCCCTTATCTCAAATTCTACTTTCTGAGGTTCTGCTTATCCACAGTTGATTAAAAAAAATATTAAATGGAAAATTCTGGAGGTAAATAGTGCATACATTTTACGTTGTGCACCTTTCTGAGTGGTATTGTGACATTCTACACAGTCCTGCTCTGCCCTGCCAGGGCTCCTCTGGCCAGCACATTCCCCACTGAGGGTGTTCACTCCAGTTTGTGACGTAGTAGCCATCTAGCTACTAGATAGACTGCCACACATATCATAGTGTGACAGTATCTATATGTAGGAGCCAATGCTATGTTACGATGCCTACGTCAGCAACCTCACCTCATCTCATCTTATAGGGGCTGTATCATTTCACATCATCACAAGACAAGCATATTCAATATGGAAGGATGTTTTGAGAGAGACATTCACTTAATTTTTATTACACTATCTGGTTATAATTGTTCTATTTTGTTATTGTTGCTATTATCTCTTATGGTTCCTAGTTTATAAATCAAACTTTATCACAATTATATGTATGCATGTATAAGAAGAAGTATGATATATATAGATTTAGTACTATCTGTGGTTTCAGACATTCCTAAGGATCTTGGAACATATCCCGCATTGATGAGGGGTGAGTGCTGCATGTACTTCGTGCTGTGTTCTGTTATGTGAGTGAAGATTTAAGAAGGAGGGCCAGCATTGTGGCATGCCAGGTTAAGCCGCTGCCTATGACACTGGCATCCTGTATGGATGCTGGTTTAAGTCCTGGCTGCTCTGCTTCTGATCCAGCTCCTTGCTGATGTGCCTGGGAAAGCAGCGGAAGATGGTCCAAGTGACTGGGCCCCTGCCATCCATGTGGGAGACTCCAGATGGAGTTCCAGGCTCCTGGCTTCCACCTGGCCCAGTCCCAGCTGTTACAGCCATTTGGGGAATGAACCTTCAGAAGAAGAACCTTCAGAGCTCTCTCTCTGTATCTCTGTCTGCCTCTCTCTCGCTCTTTCTGAAACTCTGCTATTCAAATAAACAAAACAAGTCTTTTAAAGAAAGACTCAAGGAGCACTAAGACATGGCCCCTAACCTGGAGGGACTTAACTATATATACAATTAACATATATTGGATGCTTACACTGTGACAAGTGTGACGCTAAATGTTTCATACATAATAAGTTATATCACTGCCAGCCTATGCAGTAGGTATTTTTTTTTCTTTTTCTTTATTTGAGAGGAAGAGAGAGGCAGAGAGCATGCTCCTATCTGGTGGTGCACTCCCCAAATAGCTGCAATGACCAGGACTAGGCCAGGCCAAAGCCAGGAGCCAGGAACTCAATCCAGGTCTCCCGTGAGGGTGGAAGAGACCCAAGTATTTGAGCCATCACCTTTGGGCCCCAGAGTAGGCAATCACAGGAAGCAGGGACCATGAACAGAGCTGAGTACCAAACACTGGCACTCTGATATGGGATATAGGCAACTTAACCAGCCTTAACCGCTAAGGCAAACACCTGCCCTGGTTCGTCTTGTCTTGATTGTTCAGTTTAACTATCTTTCCCAAGGTCAAGCAATTGGTGAGTAGCAGAGAACTGCCACACTTAATCCCTTTCCCCAGCTGCCTTTAAGGAATTGAGTGTGTCATTTGAAGGTACATAACACTGGGTTTGAATGCTTCCCCCAACTTCCCAGGTGACCTTGAGCATAGGAATCACATTTCCTACCCCCCAAATGCCTAATGTGTACAGAGGGGCTGATCCGAGGACCTAGTGCACAGGGTTGCTGTGTGGGTTAAATGAAATAAACATTCATCAGGTTCCTGACATGTAGCTACAGCTCAATGAGCATTAGCTGTGGTTATTATCCGTCATAAACGCTAAAAGCAAAACATTACCAGGGCATGTGATGCACTTTAAGGGCTGCCAAACGTTGCAGTTTTTATCTGCAGGGAAGGAAAAAAGTCTGGCCAACCTGTAGACATGCTAAGCCTGTTTGCCCCCTCTTACCCAAATTCCATCCATTGACTTTAACACCCAATGTCTTAAAGTCTGGCTTCTGCTTATCTCGTCTCCTCCAGTGCGGCTGGAGAGCTTCATGAAGGGTAGTGCTTTGTATTCTGCAAGTGTCCCTTGTTTCGTCAAGAAAGGGGCCCATCCTGGCTTGTCATTGGGTGGGTTTGGAACCTGACACCCAGAAGATGGGGGTGGCAGCAAAGGAATCATCCCAGGAATCCACCAGGTGTCAGCCAGGCAAGACCTGGCCCTCTGTGGGACCCTGCAAGGCGGGAAAATGCCATATGATTATTCAAGGGTAGGTTTCCTAGACTGTATGATGTGTTTAAACATAAGTGCACTCTGTCCTCAATAATGGGAGAGTTGGCGAAGCAGCAGGGTCAGCCTGACATGGGATTGAAGAGACCCAGGGTGCAGTGTGACTTGTCACACTAAGTACACTTGTCTCCCACGGCAACGGGTTACTGGGCAGCGGGAGACAGCAAGGCTGGGAAAAGCATTCAGGGGAAGGGTCACGGGGAGCCAGTCTTTGCATATTTATCCGGCCCCAGATTTGGCTGATGGTTTCAGAATGTGTTCAGTGATCATCAGCATGCCCAGCTGCTCTTGGGGACTCTGTTGCTCTGGAGGGAAGAAGAGTCAGGACTAGCTTCCTGCTACTCCTACACAAAAGTCAGACACCCAGGGAAGCCAGCCTCACAGAAGGCCAAGTCCGGAATAAGAACGCGTTGAAAGAGACACACGTACAAACGCGTATTGCTTGGCCAGTGCTTAATAAATATTTGTTCCCTCGCTCCCTCCTGGCTCCACAGAACTTCTCTTAGAGACCTAATGTATTCTAACTATTTGCTTACATCTGTTTGTGCTCAGCAGCTTGTGGGTTTGAAGGGAACAGGAACATGTGTTATTCTCTTAGTGTTCCCAAAGCCGAGCACAGAATATAGACCATGATATATGCTGGCGGGGGGGGGGGGGGGGGGGGCTTGACTGAACAGCATTTTTAAAGTGCACACAACTTTTTGGGCTGCAATTCCATTTAATTTAATTGTCACCTCCAACCTTTGTGATGGGTCAGTCTTACTCATCCGGCTTTACCAGGTGAGGAGACTGAGACTCAGAGAGCTACAGCCACCTGCCCAAGGTCATTTGGTTGGTGGAGACGGAATTGAATTTCAGGTTGAACATCTGATGGGTAATTAAGACTCACATAAAAATCAATCAACCTATTATCACATTAAGACACTAACTAGGATGACTGAAAGAAAATGCCTGAAGCTTTCAGGAAATTCAATACCATCAAAGAGCTTACATTAATTGCCTTCGGGCCCAAGGCACTGAGCGAAGCACCATAAAAGGTAATCCACACAGATGGCCCGACTCTCCAGTGGAGTTTTTAAAATAAAAACCTATGCGTAAAGTATAATTATGTAGAAGAGCAGGATTAGTACCACAGTGAACTTGAACCAATCTGAATACGGACCAGCTAGCATGAAGCTCTCTGAGAACAAGGACTGGGCCTTTTTCATCACTGTTTTCTCATGATCCTACACAAAGCTGGTACCCAGTAGGTGCCACAGGGATGAATTCATTCGAAGGGAGAAAGGCCATATAACCATTGTATCTGAATACAAACATCAATCAATAGGATGAGGGAGAAAATGGTTGTGTCCTCCCTAGCTGGCTTCTCCACTTGGGCCTCCGGCTGCCTCTGCAGGGTTCGTAGGGTCCTTGCTTCCCTGGGCTTCAGATACAAGCTAAGGAAAAGTCATCTTAACTGGCATGTCCTTGAGGTTAGCACCACAGCACTGGCTATAGACACAGAGCAGGTGACCCAGGTTGTATTGTGTCACCCCCAGGCACAGAAGTGAATCCTGATGGCATTACGACCATCGTTTTCCCTCTACCCTGCAAGTTGGCTGAAGGTTCGGACAAAGCACCAGACTGGTGAGCAGAAGGCAGGCATGGAGGCAGAAGCTCTGTTCGCAGAAGCTGGCTGGGTTGCTCCTCAGAGTCTGGGGAAACTGATGCTGAGCCCCAGAGCCTGGAGCTGCTACTGGTCCAACTGGTACTGCAGATGCCATTGGTTGTAGGTACAAGATGGGAGCAGAGCATTTTTAGGGGAGCTTGGGGCCCAGGCTTTGCAGAGCAGTGGAACAGAGGTGGGCTAGGAAGAACACATGCATTCAACAAAGGTTTCCCATTAGCTTAGGGATGGGGCTTGGGGAGAGGGTGCTGGGAGTAAACTCTGGGAATCCAGGCAAGAGGAAGCTCCATGATTTCATAAACTAGAGAGGAAAACACGTAGACATAGCCGATAATAATTCTATGTGACAATGGGAGAATAAATATGGAATAAAACATTGCCATAATTTGGATAGGGCAGATGAAGAAGCAGACTATGAAAGTCAATGTTTACTAATAGTCGAGGTTTGGGGTTCAAAATCTTAATCCTGTCACTTATAATGCATGTGACCTAGCACAAGTTATGTAGCCTTATCTAAGCTTCAGTTGTCTTATCTATAAAATAAATATAAGACCTAGTTCCTAAAGGTCTATAGGATTAAAAGGATATGTCTGTTAAGTGTGTAGCACAAGACTTGGCATAATAACACTGAATCTTAGTTACTGTTACACCTGCTACTACTACCACTACTACTACTTGCCACCCACTGTGCTGAAGGCTTTTTGTCTATGCCACTTAATCTTTACATACATTTTGCTAGCCAGTTGTTTTTATTTTGACTTGACAAATGAGAAAATGGCATCTCTGAGTGTTTAAATAACACGATGTTGTGATACACATTTTGCTGTGTTATGATTCTTGAGTTTCTAAGTAAATTTATATTTTAATCATGAGTACTATGACTATGCTTTGACAGCACTAACTCCATTTTTAACTTTCTCTTGCAACACAAGCTGTAACTGAACCAAGTCATTGGCTGATAGTGAGAAGATCCATGGCTTCACTTTGGCCAATGGACAGCCATATTGATACTGTGTGCTAATATGCAAATAAGCTGGTTTTAGTCCAGAGCTTGGCCCTCCAGCGTTGACATGTAGAAGCTAAAGTAATACACCTTCTAGGGCAATAAGCACTACTGCCTACAAATGGCCATTGGAGACACGTCTCACAGCGACTTCCCAGAATTTGCTCTGAAAAGCGTTGGCTGCTAGATGCTCTGCTGGTGTGAAGTTGTTAAGGACTTGGCAGCACCTAGAATCACTGAGCATCTCCTTGAAGGTGTGTGTTTTCCCAGACCATTCCAGAGAAAAACTTCCTCTGTGCTGCACATTATTTGATCATTGCTAGCACTCTGTGCCCAAGTCATTTTCTTTTACCTATGGAACCATATCTATTATTATAATCACCTACAGAAATTGCCTAGGTTTGAGCTTGGGTAACAATAGTTCTAATAACAACTACAAAGATATCATACTCATAATACATTTATAATTATTATTTTACCATAGCTGTGACTATGTACTTATAACAATTAATTTTAACTGATTCAGGTAATAGTAATTTTTTAGGCACCAAGCTAGGTATTTTCCATACATTAACTTATTTAATCCTTGTTTTAATAATCCTTGAATCAGGAAATAGTATCTCCATTCTGTTGATAAGATTTAGTGACTTGCCCAAATTATATGTCTTTGAAGCAAGTGAGTTATGATTTGAAGGCCATGGGGATGTTAGAGTGGGCAGCTGGACAACATGGGCGACAGCCTGCAGGCTAGGACACCCGGGCTCCAGCAATTAAACCCAAGACTGCAACCAATCAGGAGTCAGCGACATGAGCTATGTAGTCCGATCTTCCTGCCTCGAGCCATACTCCACTTTCAAAGTCACTGTGACACATAGGGACTAAAAGAGGCTCCCGTTCTTTCCAGGAAAGCCCCTCCCTGTTCTACAGACACCCTGCCCAGTGAAAGGAACACCCCACCTCTCGGGGGGATACAGGAAGTAAAAACCGTTCCCTGCAGCTGAGGGAGGCAGCCGCTCCCTAAGTCAGCCTGCTCAGCTCTCCTGAAGACGCTTCACTTTGCTCAATAAACTTCACTTCCTGCTTGACTCACACTGGCTCTGAATCCTCTGTTGGCCAAGGTCAAGAAACAGGTGAGACCTTTTTCACCTAACAGTCAGTACCAGGGGGATGACTACAGAATCGTTATTTTTTATTTCTCCGAAATGTTTAACTTTAGTGAAGTCGTTTTTAATGTCTTTGTCTAAATTTTCCTTCTTCTCCCTTCTCCATCTTCTTTCTTCTCAGTATCTCAGGGGCACTTCTCATTTTCATAATTCAGTTACAGATTCACCCCAAAAAGAACACAATCTGGAAAATTAGCTCTTAACCTCACCAATAAATAAGAAATACACATTAAAAATAAAAATGGTATTAATTTGAGCAAAATTTTAAAAAATGTATTTGTAAGGCAGAGAAATAGAGAGATATTCTTTTTCTTTAACTTTTATTTAGTAAATATAAATTTCCAAAGTACAGTTTATGGATTACAATGGCTTCCCCCCCCTATAATTTCCCTCCCACTCGCACCCCTCCCATCTCCCACTCCCTCTCCCATTCCATTCACATCAAGATTCATTTTCAATTATCTTTATATACAGAAGATCAATTTAGTATATATTAAGTAAAGACTTCATCAGTTTGCACCCACACAGAAACACAAAGTGTAAAATACTGTTTCAGTACTAGTTATGCATTACTTCACATTGGACACCACATTAAGGACAGATCCCACATGAGAAGTAAGTACACAGTGACTCCTGTTGTTGACTTAACAATTTGACACTCTTGTTTATGGCATCAGTAATCTCCCTAGGCTCTAGTCATGAGTTTCCAAGGCTATGGAAGCCTTTTGAGTTCGCCGACTTCGATCTTATTCAGACAGGGTCATAGTCAAAGTGGAAGTTCTCTCCTCCCTTCAGAGAAAGGTACCTCCTTCTTGGATGGCCCCGTTAATAGAGAGATATTCTATCTGCTGGTTCACTCCCACATGTCTGCAACTGCCAGAGCTGGGCCAGGACAAAGCCAGGAGCCAAGAACTCAATCCGGGTCTCCCATGTGGGTGGCATGGACTCAGCCACCGAAGCCATCACCTGCTATCTCCCAGGACAATCGTTAGCATCAAGCTGGAATGGAGAGCTGAGTTGAGCTTGAACCCAGGAACTCCAATCAATGTAAAACCCAAGTCCACAGAGAAACGGGTCCCATTTCCTGTGACAGTGTTAGTTTTGGCAGAGAATTTGCACTATAAAATAGGCACAAAATGGCAGTTCTGTTTAACAGTGACTTATTCACTTCACCTATAGTGATAAAGCTGCTTGGGAATGTATTGTAACTCCTTGATGGAAAAGGACTTTCTCATGGGAGTTCCACTTAAAAGGGGGTTGCATGTTGCTAGTCACTGTTCTCCCAATCATCTGGCAGCTGACAGTTCTGCCCTGGGACCAGGGTTGCATTCATTGCAGTAGCCCCCAGAGTACTGGGTCTACAGAGGGAACTCAGGTAGAATCAAGGGATTATCATTCAAGAAGAACTATGCGAAAAGTAGTTTCCTGGAGTGCATAGGAAACTGGTTTCCTTGTGAACAGACATCCCTAACTCTCTGAAGTTGAGCGACTTTGTCACCTGGATTCACAACTCTCCCCCCACCCCCACACACCTCCTTCACCCTACCCCCACCCCTATCCTTGCTGACCTGGCTGTCCCATGACTCTGGGCCCAGGCAACACCAGTTTCTCTTTAACTTTCTTACTTCACTGAAGGGGGAGTGGGGGTGCAGCACTCTGCCAGTGATTTAGTTCCTAAGACTCCTTTCTTTCATCATCACCCCAATTAGGGTCCCACCCCCTTCCCAGCAGCCTGGAGTGCCTAAACAAATGAATCTGTGGTCATGACCTTTCCCTACAGTCTCCCTGGACTGCTCAGTTCCATTCCTGATGTCCTCCAGGTCTTGGTCAGCACACTTTTAAATCTCAGTACTGTTAGCTCTGACTGGGGCGGGGAAGGGGGCGGGGAGAGGTCAAGGGGCACAGGCATTAAGCTTTGTCCTGCACCCTCCGTTGCCTGGTATTGATTTCCTCCTTTCCCTCACTCTCCACTGCCCCATAAAGTAGCCAGAGTAGTAAAGCTGTCAGGACATTTTCTAAAAGAAAGATGTGCTGAATGGAGTGTTGTTAGTGGCTCTTACAGAGGGACAGGATGGCTCTGTAGGAGTGCCTGGCATGGCTGTGGGCTGTGAGGGGAGGATGGGGTGCAGACTGAAGCTCTGCCCTGTTAAGGGCATGGTTGCGTATGCTCCCAGAATGAGGGGAGCACCATGGCCCGTTCCTTCCTCCTAGTAAGAAGCAAAACTCACAATGATGCTCCTTCGCTGGTTCAGGTTCCCAAGGGGAGGCTGAACACTTAAACCTCTGGGAGTCCTGAGTACAGGAAATTTCTGTAGCTCCTTGGATTGCATTCCCAGTCCAGAAAAGAGAAGGGGATGAGCTAGCTGAAGGCGTTTCTGGTTTATAAAATCTGTGCATGATGAGACACACTACTGCTCACCTGCGTGAGTTGCAGGATACTGCAAAGGTGTTCTGCTTGCATAAGAATCTAGCATCAGGCCAGGTCAGAGAACTTTCTGAGCCTCAGTTTCCCCATCCTTCAACGTGGGGATGCTTAATACCTACTTACAAGGATACTATAAATCTAAGGGTAAAATCCTACAGGGAGGGGTGTTTAGCTTAGCAGCAAAGATCCCCATATCCCACATAAGATTGCTTGGGCTCAATTCCCAGCTCTGGCTCTTGTCTCCAGATTCCCACCATTTCAGAGCCCAGAAGGCAACAGTTATGGCTCAAGAAATTGAATTCCTGCCAGCCACATGGGAAACTTGGATTGCATTCCCAGTGCCTTTGCAGGCATTTGGAGAGTGAACCAACAGAAGGGAACTCTCTGTCTCTCAAATAAATAGAAAATAATAAAATGTAATTTTTCAAAAAGTAGAATCTTATAAAAGAATCTAATCTTTGACACATGTCTTTAATAAATGCTTCCTTTAGCGAGATACTCAGCAGACTCATAGAATGGCAGATGTCCTAAACAGCACTCTGGCCTCAGAATCAGCCCTAAAGGCATTCGGATCTGGCTGAAAAGCCCATGAGAGTATTTCAGGCATGGAAAGCCAAGACACTCTGGCAAACAAACAAACAAACAAACAAAAAAAAAACTAAATGAAATATCTCTGAGTGAGATCCCAGTGGAAAGAACAGGTCTTCAAAGAAGGAGGTACCTTTCTCTGAAGGGAGGAGAGAACTTCCACTTTGACTATGACCTTGTCTAAACAAGATAAGAGTCGGAGAACTCAAGAGGCTTCCATAGCCTTGGAAACTCATGACTGGAGCATAGGGAGATTACTGATGCCATAAACAGGAGTGTCAATTTGTAAAGTCAACAACAGGAGTCACTGTGCACTTACTCCTCATGTAGAATCTCTGTCCTTAATGTGCTGTACATTGAGATTTAATGCTATAACGAGTACTCAAACAGTATATTTCACTTTGTGTTTCTATGGGGGTGCAAACTGTTGAAATCTTTACTTAATGTATACTAAACTGATCTTCTTTAAAAAAAAAAAAAAAAGAGAGAGAGAGAAATTATCAATCCCCAACTTGACTCTCACTGGGATTAAACATGACAATAGGTCTGATCTGATTTCATCATCATTTAAAAAAAATTAAAAAAAAAATGCTTCCTTTGCCTCTCTTCAACCCTTGGCCAAAGCCCTTAATCCAATCTCTCCAGGACCTTGCATGTTTCAACATGGGCTTAAGGATCCACCCAAGGACTTGGTGTCCTCCTGGTTTAACAAAGCCCCTCTAATGGCTACAAAAGCATTCTTGTACCAAAGTATGAGGCAGAATCCTACAGCAATTAAAACGGGGCTGGCAATCAATAGTAAAATGTCCTCAGGCAACAAGTGCTGTGTAGTTGCTCATCTTTGCAACAATTCTGTGTCCCTGAAGGTGTGTGGCACAGAGAGTGTGCAATAAATGAAGGAAGGCAGAACTCAGGGGCAGCCCTCAAGATTCCTGTTCCCTGCCATGCACATCCTAGGTAATCTCCTCCCCCAGGGTACAGGCAGAGCTGATGAACACATGGGGTTTCACTCGAGCAAGTTAGACGACAATGGTGATGGATTTTGCAGACAGAATTAAGGTCCCGCATCAGTTGGTTCGGAATTGATCCTAGGAGATATATTGTGGGCATGTCTGACTCAGCCAGGTGAAAGCCATAAAAGAGACTTGATCCTTCCTGAAGGGAGAGATTCTCTGGCTAGCTTCAAAGAAGCCAGCCACCATGAATTCTACAGTGACAAGGAAACGAATTCTGCCTACAACCATGTGAGCTTGGACAAGAACGCTGAGACCTAGGTCCCGGCCAGCACCCAGACTGTAGCCTCATGAGGCTGAAGACCTGGCTCAGCAGTGCTCAGGGAACCTGAGTGATGACAACTGTGAGATGACAAGTGTGTATTGTGTGAGGCAGCAACAGAGGCTTAAGCTTGCTCTTTGGTCCTTGTCCGCCCCTTGCTGTCTTTCAGAACCCACCTGCCATGCAAGGATGCCCAGGGAGCCCTTGGAAATCACCAAGCCAACAGCCAGCATGCAAGTGAGGCCTTTCCAGAACCATCCATAGAAAGTTTTCAAATGTCTTTAGCTGTACAAGTGACCCCAGGTAGAACCAGGTAGGAACCACCCACCTGGGCCCAGCCTAATCTGTGAACACATGGAATCCTGAATAATTAAAATAGTTGTAATTGTAAACTGTCAACTGATGAGGTGGTTTGATATACAGCAAAAGATAGCTAAGAGGGAACCCAGTTCAGTGAAACATGTAAAATTGAGCTCTAATCGGGATAGCTCAATACAAAGGAATTAGCCAAGTGAACCAATACAATTACACTTCTATTTTGAACCAGGAGCCTCTATTTTATTTGGGTTTCCACACTGACCCTGGGAAGTGAGATTTATTACAGGTGAGATAACTCAGGTCTAAATAATTTCTTTTTTTTAATTTTTATTTTTTATTTATGTGACAGAGAGAGAGAGAAAGACAGAGAGAAAGGTCTTCCCTCCGTTGGTTCACCCCCAAAATGGCCATTACGGCCAGAGCCACACCGATCTGAAGCCAGGAGCCAGGTGCTGCCTCCTGGTCTCCCATGCGGGTGCAGGGGCCTAAGCACTTGGGCCATCCTCCACTGCCTGGGCCACAGCAGAGAGCTGGACTGGAAGAGGAGCAACCGGGACTAGAACCAAGTGCCCATATGGGATGCCGGTGCCACAAGGCGGAGGATTAACCAAGTGAGCCACGGCGCCAGCCCCCTAAATAATTTCCTTTAATAATTTTAAAATGTATTTTATTTTAGAGAGAGAGAGAGAGAGAGAGAGAGAGCTCTCCCATTCACAAGTTTACCCTCCAAATGCCTGCAATGTTCAGCTGGCCTTAGCTGAAGCCAAGAGTCGGGAACTCAATCCAGGTTTCCCATGTGGATGACACAGACCCAAGTACTTGAGCCTTCACCGGCTGCCTCCCAGGGTGCATATTAGCAGGAAGAGAGCCCAGGCACTCTAATTAGGATGTGGGCATTGCAGGCAGTGCCCTCTCCTACCCCCAAGAGGATCTCTTAAACCTGTGTCCTGGTTTTCCACTGCATGGCGTTTGTATTTTGATAATGTGCACAAACCCTTAGAGCACACTGCAGCATTTCCTGGGAGGGTGGAACTGACCGCTCCTAAGGAGACCCAGCACGGGGAAGACTGACGTCTTCTCTCCTTTCTTGCCCATTTACAGACCCAAGCTCCATCTTGCAGCCTACCCACCGCAGCCCCCTTTCCTCTCAGAACAAACAGGAGTTACAGGGAAGGAAGTGGGAGGGAAAGAGTCTTTGTAACACCCCTGGGTGAGAGCTGTAAATCACCATGGAGCTCTGGGAGCTCCCATGGGACAAAGGCATCTAATTCCCCTGTGTTTGGACAGCTGAGACAGCCACTGCCCCCTCCCGCCACCCCCACCCCCCGGCACGCATGCCTGCAGACTCGTGCTGCATGCTAATTCCACGCAGTAAGACAGGGTGCCTCAAGGAAGGTTTTCCACAGCAGGAAGATGAGCATTCTCCAGTGACCCAATACTGTCTTCCAGGAATACTTCAGAACATTCTTGGCTCTATTTCTACCACTCTTGATTTTTTTCCCCCATCAGCCTCAGAAAGCAGAGTGACATAAAAGCTGAGTGTGCGGTGAGCAAGAACAGGAAGAGGAATCTCCAAAGAAATCATTTAACTCACAGAACTATAGGTTGGGAGATTCTCAAAGCAAGATCTCTGTCAAGAGCCTTTTCTCCAGGGTGATTCTAAACTAGTTTGTTTGCCCTTGACCATCGGCCAACACGCGGAATCCTCTCCAATGCTGTTCTCCTAGAAATGGATCTGTTTGCCCTCTCCTAAACTCAGGAAGGGGCTGCACCTGCAGAATATGGTAGCGAATCCTTGCTCTCTGACTGGCAAGTGGATTGCTTGCCTGTAGTGACTTCCTCACGTGTGACACAGGGACAGTGAGACCTGCCTTGCCGTGTAGCTTGAGTTATGGGGAGTGACACCTGCACGTGCCTGGTGTGGTGCCTGCACGTCTTGGTGGCTCTCAGTACTGGCACTCACCACAGGTGATCAGTTCCTCCGAACCTCTCCATGCACACGGTTATTGGAGTGTTGGGTGGCCAGCACACTATGACCTTTATTTTGTACAAAAGGCAGAAACTCATTATTTTGTTTACAGAAAGCATGAACTCTTTGTTCTGTATTTCTTCGGGAAAAAATAAACTTTCCAAAGGCTCCTTGGTCTTCTGCTAACTTGGAAAAGCCAATCTGTTTCTCTGGAGTGGACTCAGTCGACTGTCTACCCAGCATTCTTTTCCCCCTCACTGCCTGTCACTTGACAGATCCTGGATTTCACACAGATGTCCCTGCTTCTCTCCTCTCTTGCCTTGTGCTTCAAGGAATGCAGTCCCCACCCCAGCTCCACGAGGTTTCTGATTGGTCCAAGCCAGAGTTTCTGAACTTCAGTGCTATTAACATTTTGAAGCAGATACTTCCGTCTTATGGGAGAGGGTATCCTATGCATTGCAGGATGATTTAGCAGCAACTCTGGCTTCTACCTACTGTATGCCATTTGCAACCCCCTCCCCAATTGTGACATTGAATATGGCTCAAGACATTGTCATGTCTAAACTGGTCCTCTTCCCCCAGGCATTACTTTAGATGTTGTCTGTGATGCACTTTTGACCAATAAAACTAAGGAAAAAATCTGATGAGGTCTCTGAAGAAAAAGTTTGCTCACTCCGAAAAAGAGGTTCAAGAAGAGAATGGTTCCCTTCCTTCTGCTGGACAATTTTTGGATCTGGTTATAATGACTAAAACTGTAGTAGCGGTATTGCAACCATGGAAAACTAGCCTGCAGACAATGCAATCTCACCAAAAGATAGACTGAACCTGAATCCCTCATGATGTCAGCAAGCCACTGAGTTAACTAAGCATGCAGTTTATTCACTGCTAAACCTCTCCAGCGTCATTTGGGCCCTCAGTGATACCTGAGAGGTATTGTTCCCTCCGTCTGGCTCCTATCTCATTCTCTGTACAAATATTTCAAACTTGATGATGCTTCTGGCTCCTGGCTTTAGCCTGACCCAGCGCTGGCCATTGTAGCCATCCAGGGAATGAACCAGAGAATGGAAGATTCTCTCTCTCTCTCTCTCTCATCTCTGTCTCTTCCATTCTCTTTGTGCTCTTTCAAAATAAATTTTTTAAAAAAAGAAGTTAAAATATTTTGTTAGACTGTAATTTGTTTATTTCTTTAAAAGCTAGAGATAGACACAGAGAGAAATCTCCCATCTGCTGGTTCGCTCCTCAAATGCATGTAATTGCTGGAACTGGGCTGGGGCCGTAACTGAGAGCTGGGAACTCAATTCAGATCTCCTATATGGGCAGCAGAAATTTAATCACTTGAGTCATCCCCGCTGCCACCCAGAGTCTATATTGCCTGGAAGCTGGATTTAAGAGCTGGAGCAGGGCTCAAACCCAGATACTCCAATGTGGGATGCAGCAACTGAATCAGCTCCTTAGTCCCTTGATCCATCACCTGCCCCTAAAAATGTTTTCTTTTTCACTTTTAAAAGATTGGGGAGAAGAATCCAAAGAGGAATACTATTTTGTGACCCATTAAAACTACATGAAATTCAAATTTCAGTGTCAATCAATAAAATTTGCTTGGAATCCAGGTGCTTTCATTTGCTTCTATATTACTATGGCCACTTTCACATTACTAAGGCAGAGGTGAGGGGTTGCTACAGAGACCTTATGACCAACAGAGACAAAAACACTTAGGATCTGAAAACCTTTGCCAACTCCTGCTCTGTTGTATACAACACAAAGAGCCCTGCCTCAAACAGGTCCCTTCTAACATGAGAGCTTGTGAGGAGCTTTACGATAGAGAACACGCAATAGAACATTCCGTGTGTTTCTGATTGGGTCAAGACTGGATTTGATGGAATCCATTCTCTGCTCCTAGACAAATAGTTAGAAGACAGGTAGAGAAGGCACTTGGATATACCCTGGCAGAAAGGAAGCCTGGCCCAAGAGATAATAAATTTGGGCATTCACTTCCTTGGTAGATTATTTTCCAAGTGCAGTCTGCTAAGGCTCCCCAGTGTTTTTGAATAGCAAATGTTGCTACACAAATATAGTCAAGAGGTGCAGTCAGCCAGCCCTGCTTTTGTAGCAGAAACAAAACACCAAGCCATGTTCGCACTCTCTGAGCATCTGAATGTTCCCTGTTGAGTTTCCATGGTTGATTGAATTCATTAGTTTGTTCATATCTTAGATACATACATTCATTCAATCTGCAAATACGTATTAGGAATCGTGTGAGGAATGTTAGAGACCACACTGAGCAGAGACGTGCAAGCAATGTCAAGATCAACAAAACAGACTCCTCTCTGCCTAGAAGGATAACAAGTACAGAGCCCGGGGTTTGTGAGTGAAGAAAAAGCTGTAAGGATAGTGGATTTGGGGAAGAAAATAGCACTGTGCTTCTACTGGGATTTTGTCCCTGTCAAAGAGAATTGTCATTGAATTGGAGGGAGTGAAACCCACATTGTCACAACAGACCTGAAGTCTAGGAAAATGATCAGAAAACGGAGCTGCTCCAAACAAGAGTGTGAAGCAGGTTCATCGTGTGCTGGTTACCAACTTGTCTGAGTCTGGTGAGACAGAACACACTCCCAGGTGACGAGGGCCAACAGAAACTTAGGGTTCAGTGGGAGCTATTACCCTAAGACTCAGCAAAGTTGCCCCAGGAAGACGGAGTCTTGACTGCACCTGCTCCATTTAACACCACTGCTGAGGGATCCCCAAAAGCATCCCTCCCTGGTCCATATGCCCCAGGGGCAACTTAACACACTGGGCTAAAGTATTGAAGGGTGTCTTGTTTCTAGGGGGTTCTATGGTTTGCCCCTCAGAAGTCCATGTGCTGGAAGCTTGGTCTCTGGTGTAATGGTATTGAGAGGTAGGGAACCTTTAAGAGATGGGGCTTAGGCTAGCTGCTCATGGCATCATCACTCCGAGGAGGAGCTGTTGCTCTCTCGAGGGAGTGGGACTGAGCTTGTGGGACTGGATCAGTTCCTGGGAGAATCGGCTGTTATAAAGTGAGTTTAATTTTCTGGCCTCTTCCTTTGCTTCCTCTCTCTCACACAAGCATTCCTTCTGCACACTCCTGCTCATCTGCCGTGCTGTGACAGAGCCAGGGAGCCCTCCCAGTTTGGATTTTCTAGCCCTCTGAACTGTGAACCAACTAAACTTCTTTTCATTACAAGGTAGCCTACATCAAGTACTTTGTTAGAGCAACACAGAAGCCATGAAGAGGGAGGGCACTGGAACAGCCTGAGGTGTGCTCAATGGAGTCTCCCATAACTTCAAATGTTGTATTCCTAGCAACATCTAGAGTTACTCCTGAGAACTGTAAGCAGGAAACTGGGAAGGACTAGGTCTGTCCAAGGTCACCTGGCCACTTGTCCTGAAGAGGCCAGATCTCCTGGATTAATTATCTTCTTGGGCATGAAGGTAAGTTGCCAACAAGATCACAGGTGTGTACATCACGGTATGTACATCATGTACATACGTACATGTACATGACGGAATTGTGAGGCAATCTGGAAATAATTAAATGGCATCTTGATTTCTGTATTACAGAAGACAGAATCTTCAAGCTACAGACCGGTAGGGTTGATCCTGCTCAGACTTCTAGGCCAGATGTATCACATTTGGTTATTAGTGATTGAAATTCCAAGAGGAGCTTAACCAATTTGGAAACTTTGTTTTTCCCATTGTATGTGCAGTCCCTGGCAGCCCTGGTTTAGCAGGACTGAGTTCTCTGAGACCTCTCGGCTGTCCCCTCATTGTCACTTCATCGTCCCAAGATGGCTTCTCCACGGCCAGCATCAGTGTCTGGGCTCCAGGCAGAAGCTCGGGAAAGGGCAAGAGCAGAATCACGTGGGCACTGACTCTGGCCTCTTTCCCTTCGGAGGTGCTGTCCCTGAAGCTGTTCCCAGCACCTTCCTCCCCTATCCCATTGGCCAGAACTAAGGTGAGCCACGAGGGTCTGAAACAAGTGAGGAAGATGCTATTTTAGCTGGGCACGCTGCTCTTCTCCCCTAACAAGACCAGAGATGTATTACTAAAGAAGGGGAGAGCGGATATGGGTGGAATACACAACAGACTTTCCAGGAAGCAATTTATATGCATGGTAAAAAAAAAAAAAAGAGAGAGAG
Source organism: Oryctolagus cuniculus (assembly GCF_051225735.1). Taxonomy (NCBI): domain Eukaryota; kingdom Metazoa; phylum Chordata; class Mammalia; order Lagomorpha; family Leporidae; genus Oryctolagus; species Oryctolagus cuniculus. The sequence continues at coordinate 52,316,257 of NC_142867.1, read as the reverse complement.
AGAGAGAGGAGGCTGATTGCTAGGAACTGCCATGAGTTTGAAAGAAACTGCCAAGATTAACCTACTTTTCTTTAATGGAAATGTTACTAGGCTAGTAGGAGAAGGAAATGTGGTAGATACAGTAAATGCATTTATCAATCAGCAGGGCATTTAACAGTCACTTGTGATGTTCTTTTGGAGAAGATGGAGATATGTGGAGAAGTTGACAGTACACTAAGGTGGAGTTCCAGCTGGCTGAAAGACTGTCCAAAGGTGGCTGATGAATAGGTAAGGTCAGCTACACAAGCAGTAGCCATTATTACCTCATTGTTACATTGTGTTGTTCCAATCAATATCAGACTTAAGAACTGTAACAGTATTTGCAACTGATGGAAGAGTCAGCACTTAGCCCACCCTTCGTCCTCTGCAGTGTCTGGCATGAGGACCCAGCAGACCTTACAGACTTGAAACTGATGTGAATCGATGACAGATTCAGAATCCAGGATTATCTAGGTGGGCTGGAATGGGGGACCATAATAATATCAATCATCATATATCGAGCACCTATTACATGCCAAAATTTTTGCTAAATGCTTTTCATACATAATTTCTGGTCTTCTAATCTTGAAGTGTAGGCCTTCTGATCATCCTCATTTTATAGATTGCAAAAGCAAGACTCCAAGAGGTTAAGTCACTTCCCTAACACTGCAAGGATAAAAGTGAAAGAGCTCAGTCCCGCCCAGGTCTGTCTATCGTCAAGATCTGCTGTTTCTCCCATGCCTGTTGTCTGGTTTTCTGTGCTAGCAAGTGTAAAATCCTATATTTTAGAAGCAAGCAGAACATGGGAAGAAATAGACAGGGGCAGGCAGCAAGTCAGGGAAGGATTTGGACATTCTGATTGGCTGGAAGGTTGGCGTGGATGCCATCAATTAACTCTGAAATGCATCCAGCAAATAAAGACTAAGGGACCAATAGAGGGATGGACAGGTGGATTTGTGATAGAGCAAGTATGTAGTAAAATGTTCATTGGAGAATCTTGGTAGTAGGTAAATGAGTGTTAATAGTAAGTTTTTCAGTTTTTCTGCATGTTTAAAACTTTTTAATAAAATGGTAGGGTGTTGAGAATCAAAGTAAAGTGAGCTGCTGTGGCTGCATTTAGAAGGGGAAAATTGAGCCTCTTCCTTGCTGGGCTAGTGCAGCGCTGACTTTGATCCGTCCTCTGCTCTGGGTGCTGGCCCTTTTCAGGGTTGATGACAAGCTGCTGCATGGCCCTCAGAGAGAGACAGAGGCTGAGGGATCCAGAAACCATGTCTGACCTGGAATGACGAGAAGCAGTGCCGTGTGACAATTCTCTGGAAATAGTTGAGGAACTGTGTGCCGGGTCTCTGTTGCTGCATAGCACATTTTGCCAAAACTTAGTGGCTTAAAATAATCACTATTTACTCTCTTTGCTATATCTCCTCTCGGTTTCTGCAGGTCAGGAATTCAGAGGTCACTGGACTGGGAGGCTCTAGCTCTCACGGCTGCTGGCGCAGTGCAGGGGTGGCAGGCGTGTCTGCCCAGGAGGATTCACTTCCAAGATGTTACCTGGGTCTCTCCCCAGGGCTGCACTGAGTGACCTCAGGCCATGGCAGCTGGGATTGGCAGGGCAAAGCCATCTAAGAGGGCCTGGAGGAAGTTACAGGGCTTGGCAGACTTTGTCTCTGCATTTTCTGTATTATTCCAGTCATTAGAAGGAAGCAAGTTCCTGAGTGTGGGGCAAGTTCCTGAGCGTGGGGCAAACTCACGAGGGAAGAATTAGGCTCTACCTCTTGAAGGGGAGAGTTACAGAGTTTGTGGACGTATTTTCAAATCACAACAGGCTGCTCTTTGTAAGACAGTTAGGCTTGTTATGTAAGGACCCTACAGAGGGAGAGGTAAAAAAAAAAAAAAAATCTGGGTAGCAATTAGAGTTATCTGAAAGAAAGAGAAGGATTGGGTGAGCGTCCTCTCACTTAAAGGATCCAAAAGGAATGTGGACAATTAACGAGACATGTAACACTCAGTCCTGCAGTCTGCTAACAGCTGGTGGGCATTTACCATGGGCTCTGCAGTGCAAGGAGCTGAAGATGGGGCAATGAACAAGACAGCGCATGCTTCCCTGGGGCTTCCACTGTCTCGAGGAAGGGAGACAATAAAGGAGCAGACAAGCCCATAAAATCATTACCGATTGTGATGAACCCTAGGAAGGTAATTTAAAAAATAGGCTACCGAAATCACAACCAAGTGAGGGGAGCTATGCTGGTTTTATAAAAGGATGCACAAGGGGCTAAAGGCTGGCACCAGATGATTCTTTACATTTCTTCAGTTCACCTCTGCATTCCTCAGCAGACACTCAGCATCTGCTCCATGCCAGGCACTGTCAAAGGCACAAGGGACTCAAACCATTGCAGCGTTTAAGGACTCTGGGTCTCCTGTGAGACAGCACAATGCCTTCATGGATGGTGATCTCATGTGGTAAATGCCTCAAGGTTGTGCACAAAGCGGCTGACGCTGGCGGGAGTGACATCCCCGCCCGGGGCAGAGAGCGGAGCCATCGCGGAAGCGCCACGTGAGCTGTATTTTCAAGGATAAGGAAGGGGACTGCCGATCTGCATGAGAATCTTTCTCAAAGGTCGGCATCTGAGATGCCAGGTCCTGTTAAGGAGAAGGTGGGAACAGAGACAAAAGTGAAATGTAAGTTTAATGAGTTAATGGAGCCTGCTGAATGAATGCACTCCAAAGTCTGGCTCCTGTGCCGTGACATTAAAACGCACTGGGCCGAGAACGAAAGTGCATTTCACATTTAAAGCTTCTTGAGAGGAGTCCAACGCCGCAGGCTCCTTGCAGCTCTGCCCCTGCCCCAACACCTTGCCCAGGATTCCGCTGCTGCAGCCCAGGTGGCTCCCACCACTCCACCGCTGTTGCACAGCCCCCCAGTCCTGGCTACTTGCGGTGCCTTTCCCCCTCCTTAGGCCAGATCCTACCCATCCGTCATGGCCCACGGAGCCCTTGGACAACTCTAGCCCATGAGGATTTCTCACTCTGGGACATGGTGGGGGAGCCCAGAGCCCATCTGTCTTCGTCCTTCATCAGCACCAAAGCGTCTCTTGTAGATCTAGATTACTGCCTCTCAAACAGGTGGTGACTTTGGGCAAGCAAGTCGCCTAGGTGGTCTATGCCTCCCTCCGTGTACTCATCTGCAAAGTGGGGGTAGCAGAAGCATCCAGCTAGCTCGTGGGTGGTTGTGAGGATGAGAGAACCCAGTAGGTGTGACGCATTTAGACCACAGCCTGGCCCGAGGTAGGCACAATATGAGCTGTCAGCTGTGATAATTGCAAACCCTTTGTGGGAAAATGGACAGCTTCCTGCCCTTCAGGGGCCCTGGAAAGGACTCGGCACACTCAGCGTCGGCATGATCTGATGAATGGAGACACGTTTTCCTCTGACTCCCTCTGAAACCTGCTCACACCCATAGGTTTGGTTCCAGCTTTCTACGAAAAATTAGGTCGGGGGCTGAATTGTGTTCCAGATCTTCTCTTCGGGCTGTGTATTTGAAGTCCCAGTTGGAAGTCAGCTTATTTCAAGCCGCACTTCATGGGTGAACCTGACACTTCAGTAGCTGTGTGTTCCAGCCCAAGAGAGGGGTTGAACCTGGGGCACATGAGGGCACAGGGCACTTCGCTAGGGCCATAGGACGGAGCACACTTCCCCCCACTGTTGCTCTGCTACTCTGCCATATTCCTTTGTGCACTAAATACACATTCTTCTTCCTCACTTCCGGTCCTCCTTTCCTCTTCCCCCTTCCCTTCCTCAAGGCGTCAGGAGGGGCATGGGTCCATTTCCCCTTCCACTGCCCTCCCTCACTGCTTCCCTCCAGGTCCAGCCTGAAGCACAAGCACAGAAGCTGGGCCACCAAGCCTCAAAGCTCCCCCTCCCCCACCACAGGCAACTTCCCACTCCCTGACCCCACTGTGAACGCCCACGTGCCGCCTGGTGAGGCCAGCAGCTCACTCAAATGATTCTACCTCTATTAGCATGCTAGCAAGGGGGCAACTCATCAAATTCATCTGTTGGTCTGGAAATCAGAGCACAGAGCTGAGAAGAGGCCACATAGGACAGCTCTGTTTTGAGAGTATCTTAAAGTGAGGGTTGGGGCACCGCGCCTTGCCTGCTGCCTCCTGAGCTGGGAACCCGTTACCTTTGACTGCCCTCTAGGCATGCCCTCCTTGAAACACTCCTCGATTGTGGCATATCCACGACTGAATATATATCATCTCACACCCCCATTTCCACCTGCCGGGCGGCTGCTCTTCCTCAATTCATCAGCTCAGATAACTACCCCACCATGGAGCACCCCGTGGCCCAGGTAAGAATGTGCAGAGCCATGCCTGACTTGCTCCTCCTCTCCTGCACGGTGCCACGCACCGCATCCTCTTCACCTGCCTCCAAAACACTCCTCCCATCGAGCCCTCCTTCTCTGGCGTCAGCCCGTGTATGGCTCTGCTCTGGACCATTGTACATGCTTCCCATCATGCGCCCCTGCCCCAGACTCCCACAAGACCATAGCCCATCTTCATACAGGGCCACTGAAAAGACCATCCTATTACCCAGGACACATCCTGCCTCTCCACACCTCAGTACCTTGGCACTCGCTGTTTCCCTGCCTATACAACCCAGTCCTCTTGTCCAGTGACCAAGGTCTCATTTGTCTTTCTAGAAGGTGTTGAGTACATTTTCTTTTCTAAAAAAAAATTTAATTTATTTGAAAGGCAGGTTACAGAGAGAGAGAGAGAGAGAGATTCCGTCTGCTGGTTCACTCCCCAAATTGCTGCCCAGGGCTGGGCCACGCCAAAGCCAGGAGCTTCACCAAAGTCTCCCATGAAGGTGGCAGGAACTCAGATATTTGGGCTGGTATCAGGGAGCTGGAACAGAAGCAAAGCAGCTGGGATACAAACTGGCACCAATATGGGATGCTGGCTTTGCAGGCTGCAACTCTACCAGCTAGACCACAACTCCAGCCCTGTTGAGTACATTTTCAAACGTTACCTTTACCAAGGCAAAATTAATCACTTCTCCCGCTATGTTCCCACTGATAGTTAAAACAAATGATTCTTTGTTTTACAAATATCTGCTTTCTCTGTCTGCCTAGCATCCCGCAGGCAGGAATTAGGTCTTATTTTACTTGGAATTACCTCCTTCCTGTTAATCAATATGTGTTTGATGAATGAATGCCAGGTTTAAATTCACAAAAATTTACTGAACACCTACTTCATGTTGACATGTTATTCTACACACAGTGGGAAACTCAAAGCTCTAGTCCCAAAGAGCAAACAATCAAGTCTAAAATAAGCCCAAGGAGGTGACTTAATGAGCACTTGAGAATCCGTACTTATTGCCACTGCATGTTCAGTATGCTGTCACCAGGTGGCAGTAGTGCGCCATGGTCATGTGGTCCAAGCTGGGAAGTTCCCAGAATTTCAAAAAGGTGGCGCTGTTTGGGAAGGGGTGGTCGATTAATAGCGAGCGCATCACAGGGGGTATATAGGCTCTATCTGGGTTCTGTTCATGGCTGAACATGCTGTGCTTGCTCCTGGCAGCTGCCCACCGCTGCACCTGGCGTGCTGTATTGCATTCAGACACATCATTCTCTCTATTCCAGAAACCCGAGGCAGGGAGACTGAGAGGTCTCCAGGTTGGGACCAAAGTACACCTTGGAAGACCTGTTTCTGTGCACTTTCCTTTATCTTCTCCCAGCGGTGAGCTGCTGTTCTGCTGTCCTTCTAGCTTTTAATGCAGGCAATTACTGTGGCAATCAGAAGGTGCTAGGTGACCTCTGTATGGAACAGCTTCCATACAGAGATACAGGCTGATTCCAGACTACACTAAATGGAGAGGTGAGTGGACACTAAGGAAGAAAAGATAGCAAAGGAGGACGTGGGGAGGGAGACAAGGTTGGTGACAGGTCTGGTCTTGGGTCTGGTGCCAGCTCAAACCCCATTCCAACTCCCTTCTCAGAATGAGGAGACTGACCTGGGTCTGTGGACCAAGCCAAGGACAACTGGGAACAGAGGCTCACAAGAGGCAGAGGGGATAACAGATAGGACTGTGTATGGCAGAAGGCAGAGAGGAACGAGGACAAAGACACAGGCAGGGGTGTAGTCCTGGAGCAAATGAAGAGTCAAAACCCTTCTTCCTTTGAAGCAAGCAGTGAACTAGAGTTTTGCCAGAGTCTGGTTTGAGAATAGAAGGTAAAGGGATTTAAGGGAGTTCATGACTAATGTCCTCCATCCAGGAGATGAAGAATAAGGGGACAAGTTATCCAATACCTCCTTCCCCGCAATGACTGGTGCAGCAGGCTTGAAAAGATGGTAAGGACTGGAAGAAAGGGATGGGGTGCAATGAAGGCTGGAGAGGAGACTGATTAGAAATGAATTTGAGAGCTGTAGTTAAAGATCGAATTCCTGAATCTGTAGTTGAACAAGTGGAAAGGTTACCAGGTTCTGTGCAGCAGAACTCTGAAGTCTGGGATAATTCCTTTATTTAGCTTGGTTGATCTAGGGTTAGAGGTTGGCAAAGAAGCACAGGAATAGCAGAGGAGAGATCATAGAGAGCTTGGTGAAAATAGACCAAAATGGTTAAGTACGATATCCAGACTGGATGGGGAAGAAATCGACAATAAGATGAGCTGGGAAAATCAGAAGAGGGTAAGCAGTTTTAGGCCTCAACAGCAGAGAAGTCAATGCAAGGAGTGAGGAAATGGGAGAGGGGGAAGTAGAATGAGACAGGGCTGTGGGGAGCTCCAGGTCTCCAAAGCCAAGAGTGGAGCCGAGGTTGGGGAGGAGGGGGGCACGAGTTCACTGGAGTAGAGGAGGTTGGAGCAACGGCTAAACCATCAGCTGTCTAGTGTCCAAGGCCTGTAACATGAGTGCAGATGGGCAGAAAGCTAGCGAGCCAAGTGCAGAGTCCTCTGTGGCTTCAGGGGTGCGGCCTGGAGGCTACATATGGTAGAGATGGGATGAGGGAGGTTGAGGAAGTATTAGTCAAATGTCGTATGTTTCAGAGTAAGAGGGACTCTGGAAGGCTATTCAAAAAAGCTGATCTGCACGTAACCATGGCAAACAGGTAGATGGATGCTCCAGAGAACTGAGGCAAGGGTAAAACTGAAGAGAGAGAGCAGGTGATCGGAGGAGCTCAGACTTCCGGCGGAACTGTGCATGAGCCCAATCAGCTGCAGAATTCCACAGCTAATGTAACTGCATGTGCCGTGGTCAACACCCGGAGCGCAGCAAGTGCTGAAGAAACAGCTCTTGACTAATGCTTTATGCCTGTAGGATTTCTTTGACGCTTCGTAGTCATCTTCCATAAGGTCATCTCAGAACTTGCTAGATCGCAAATAGACAGTTTACAGGTTTTCCTTACGACAGAGGACCTACAGACTTTGCAGTGCAAGTCAGCTTACCCCCCATTTACCTGCTTGCTTTGTCTATTAATTCCTCCCTGAAGACTTGCAGTTTAATCTATGACATAACCTTGATGGGTTCTGGTTCTAAATGACTAAAAGTAACAGAAAGTATTTTTGGTGGGTTTTTTCTTGCAAATCGCTTTTGAAGCTTACAAATTGCCTCAGCTCCCCATTCATTTCAAAATCTCAGGAGGTAGGCAAAATGGGCATTATTAGTCCCAGTTTTGCACCTAACCAGTGTAGACAGGAATCCTGTCTACCCGGGACCATAACCAGGAGACGCCAGATGAGGACCCACGGTCTTTAGTTCCAAATTACCAGCTCCGGGCCAGTGGTTCCCTAAACTAATATGGATTTATTCGCAGTGCAGATTCGATAGGTCTGGAATGGAGTTTTGAAATGTGCAATTGAAGCTCACATCTGAGGCTCCTGTTTCAATGACCATGCTCAGACAAACACCAACCTCGAAACTCCTTCTTGCCTTTTCTCTTAGAAGAGGGGGATGTGGCTGGTCTTACCTCCCACCAATCAAAGGGATTTTCTTCTTTCTTGGAGAAGTGGAGCCCCCAGCTCTTCTCTTCTGCCACCTACCCACATGTACTGATAAAGTTAATTATCTGCCCTGGCTAAATGACTTTCCCTAGCAACACCCTAGCAACTGACATCAGCTCTGCCTTAGGCTACAAAACTGGAAAGAGATTTTCTTGAAGTCCAGTGTCTTTTACAGCAAAACAAAACATCTGAGCAGGAAATTAAACAGAAAGTAAACTGGATTCATTGCTAGGAGATGAGACACAGACACATGAAACAGTCGATGCTCAACCGCGGGAGCCCAGCAGTCAGAATTAAGAAACTTTTCCTCCTCCTAAGTCATATCGAAGTCCGGAGGAGGACAGTACAGGATCCCAATGGGCAGAGGAGCAGTCCAACAGGTAGAGAGGGCAGGCAGCCTAGGCTGCAGCATCCTGTGAGCGAGGATGCAGAAGCAAGGCTGCAAGTCGAGGGCAGGGAAGCCAGCCGGGCAGCAGTGGGCGCTCTTTCCGGGCTCAAAGACCAGCAGTGCCGGGCGGATACCATGAGACCAGATTGTGGAGGGCCTTGAAGGCCAACTTGAAAACAGGCTGAGTCAGAGGGTGCCGTGGGCAGTGCTGCTGGAGACTTGTTGCTCAGAGAACACAGGGAGCCCCTCCAAGGAGCCGGGCCCTCAGATGAGGCATGGGGGGGAGACAGCGATGAGCCTCGTAGGTATTCCCTGTTCTTGTGGAATTTAGGGATGCAGAGAGACACTGACCAAGTGTGCAACCGAGAAATAAACATGCGGGCGAACAGTCAGTAGCAATCTGAAGACTATGAAGAGGTACTGAGTTCCAGGAGACCCTGAGGAGTAGAATCTAATCTTGGAAATCACGAAGAACTTCTCTGAGGAAGCAGATTTGCACAGAGAACTCAAAGATGCCCAGGAGTTGGCCCCTGGAGGGTGGCTGGCGGGCAAGACTAAGGAGCACCACAGGGTTCCAGGCAGACTGAGCAGCACAGGCCCATGTTGACAAAGCAGAAACACAATGGTGGCCTGGAGCCCCTGGAGACACAGGTCCACGAGGCCCAGAAAGCAACGCCTTCCTTGGAGGCCACCGTAGAGATTCTGTGAATGCACTGGAAATGGATTTTAACCTCCGGACTGACATTCAAATCTGCATTTTAAAAAGATCACCAGGGCTTCACTCAGTGCAGAAGACAGGCTGGCGGAGAGCAGCACACAGGGCAGTCCAATTAGGAAGCCGAGAGGGGTGACAACTCTGACTGGGGTCGTGGCGGAGGAGAGCGGAGGAGCCGACAGATCCAAGAGGTCGCCGCCGATGCGGTGATGGGTTGGCTGCATGCAGGAGAGTGCAGAGGTCTGAAGTGACAGCCAAGCTGGGCTAGGAAGATCTAGCTGGCACAGTGGGTTTGGAGACTAGGGGGCTGGTTAGCACCTGCCATAGCACAGATGGTGGAGCCAACCCCGTGCGAGGGAAGTACCTCATCTTGATGTTGGCGATGCCCGTTTAAAATCCTGGTTCTTTCCCTTATTAGCATGGCATGTGACCTAGACAGGTGATTGACAGGCTCCGAATGTGGGAAATGGGAAAGGGGGGAGGGGACTCCTACTTTACTTGGTCTTCCTGTCGATGTCCGTAAAAATCTTTTTAAAGATTTATTTATTTACTTGAAAAGCAGAAATAGGGAAGGGGAGAGCACGAGAGCGAGAGAGCGTCCATCCTCCGGTTCACTCCCTGGATGGCTGCAATGACTTGGGGCTAGGTTAGGCCCAAGCCTTGAACCAGGAGCTTCACTCAGGTCTCCCACATGGGTGCAGGGGCCCAAGTACTTGGAACATCTTTCACTGCTTTGCCAGGCCATTAGCAGGGAGCTGGATCAGAAGTGGAGAAGCCGGGACTTGAACCAGCACCCGTGTGGGATGCCGGCACTGTAAGAGGACGCTTCACCTGCTGTACCCCGATGAAAAATTAAATCCCACGTCCCTGCGTGCTCTGTGCCTGCCCACCTCCACATTAGATGCAAAGATGTGGGTGAAGATGAAGCCATTCAACAGCACGTTTTCAGCCTAGCAGACATAGAAGAAGCTCAGTGAAGACAAGGGTGTCTTTTCTGCAGCTCCCGCGTGCTGCCCTCTGGGAGAAGTTCAGGCACGCTCTCACGAGCCACTTACTTTAGCCGATGGTATATATCACCCCTAATGTTGCCAGAGAATCCCACGATTATGTGTTTAATATTTCCTTTGCCAAGGCACTATGGAAGATCTGCAAAGGCAAGTGACATTTCTGTCTCGTGTCCCGGCACTGAGCACACCGGAGCTCTTCAACACGAATAGATGAGCCTGGCTCCTAATCTACACTGCATGAAAGCTTGCAGGCTGCCTGGGACAGTGCAACACAGAGCCTAGCATGTGAAAGCGGAGAGAATTCACTCAGGCTGCAAGGATGGGCCCCACAACAGCTACAGCAAACTGGGCTGCTCAGCTGGGTTAGATGCCGGGTCAAGGAGGGGCCAGGCCCAGGCAGCAGCCTAATGAACTTCAGCAGGGGGTCACTTTGAGGTGATCTCAGAGGGAAAATGCCCAGAATGTCATGGCAGTCATGACACAAGGCCGGAGGAGCACAGGGCAGGCTTGCTGAGGTCCCTAAAGCAGTGAGCTCCTCCCGGGTTGGAAAGCCAAGGGCATTGCTTGTGAGCTGGCCCTGGGAAGGAGGGGAGGAGGAAATCACAGCTCTGGGAGCAGCTGGGGAGACACCTGCGTGCAGCGAGCAGGGGCAGGGGCCTAAGGTCTCTCTAAGAGGGTGTGGGAAGGGGGCAACTGGTTTTTAAAAAATCATTTAAAATTTGTATTTGTTTGAGAGGCAGAGAAATGGGGGTGGGGTGGGGTGGGGTGGGGAGAGACTCTTACCTGCTAATTTACTTTCCAATTGACCTGAACTACATGGGCTGGGGTGGGGCCAAAGCTGGGAGCCAGGAACTCAATCCAGGTCACCTGCATGAGTAACTGGGGCCCAGTTACTTAAGCCATCACCATTGGTTCTTGGGGTCTGCATTAGCAGGCAGCTGGAGTCAGGTGCTAGAGCCAGAATCAACCCAGGAACTCCAAAGAACTGCTAGGCCCTGCAAGCAGTTTTTTCCTGTGGGGCACACCATTCCCGGAAGTGGGTAAGTTCTTCAGAGCAGGAAGTGAGTGTGGAGAGGTCCAGTAGTGTTCCCAAAACTCACAGTGGGTGATGGCAGGACTGAGGCTTGATGGCGCTCTGCCCCCAGGATAACTTCGCTGCCGTGGGGAGAGTCCTTCCTGGGGGCTTCTCTCCTCTGGCCTGGGATGGTGCCCGAGGCCCTGCCCCACTGAAAATCCTCAGCCTCAGTACCTCGCAGAAGGTCTGCCCCCTGCCATTGAGAGCCTACCTAAAATCTAGGCCAAGGAAGCACAGGCTCCTCTTGGAACCTTTCCTCGCCTTTCCCGGCTGCATGAGAACTTGCACGGCACTTCTGCCCTGGGGACCTGTTCCCCCATAAAACAATATTAAACATCACATTTTATGACCGTGCGGGTATCAAGACGAATATATTAATATTATGCAACAGGACATTTTGTTCAACCTGAACTTTTTTTCTTCTGATTTTAAAACATTTCCATAGAAACTTCAAAAGTGCGCTGGGTCTGGGCCCAGGGAATGACTCCCTTAGCACCTTCTCCACCTGTTCCAGAACGGCCACAGGGCGAGCGGTGGAGCCACAGCGTCCGGTCCCCTTAACCCTGCCTTAGCTGGCCACAGTTTGCAGGTCTATAAGCGAAGGGAAGGAATGTAATGTTTGCTGTGCGCTGGTGAGAGTGCCAAAGGTGAGCACAGAGTGGCCGCATCGCAAAAGCTAGTCCAGGCTTTCCCTCCCTCCGGCGCTGTCCTCTACAGGGTCCGGAGGCGGCCAGGGTTGGGGGCAAGAGCCTGGTTGGTGGTGGGACGGAGCCCGAAGCGTCCCTGTATCCTATGACTTTCTCGCAAGACCCTGGGAATCCAGCGTCGCAGAATAAACACCGCCGCCCCGCTAATCGCCAGCTCGGAAACAAAACAGCGCTGCGCTCAGGGATCTGGGCAAAATCAGCCCGCCCTCCTCCCGCTCCTTCGCCGCCGCCCTCCCTCGCTCGTTCGCTCGGCTCAGCTCAGCTCAGCGCAGCGCAGCGCAGCTCGGCAGCCGCCAAGCCGAGGCGGGCACGGTCTGCGACTCGCCAGCGCCGGCTTCCAGCTGCCTCTCCCCGCCGGGGATCCGCCGGGTCTCGCCTCGGCCGGGACCTCAGCAGGCAGGAGTCGCGCCGCGAGGGCGGACGGCCGCGGCGCAAAGTTGGGGCCCCGCGAGGATGAGGCTGTCCCCAGCCCCCCTGAGGCTGAGCCGGACTCTGGCGCTGCTGGCCTTGGCGCTGCCCCTGGCCGCAGCTCTGGCCTTCTCCGACGAGACCCTGGACAAAGTGGCCAAATCGGAGGGCTACTGCAGCCGCATCCTGCGCGCCCAGGGCACGCGGCGCGAGGGCTACACCGAGTTCAGCCTGCGCGTGGAGGGCGACCCCGACTTCTACAAGCCGGGAACCAGCTACCGCGGTAAGTGGCCCCGCGTGGCGTTGGGGGCGCGGGGCGCGGGGCGCGGGACTTGGCCCCGGAGGGCGCCGACCTCGCGGTGCCGGAGGAGGGCGCGCGGTCCCCAGGCGCACGGTGCCCGCGCAGCCCCACCAGGGCCCTCTCTGTCCTGGCTGCCCTCAGCGCTGTTAGCCTTGAGCTCGGCGCGGGTCGGGAGTCAGCCGCGTCCGGGGCCGTCGCGGGGCCGCCTGGATCTCCGACGGGCGGTCCCCGGGCGGGGCCGAGGGGGAGCCACGCGTCACCCCGGCCCGACCCAGGGAGCCCCGCGTCTCCCCTGGGCCGTCGGCAGCAGGAAGTAGACCCGCTTTTCTCCAGACGGGTGTCTTGAAAGGAGGGGACCCCGGTCTTCTCAGTGGGGTCCCAGACCAGGGAGCTTTCCCCGCTTCCAACCGTGGGGGAGATCGGCCGCGAGCAGGACAGTCACGCCGGTTTCCCTCCAGAGGTCCCCTCGGGAGGAGGTCCCAGGCCAGGGAGCGGACCTTGACTTTCCAGGACAGGCTCCCAGGGGGATCGGGGTTCCCAATGAGCTCTAGTAGGTTGCGGGCGGGAAGGGGAACTTGCTGAGGACGGAAGGGGAAGCCCCATTTCGAGGCCTGCTCTCTGGAGGCTGAGGGATCTTGGCTCTGGCAGCCCCAAGTCTCCGCGCTTCGGGGATGTCGCGCCGGGCGCCGCTCAGCTGAGCGCAAGGAGGGGGGGTCTCCAAGCAGGTGAGCGCCTCCTGGATGGGACAGGGGGCTCGACCCGCACCGACCTGAAGACCCCTGACTCCATCCCCACGGCCCCCCGCCTCCCTCCTCGTCAGGGTCGTCCCCCTACTCCCCCCCACCTCCCCGGGCAGCAGCCGTCCCTCTCTCGGTGGGAGACAGGACAGCCTGGGGTTCCGCCAGGGCGCGTGTTCCCTCACCCCCGCCCCTTCCTAGGTCAGCTCTGGTGCCAAGCAGGGAAGAGGAGGTCATTATGGGGGCGCACCTAGTAGGGGGCAGATGGGCTCCGGGCTACCGCTCCCCCACCCCCACCCCGAGAGCGTCGCGGGGGCAGCGGCGGGAGCAACACAGAGAAAGTTTGGGGCAGTGTCCGCGGGCGCCCGAGCCACCCTTCTCGGAACGCTCCGCCCGTTGTCCTGGGTTCGTGTCCCCGAGTTTTTTCCACCCGGGGCTACCTAGTGCCGGCTCGCGGCGCTTGCCGCACGCCGGCACCCTCGGCACCGGACCAGGAGCGGGTTCTTGCCCCTTGCGCGCTCGTGCTCTAGGTGCGCGGAGGGAGACAGTTGGTGGAGAGCGCCCAGCCCAGCGCCGGGGGGAGCGCGCGGCTCGGCGCAGGGACAGCCACTCCGCGGGGCCGAGAGGCCGTCGGGAGCCCCAACACCGGGGATGTGGGATCCCTGGGGGGAACTGCCTCGGTTTCGCCGAGTAGAGCAAGAGGTGGAGGCTGGAGTCATCCGAACTTGGGTTTAGCAGCTGTGCGGCCTTGTGCGAGAGCTTTAAAGTCTCCGAACCTATTTTACCCAAGGTAGAAAAAGAAATCACTGGGTGTCTCTCCAACGTCTCCGGGAGGTTGTAGGGAGAAAGGAGCGTACAAAGGTTGGTGTGCCTGAGCATGCCGATTAGTCGGAGTTGGATGTGAGGCATTTATTGGGTTAATAATCGAGGCGGGAGCCTGATCGGAGTTTTGGCCTGGGGTGTCTGTGGATCTGTTACCCAGTCTGTGTCCACCAGGGAATGGCGGTTATCTGGGTCCTCATGGATGAACTGAATGAATGATACTAGGAGGCTTGCCTAAGACTGCTACTAATTTAAACCCAAGATTTCCTCAGTGACTTAGGCTAGTCTGCGGCTCGGGCCAGGTGTCCTACCAGGCGTCTCTTCCCGGCCGCTTATCCCGGGTTTGGCCGCTCATTGGCTGCAGGTGGCCCCAGCACCTGGGAGGGAGGCGCGGGACTGGGGAGGCTCTAGAACCACGCCCAGGCTAGCAGGTGGGGAGCCGGGCTGCGGGGAGGGGAGGGCTCCTGCCGTCTAGCTGAATCTTCTGCTCTCTGGACTTAGGCGCTCCTACCAGAGCTTGTAGGTTGGGTATTCACCGTCTCTCCTTTGTTGTGGCTGGGAGATCTTGAAGGAAACCCTTGCAGAACATGCTGCGGTCTTCTGAGGAATCACACTGCTAGGAGCAAGCCGAATTCCAGCCCTCAAAGTTCGGAAGGGAGGTCGCTCGCCTAGTTTGCGGCGTTTTCTGTTGGCTCGCCCCTTCTTAGAATAATGTTGTGAATGCAGACCCAGTGCGTCCTGCTCAGCCCAAGGGCTCAGGGCTGCGGAAGCTAACACTCCCCTGGTGTTCCAGGTGCTTTTCCATGGCTTCCTGAATCAGGCGCCCTCACAATCCTTGGAATCAAGGGCTTCTTTTCCCATCTTGAATCTGTGTCCCCCGGATTCCAGTTCATCCCCAGTTAGCTCCTGCGCTCTGCGCCTAGCCTACAGGTCTGCCAACTGGAATGAAATAGTCACTATCTTTGCAAATAGTGATATATGGGGTTTCTTCCATAGCCTGCATCCGGTTTTCCGAGTGGTTAGGATGGGATTGACTGCCCTTTCTCTTCCACCCTCCCCCCCAGCCTCCTCCCTCCCCACCCCCCCTCCGTCCCGTCCCCCCACTCACAGTACTGGTGCTTTAGCAAGCTCTGAAAGGCCTGCTCTGTTTCTGACCAGGGCCTCTTTGCAAAGGAGATTACAGTGATTAAAAATAGCAAGTTGAGGATCCTCGAGGGGCTCCCCTTAGAGGAGGACAATTTGCAGGACTGGCCTTTCCCAGATTACAATTTCAAGCTGAAGAGAAGAAAATCAGCTGAAATGCTGAAGAATTGATTGGAAATAAGAGGCTTTTTTTTTTTTGTCTGACCAAATGTCTGTTTATTAGGAAAATAAAATCCGACCCTGGCTAATGAGTGTGGCCTCTCTGAGATGCTCTTTAAAGGGAAGTGTCCAGGAATCAGATGGGAAAAGAATGTCAGGTCGAGCTTTCAAAAGCTGGGCCAACATCAAATGTAATTGGGGGATTTAGTCTCAACCAGGAATTTCGGAGGCCTTCAAAGTGGCTTTGCTGGATCTTTCTTTGTCCCACTCTGGCACACACACACTGTCCATAGGAACGGCACCTCAGCCTAGTGGAATGGGCTTTTGCTCTTGGGTGAGTTGGTTGCAATTCCTGTCTATCACATGGTCGCTGGGTGACCTCAGGAGAGTCACTGCACCTCTCTGAGCCACCACTTCTCCACCTATAAAATGAGGGTATTTGGAGGTTTTCTCCCCCAGGCCTTGCTAGGAGACTTAGAAATAATCTCTTTCTAAGGAATTTATCACAGAGTAAGTGCTTAACATTTTTTTGAGATGATTATTTTGGAAATAGAACTTAGCAGCAAAGGCCCGGGAAGACATTGTGTTACATTCTTCTCACACTCCTTATGGTATTGGAGGCAGCTTGCTCTGATTTCCCAGATGAGAAGACTGAGTCTGGGGTGGGGGGGGTCAGTCACTTACTGGTGGTCACACAGCTGATAATCACTGGAGTCAGCCTAGGCGCTCAGGTCTGTCTGACGCCTCAATCTGCTCCTGCTGGTCTCTCCTGCTAACTCAGTACACTGAGTTGGGAGTAGAAAGACCTCAGCTACCCCGAGCCCTCTGGCTGGTGAGTCGGCTCATGAGAAACACAGCAACCACAAATCAAGATAGTAAGTGACATAGCTTAGGACACAAGTGATACAGCAGTGCGGCCTTGTTGTTTGTACCTTTCCTTTTCCTGGGCTTCGATATTACGTTTCCCCCTAAACCAGAGGACTCACTGAGAGCCATGAAGAACCTTGGCAGTTTAGCCAATTCCTTTTGGTTGTGGGGAAACAGAACCAGATTACTACCTGCGGGAAGCGACCTGATTTGACTTCTTGATTTTTACGTGAGGATATGCTGTGCCCATACCCATAAAAGTAGATGCTTGAAAAGAACACGTGCAGGGTCAGAGAAACTGAATCTAGATGAGATCTTTAAAATAAACTATTCGTCTGTAGTGTTGTTCTAAAATCAAGCGTTGCTGATGATATTATAATTTGTCATTCCTCTACTTTTCTTGCACCATTCAGCTCTTTTTATTCAATGTGATTTTTTTTTTAACTCGTACCACTTTCAGTAAGTATGTAGCTCCGTTTGATAATAAATGTTAAAAGATACTGTCTATCTGGTGCTTAATGGTTGTGGAATTCTTTATTTTTTTGAGTTTCAGAAAATAAAACACAAAGATGAGAGTAAATCTAATTGGAATTTTTCAAGGCTTAAAGCTGGAGTATTTCACTATACACAGGTGGCTCAGTTGCAACCATTGGCTGTCCTTGCTGACGTAGTTACAAACATGGGCTTATGTCTCAACAGCTTTTCACTGCCACACTCTCTCCATTTGCTTGTTATACAGAATATCAGGTGCAGGTTAATATCAATTTTTGTGGAGGAAAGAAAACCTCTTATGTTGTATTGGTCATGGTGTAGACTAAGCTCATGTTACAAAGAGAGCCTGAAAGGGCCGGCACTGTGGTATAGAAGGTTAAGCCTCCATCTGCAGCACCGGCACCCATGCCGATTCTAGACCTGGCGGCTCCTCTTCCAATCTAGCTCCATGCTAATGCCCCTGGGAAAGCAGTGGAAGATGGCCCAAGTGCTTGGACCCCTGCACCCACGTAGGAGACCCTGAAGAAGCTCCAGGGCCATGGCCTTGGCCTGGCCCAGCTCTAGCCATTGTGGCCATTTGGGGAGTGAACCAGCAGATGGAAGATATCTCTCTCTCTCTCTCTCCTCCCTCCCTCCCTCCCTCCCTCCCTCCCTCCCTCCCTCCTTCTCTCTCTGTATCTCTGCCTTTCAAATAAATAAATCTTTTTTAAAAAATGCTGAGTTGTCTTTTTAAACAGGTAGTTCTAACATGATGGAAAGCTGTGCTCCACAAGGTCATCCAGGAACCCAGGATCCTTCTATCTTGCTTCTCTGCCATCTTCTAGCACTGTCTGTCCCATGGGCAGCCACTAGCCACAGGTAGCTGTCAGTACCTGAAAAGTGGCTCCTCAGAGCTGAGATACGCTGCAACGTCTACAAAGATTGATGAGCAATTAGTATGAGTAAGAGAAAAGGGTAAACTTCTCACCAACAGTTTTCATGTTGATTGCATTTTGGAATAATTGTATATATTCTTAAAGCATTGTTAAAATTAATTTTTCTGTCTTGCACTTATTTCTATTAATTATCTGTTAACAGATGAAATGAGCATCACATGGCTGGAGTTCACTTGGATTGTGCACACCGTTTCAGGGTGGTGGTCTGCATGGTCACAGCCAGCTCACTCCCACCATATCTGAATTCCAGTTGGCCTGGTAGCAGAGGGAAGGAGGGGGAAAGGGAGGGAGGGAGGGAGGGAGGAAGGAGAGATAAAGCAGCCTGCTTCTAGTGAGGTAACCCAGACACAGTGCACACAACACATCTTCTTTTTAAAAAAAATATTTATTCTAAAGGCAGGGTTACAGAAAAAAGGAGAGAGAGAAAGATCTTCCATCCACTGGTTCACTCCCCAAATGGCTGCAATGGCCAGAGCTGAGCCAATCTGAAGTCAGGATCCAGGAGCTTCTTCTAGGTCTCCCACATGGTACAGGGGCCCAGGGACTTGGGCCATCTTCTGCTTTCCCAGGTGCTTTGGCAGGGAGCTCGATCAGAAATGCAGCAGCAGGGACTCAAACCTGCACCCATATGGGATGCTGGCACCACAGGGGGCAGCTTTACCCACTATGCCATGGTGCTGGCCCCATGCACACAGCACTTCTAAACACATTGTGCTGGGAACAGCTTAGTCATGTTAGCACACAGCTAGCTGCAAGGGAGGCTGGGAAACATATGCCCAGTTAAAATTTGATGGAGGGATTTGTTTTTTAAAAATAAAGTTCATTTGGAGTGACAGCTGTCTGTCACATGCTTTAATGCATAGTCACGTGAAACACAACAATTGGTGTTTTCTCCCTCAGTGGCTGCTGGATCTAGTCAGCGGCCCGTGAGCCGACGTTACAACCAAGTGACTCAGGAGAGGAAGGCGTGCTGGTGTGTGTTTACACATGTGTGTGTGTGTGGGTAGATGCATGCAAGCATCTGTGGGTGGCCTGCTGTCCCATCCTGCTCCCCCCAACCCCTCCCAGTAAAAAAGTGAAGAAAGAAAGGAATGAAGGCAACTGTGAGTAAAACAAGAGGAGTAATGCGGGCAGAGAACCTGCTGTAATGTGCACTGAGAATGGAAATGAGAGGGATAATGTGAGTGGATGAGTGAATTCCCATTTTACATGAGGGTTAAAGTCAAGAGGCCCTGCAGACAGCAAGAATCCTATCAGTCAAATTATTCCTTAAAAATCCTTTGAAATTGTACCAACTTCAATCTAGCCGTGTTTATGCACCCCTCCAGATATTTCTGTTAGCGAAGACTCGAAACAAATTGGCATTTCTCAGTAAGTCCAGCGCTTATGTTTTCTCTCCAGCATCAGAGCGCGTCCGTGTTTCTTTAGTTGAATAGCAAATGAAGTGATTCCTTTGCTCCTCCTTGGACACTGACCTGCAGGTGCAGAATCCTTACCAGACGAGTGAGGGACTGATGGGCTCATGTCACTCAGGCACGTGTGTGCACTGCATGGGCGGCAGGTGCCCCAGGTCATTTAAAGCAGTATTTGCCTCCTGTTCTTTCTTCTCTACCAGTGTGCAGCTGTGCTTGATGACACCACATGCACCCTTCCTGGAGCACCTGCAGGGTCAGGGGGTTTTACTGCATCACATCAAAGCCTTTTGTGGTACTGGCCTGCTCGTGGCTGTGTACAATGTCCTGCTTTTATAGAAGGTTTAGGGTAGGTTGGAGCTGAGGCTCCCTCTTCAGACGGAGGAAGGAGCAAGGTGATACCAGCAGAAGGCCTTTGCATGCTCTAGACAGACAGGCTTCTGACTCTCACAGAATTTGCAACACTCTCATGGAAGGTTCAGGGAAGCTTAAAACAGGGGCCTACCCACATCTATTGGTTTGCGTGAGGCCCGGGAAGTCCGTGGGAAATAATGAGAACCCTACCTACAGTTGGGGTTTTGGTATTTGCAAATATGTCTCATGGGCTGAGTGAGAGCAGGGAAGGGTTCCAAGAACCAATCAGCACGTGTGGGGGTAGGAGTACAGAGGAGTAGGCGGGCTTGGAAGCTGAACAATAAACTGAAATAGTGATTCTAGGTGCTACAAGAAACCCTTCCGTGGCCCTTCCTCTTCCTCCTCCTCCCGTCTCTTACCTTCCCCAGCACTTTCTGCCTGACTGTGTGATTGCGTTTTCTTCATGGCCCTCAGGCACTCCCTGGAATGGTCTCATTTGTCAGGTGCCTCCTTCGGCTGGAACAGAAACTTTATGAGAGCCAGGACTTTGTCTTCATGGATTTTTTTTTTTTTTTGAAGGTTTGTTGATCTGAAAGACATAGTTACAGAGAGGGAGAGGAAGAGACAAAGAGAGATTGTCCATCCACTGGTTCTGTCCCCCCAGATGGCCACAGCAGCCAGGGCTGAGCCAGACTGAAGCCAGGAGCTTCATCCAGGTCTCCCACGTGGGTGGCAGGGGCCCAAGCACTTGGGCCATCTTGGACTGCTTTTCACAGGCCATTAGTAGAGAGCTGGATTGGAAGTGGAGCAGCTGGGACACGAATCTGCCCCCATGTGGGATGCCAGTGTTGCACAAAGCTATGCCACAATGCTGGGCCCTGGACTGCATCTTTCTTATTTGCTATTTTATCTTCAGCACCCAGAATAGTGCTTGGACATTGAATGAATTCATGAATCATGTAAACTAAGAATCCTGGTGTGTGATCTCTCTGGGAGAGAGCTGGTTGGAAGAATGGGAAAGAGTGTCTGTCAGCCAGGGAAAGGGAGGGCGGACAGCAGGCAAGGAGCTCAAAGGGAGAAAGCGGGCCCTGCGCCCTGGGCATTGACTAGAGATTAAGGCAGGCAGATGGCCTGGATGTGGGGTGGAGATTGTTGGGAGGGAAGAGAGAGCTGTATGGGTGGATGCAAGCTCCAACATGGACGGGGCAGAGGTGAGACAGAATGACAGCGGGCAAAGGGAAGGGGCTCCCAATGTTAGGCTTCGGCTCTGAGTATATGGAGAAGTCATGCAGAGACACAAGCTGGATGCAGATCGTTCAAGTGACTCCCTGTAACCGTTTGTGATGGTTACCAGACCCGCGTATGCAGCAGCGTCACCTGGAGAGCTTTAAGCAAACACGAACTTTCTGGGTTTCCCGAAAGAGCTGGCTTCCAGGACTCTATAGACTTTCTTTGTAAAAAATAAATAAATAAAAACGCAGATGGTGAGACATAAAGTGGCCAAAAGATGGTCCTTTCTCTGTGAGGACGCCTCCCCATGACCACCTGTCCTGGCCCTGCCCCACATTCCCTAGCACCTGGTCACATCGCTGTCCTGTCCAGTGTCTGTGGGACACCCGTATCATGGCCAGCAGAATGTCCTCAGGGCCAGTGTGGCTGCAGCATTCTGCTGGCGGGGCAGCAGCGTGATCAGGAGAGGAGAACCACGGGCCTCCTGCTGGTGGCGGAACACACAGGTCGGGGAAGCTTGAGCCAGGGCCGGCCTACTTGTACCTTTTCTGTCCAGGTCTCACTCCCATGTAACTGCCACACGTCTGTCCAGGTTCTGTCCTAGGGGGTCGGTTGAAATGAGGCCTCCCCTTGGCCTTTTGTCAGCTCTTGAGGTGTCTGTGTACAAACAGCTATTACGGCTTCTCTCTGGCCCATGTCTTCAATAATTCTCCATAGGAGGCTGTTTGACGTTCTTTTACACTGTGTACTCCAGATAGGCTCTGCTAGGGGAGAACATGGCAGGATGATTATCTCCCTCTCCCGGACCCTGTGTTGAGCTGGCCTGGCTGTGCTCGCTATTTAGACAGCTGTGCTGTGGTCTGGACGCACACGGAACTCCCAGTCGACTCCAGTCCTTGTGACTTGCTGGGAAGGAAGGCCTGCAGCCTCCTTAACCTCTGCTGGTGCACCAGTCCTTGGATGTAAGATTCCGCGCGGTTCCCCATCAGGCTTAGTCCAGCATGTCTGGGGCCACCCCTGGAACCGTCAGCCTTTCGGAAATCTGGTTTCTGTCACTGAGTGACTTCACAAAATTTGATTTTGAATTATCTACAGTTTTGATAAGCAGGCCTTGTGAGTTTTTATCAAGAGATTACTAAGAATGTTGAGCAGATCAGAGCTCAGGACAAAGCCCTCTGACAGCCCTCAGAGTCTTCCTGAAGCTGACTTCTAGTTGAATAGTTCTGAAGTGAACTCAGCTTCTGCCACCCCACCCCCACCCCAGTGACTTTGACGTGCCAACTGCCACAGTCCTGGTCAGCCACCTCAGGTTAGTCCTAACTACCGCCTCCTTCGCCTGCTGATAATTCTTAAATACTAAGCAGAAATATTCTTTCTTTGCCTCCAAATTAGTCAGGACTCTTTCCAATGCAAGTGAGAGAAATGAAGTCAAACTATTGAAGCAAAAAGTGGAACATGGTTCCCATATTTGGAAAGTCCTGGGGAGGGTCTGGCTTCAGGCACAGATGCATCTAGGGACTCCAGCAGGGTCCTTAGGTCTCCCTCTCCCATTCTCTTTATCCTCTGTCTTCCCTTCCCTCTCCGTCCGTCCTTTCCCTGTCTCCTCCACCTTCTCTGTCTAGCTCCTCCCGTCCTTTACCTCCTGGCTGTGGTCCTTGTTTCTTCATTCTGCAGATAAACGTTCTCCAAACCGAGGGCAATAGCTGCCAACAATTTCCAAGGAAAAGCCTCTTCGCTGGTTCTGTGACCACAAGAAAAGCCCTTTCCCTCTAATTCTAAACTGATTAGTCCAGCTGGAGTCACACGCCCAGGGGAATGGCATGTGGCGCTGGATTAGACCTGGGTCCTAGTCACTTGTGTGACTTCGTATTTCAGGAGGGAGAGGGGGACCATGATTGGCAGCCCCTGGGATCACAGGGTCAGAGTGGGGGGAGTGGTCGGAGTCCCCCCAAGGCTTCCTGCCCACCCCCTACTCCCAGTTACATTCTCTTGGCTTGCACAACTCCAATTCCCCAGGAATGTCCTTCCCATTCTTCCTATCCACATACAGTTGAGCCCAGGGCCTAGTTGTCTGGCTCTGCACTATCCCACGATGAGGCAACACATGGGGAAAAGAATTAACTTTTATTGAGCTGCTGCAATGTGCCTCATGCTCATTATCTGCTTTAATCCTCATGACAAATCCATGTGATGATAATTATGATCCTCGTTTCTTAGAGGAAGCGCACTTGTTTTTTAATATATTTTATTGATTTAGCAAACACGTTGATATACTTATTATTTCAAATTCATTTAAATACTGTTACTGATGATTTACAGCTAAGGAAACTGAGACAAGGAGAAGTCAAATTTTGCCCAAAGTTACACATGACGGAGAGAAATTTGAACCATAGTCTGTTAGCTACATCCAATGTAGAGATGTGGCCCTTATAATTTTAAATAGTCATGATCTTTAATTTGGAATAATTCTTCTCTGCCTGGGAATGCTGAGAGCCTGGACTGAAGAAGGCTACCCAGGGGAACAGCATGATCCAACCCTACTACACACACTTGTTCACTTTGGGGTCATTAGCTCTTCTTCCTGTCTGCCACACCACCACCTCCAAGTCTTCTGCCTAATTCTGACTGGATGGGCTGAATCATGCCAATCTCAGTGAAGCATGTGAGTTACAGCTTCCCAGAGCTCTGGAGGTTGTGCAGAGTGAGGAGACCACTGTGGCTTGCTTAATACTCATTGGTTTTTATAACCTCCTATGATAAATTAATGCAGAAACTGAGATTGCTTATGATTGAGGTTTATGGTGTGAAGATTGGGGCAAGTCAGTAACATATAGCAGGTGGTTGGCAAGAAATGGTCATGTGGCAGAGCTGGGACCTGATTCAAGACCTTGAGGTTGGGGTTCAGATTCTGAGACCCATGAAGCAGAGTGAGGAGGGTGATGGAACCAGACAACATCCAGTGAGGGTGATAGACATAGAAGGTGAATTGGGTAACAAGTTCCAGAATGGAATTTTGGGTAACAAGTTCCAGAATGGAATTTAAGAATGAAGTGAAACTGGAATATTGACATTGTAAGTATACTCAAGGATAGGGGTAACCCTGCCTTAGGTGAGTATCTGAGGTCAGCCTCCAGTGTGAAATGTCAGTCTACGTACAAACAAAGCAAACCAGAGAGGCCCTTGTCCCAGGGTGGCTTCTAGGGCGGGACTGTAATTCAATAATCACACTCTAGCCTGATCTTCCTAAATCGTAAATCTGAAAATGACATTTCCTAACTCAAATCCTTCAGTGCTTCCTCATCACACGCAGGGTGATGGCCACACTTCTGAGCAAGGCGTTGCCGGCCTTGGAGCATCTACCGTCTGCTTGTCTTTCTCACAGGACACCTTCCCTCCCAGTGTGCGATCTGTGAAGTGCAGACTTGGTTCTGGTTTCTAGGCCGACACGGGCATCAGGCCTTTCCTCTGCCTGGCACGCTGTTGTCCCCTGGGAAGCCTGTTCCTCAGTCACCCTGCAGTTCAAGTGCCTCCTCCTCTTTGCAACCTGCTCTCCTGTGGGACCCCAGAACACAGTGTCATCCCTCCATGACACCCAGTACATGCTCTAGAAATACCTGTTGACGTACTTTCTGTCTCCCACTGTCGGACTCTGTGCTCCTAGAGGGCAGAGACCATGTCTTCTCTGTCTGTCTCCAGGGCTAGAGTACTGACTGGCACAGACCAAGTACTCAGCAAGGATGGGGACGGTTGGCATATTATGCTGGGTAACCCACGAGAACTTCAGAGGAGAGACCAGAGCAGAAAGGAGTAAACTGTCCATCTTAGGTATGATGGGTTGTAAGAAGACTGAGGTTATTATAAGGATTTACCCAGGTATTCTGTAAACTGGCCCTGGAAGGAACACCCCAAAAACATTTATCTCATTTGCAGTCTCCCCAGTGGTCCTTCTTTGGTGCCTACTAGATTTTTCTTTGGACGTTCAATCATTTTCCCTGAGGGCCAACTCTTTGAAACATGCTGTTGGTGAATCAGCCTTCCAAGCCTCACGACCCTCATCATCATAGTCAACATTTTCATCATCATCTTCTCCTCCAGTGTCATCATCACTAACACCATCATCTGCTACAGCTCTGGAATCCTTTATATGTGCCAAGCATTGTGCTAAATGCAGATTTAATCCATTCTGCATTCCTATAAGAAAGGCAATATAATTAACATCTCTTTAAAAATGAAGAAACAGGAAGGTTAGGTAACTTGCCAGAGGTCACATAATTAATAAGCATGAGCTCTAGGTTTCTAATCCTAAATCTTTGCTCTTAATCAGGTCTCTGCATGTGCTCACAGGATAGCTCTGAATGGTCTTTCTTTTTTTAAATCCTTTGTAAGCATTTTTCTTGACTTTCTTGGATCTCTTAATGGCCTCTCTTGGGAGGCACTTGGGAGGAGTCATTAGAGGGAAGATTCTATTATTTATTGCCAAGCAGTCATCTTCAGTTGTTTCTGGGACTCAGAACATGCTGTACACTTGTGCCTTTCAGGAGGAAGTCATATAATGGGGTTCTCTGGAGGAATAGGGTCTTCTCTCTTCCCTCAAATTACACTGTGTAATAACATCATCACCAGTGATAATTACGAATTGAAACTTTCCAAGGAGTTCTGCTTCCAGAGCATCTGTCTCGTGTGTTCTCTTTAATGAGATAGGGTAAAACCTTAGTTTTCTAGAATGTACAGGAAAGTGGCATTCTGGGAAGCTGAGTTTATGATTAGCTGTTTAAGTGCATTGCACAATTGTTTAAAAAAAAAAGGATGTTTATCATTCAAAGAGCAATTTTAATCATCTTTTCTCAAAATATAATCTACACAAAGATAAGTTCACACTCATACAGTTTAGTGAATGATAACGGTTCAATGTACCTGTGTAACCAGAACCCAGAACAAGACACAGAGCATATAGAGTGGGCGTTGAGTACAACTGTGAATACCGTGCTTAGGGCATCCTGTACCTGAGTGCCTGGGGTTGAGTCCTAGCTCCACTCCCGACTCCAGCTTCCCTACTAATGAGCACCCTGGGATGCAGAGGGTGATGACTCAAGTAGATGGGTCTCTGCCAACCATGTGGGAGACCTAGGTTGAGTTCTGGGTTCCTGGCATCACCCCAGCCCAGCTCTGGCTATTGCAGTCACTGGGGAACTGAACCAGTGGACAGAAGATTTGTCTCTATCTTTTCACCTTTTAAATAATAGATAAAAGACAATCTTTGAACATGGAAACAAAACAGGACCAGCAGTCCCACTAGCCCCTCTTGTGCCCCATCCAAATTGCACTCCTTATATGACCACTCACCTGATCTGGGGGACTAAAGATTATTTTACCTGTTTTGAATTTTATATAAATTTCCTCATGCCATTTGGATTCTTTTATGTCTGTCTTCTTTCACTCAGGATTATGTAATTTGTTCATTTCATTACGATAAAGCATTCCATTATATGAACATGTCACAATTTATATATCTACTGCTGATGGACACTGGAGTGTTTCCAGTTGAGTGCTACTACAAATAATGCTACTGAAAACATTCTTAGAGATAGCCTTCAGTGCATATGTGCTTACATCTCTGTTGGTTCGGGAGTGGCTTTGCTTGGTCATAAGGTAGTGTACACGCAGCTTCAGTAAATACTGCCAAAGGTACAGTGGGTTAAGCCTGTACCTGTATCCTATATTGGAGCGCCTGGTTAGAGTCCTGGCTACTCTACTTCTGATCCAACTTCCTGCAAATGCATTATGGGAAGGCAGCAGATGATGGCTCAAGGTGGGACCCTTGCCACCCATATGGGCGACGCAGATGGAGTTTGAGTTTGGTCAAGCCCTGGCTGGTGCAGCCATTTGGAGAGTGAACCAGCACATGGAAAAATCTCTATTTCTATCTCTATCTCTCCCTTTCTCTCTTTGTTTTCTTCTCTTTCTCTGTCCCTGTGTCACTCTGGCTTTTAATTAGCTGAAACTAAATACATATATATTTTAAAAGATTTGATTAAAAAATTTTCTAGCACAGTTTGCTAATTTTCACAGTTTTGTAATTTCATCAACAGTTTGTGGAAGTTCCAGCGTTTTATATTGTTAATTCTTTTAAATGTAGGCAATCTGGTAGATATGCAGAAGCATTTTACTGTGGATTCAATTTTTATTTCCTGTGTTGACTAATGAAGTTAAGAACCTTTTCATTTTTATTGGCCATTTGGATACCTTCTTTTGTGAAGGTTCATAAATTTTGGTTCATATGTTTTGCCTATTTTAGTCTTTTGGATTGTCTGTCTTTTTCTTATTGATCCAAAAGAGTTCTTAATATATTTTGGATACAAGTCAATTGTAGGTCATGTGGTTATGGATATTTTCTTTCACACCGTGACTTGCTTTTTCATTCTTAATGGAGTCTTTTAATGAGCCAAAGTTTGATATCATCTGCATTTATATATCTTCTTTATTGTCAGTGCGTCTTTCAGTTGTATTTTTAAACATATTTCCTACTTCAAGGTCATTCACATTTTATCTTATGCATTCTTCTAAAAACTGTATTGCTTTATTTTTCACATTTAGCTCTACAACCTGTGTGGGATTTGTTTTGTGTATGATCTGAGCTAAGGGCCAGGATCCACCTTTTTCTATATGGCCTACCCAGTTGTCCTGCCCCAATTTATTGAAAATATCATGTTTTTCCCTTTGCTCTGTGGTACATCCTTTATCATAAATTGAGTTTCCATATATTTGTGCAACTTTTCTGAGCAGCAAACTGTTCAACCAGCTCATTTTGCTTCCCTTGCTATAGTACACTGGCTTAATTTCTATAACTGCATAGGTCTTGATGTGTGGTAGTGTAAGCCCTCCAATTTTGCACTTCTTTCTCGAGATTGTCTTGTAGAGCCTTGACCCCTGTGTTGCCACATCAGTTTTAAAACCAACTTGTCAATATCTCACACACAAAAAAATCATGCTGGGATTTTTAATTTACATCACACTAAATCTATAGATCAATGTGATGAGAATGGACAGCCTTAATCATGCTGAGTCACCAGTCCATGAACATTATTCAGTAAGTTTAATTGCACATCAACTCTGCTAATCGTTGAGAGGAGTCAAAGGTGGGTTTTGCCCTTGAAGGACTAACAAATGTGTAAACAAATATATAAACACAAAACATAGTGTCCTGTGATAATAACAAGAGAAAATGTTTACTGAGTACCTATTATGTACCAAGGCATGACTGTAAGGACTTGACATGCATTAGTTCCATAATTCCTTGCTCTGATGCCTTGAAGTACATGGTGTTATTTTGCCTGTTATGTTGGTATCTTTAATCTCAACAGGAATCACAAGAAAGAGCACCCAGTCTTTAAGGGAAGTCAGAGGTAACATTACACAAGAGGTGAAAATTGAGCTAGCTTCTCAAGAAACTTGCCAGGAATGGAGGTCAAACACTCTCCTTGTCCATGTAGCGCATGAAGGGGGAAATGGTAATGACTTTCTAGAAACTACCAGGAGCGACGCCCAGGACGGAACGTATGCAGCAGGGGATGAGAATGCGGCTGGTGGAGCTTGAGAGGCAGGCAGAGTCTGAGCTTTCTCCTGGAGGCCAGGGATGTGGAGCAGGGATCGATTGTCCATCTGAGGTTGGGTTCCCCAGAAACTGTCTGTTTTCACTTCCTGGGACTGCTGTACGTGTTATCACACACAATTGGTTTAAAGCAGCGGAAACCAACTCTCCCACAGTTCAGGAGGCTAGAAGTCAGAGATAAAGGTTCCTTCTGGAGGGGTTGGTGGGAGAGACTTCTCTATGTCTCTGGTGACTTCTGTTGGCTGCCCAACCATCCTTGGCATTCCTTAGCTTATAGAAACATCACCTCAATCTCTACCTCTGTCATCACATGGCATTTATCCCTGTGTCTCTGCATCTCTTCTTAGGACACTAGTCATATTGGATATAGGGCCCACCCTTAGCCAGTGTGACCTCATCATAACTAATTACTTCTGCAAGAGACCCTATTGCCATATAAGGTCCCATTCAGAGGAATGTCAGTTTAGGGCTTCAACAAATGGGGGAGGGGGAGGAGGAGGGGCAGAGAGGGGACACAATTTAACTCATAACAAAGTTTCAGATGAGCCGTGTATTCAGCAAGTGCTCTCAGGGGATAGCGGCCATGGGGAAAGTTGAGCAGGGACAGAGGAAGCCCCCTGGCAACCCGTGGTCCCAGCAGATCCTGCAGGGAACTTCCGGTCTGACCCCAGCCATACGGGAGGGTAACATATCCTTCACAGTTGTCTTCACCTGAAGGAAGGGAGTTGGACCTTTCTTATTAAAGTAACCTGAGGGGGCCAGCACTGTGGTGTAGGGAGTAAAGCCGTCGCCTGCAGTGCCAGCATCCTATATGGGCACCAGTTTGAGTCCTGGCTGCTCCTCTTCCAATCCAGTTCTCTGCTATGGCCTGGGAAAGCAGTAGTGGATGGCCCAAGTCCTTGGGCCCCTGCACCTGCGTGGGAGACCTGGAAGAAGCTCCTGGCTCCTGGCTCCTGGCTCCTGGCTTTGGTTTGGCACAGCTCCTGCAATTGTGGCCATCTGAGGAGTGAACCAGTGGATGGAAGGCGCTCTCTCTCTCTCTCTCTTTCTCTCTCTGTCTTTCACATAAATAAATGAATCTTTAAAAAATAATAAAGTAACCTGAGGACGGCCATCCAGGAAAGAGCCACAGGTACTGGCCCTCGAAAACACAGGCACACCAGCCACAGGGTCACATTCACAGAGTTAAAAGGGATTGGAGGAAATATGGGTGGAGCAGCTCCGTAGGGTCCATATCCACTGCTCTGCTCTCTGTCTCTCCTCTTCCAGGATTGTGAATAATGGCTTTAAAAAGGTCACCTGACCCCTACCATGAGAGCCTCAGACTGCTTGGGGCCCGCCTGTCTGTCTGTCCCTCGGAGACCCAGCTCCGTCTCGTGACAGTGCGGTGATCATTTTCTGCTGAGCAGGCTGAGCACCACA
Source organism: Oryctolagus cuniculus (assembly GCF_051225735.1). Lineage (NCBI taxonomy): Eukaryota > Metazoa > Chordata > Mammalia > Lagomorpha > Leporidae > Oryctolagus > Oryctolagus cuniculus. The sequence goes on along the minus strand of NC_142867.1, from coordinate 52,286,460 downwards.
CTTTCATTATTCTGCTTTATTGTGTTTGTCTCTCATTCTGTCTCCATTACTTCCTAGCTAACCTCTTATAGACATCCATAGCCGATCAGAATGCGCCTTTACTTTGTTGGGACAGACTGACCACTCTTGGCACAGAATTTATACCCTTTGTGTTTTAAACTTCCTCCCCATGATAGCATTGTGATGGTGGCTCATGGATCACAACTGCATTAGCTAAGAGAGTGGTTTTATTTTTTTGGAATTTTGGACTGAAGCTACCTTAAGGAATTTGGAGGACTAAATGCTACTCCCCAGCAGGTGGTTGTTTATCATGATCACCCAAATATTGTGTGTCAAATGAATTGATTTTTAACATTTAAAAACCTGATAATCAGCCAATATTTGTAGAAGGTCAAGCTCATGATGGAAGTGTCCAGTGTGTGAAGCCATGAGCAGAGTGGCAAACTGGGGAACGTGGGCTTTCACGTCTGACCCTAAGTTGGTCTTATGACCTTGGATGTGTCTGTTGATCTCTTTGTCCCTTGGTTTTCTGTTCATGAAATCAGAGGAGAGGCAGGATCCTTGAAGTTCTAATTGTCTGTATCTCCCCATCTAAAGTCCAGAATTCTAACACTTTCATGCATGCAGGCATTAAAGAAGTGTAACTTTCACTCACATACATTTCAAGAAACTTGACTTGAATACCTGTTAGATACCCATCTCTGTGCTAAGGGCTAAGGACACAAAAGAATGGAAACCCAGCCCTTCTCCTGCATTAACTCACAGCCCAGGGGTGAAGACAAGTCACCAGAAAATTGCAAAATCGCAATTTTGCAGCTGCAGAAAAGCGGTGATAAGAGATTTCCATCTCAGGGGGTTGGGCATACAAAGCAAGGGATGGCCACTATTGCCTTGGAAGAATGTAACAAAGTCATCATGCCGGCTGCTGTAAATCCTGCCAACAATGTAAGCTTATTTCCAGTTCATGCATGGTGCCTTATGGTTGTTTCTCCTCAGTAGGTTATTCAGAAGGCCAATTTCCCTCCATCTGTGGCTCCATTTTCTTTCCCCTGGGGCATCCTTTTGAGGATCCCATACATTCAGCAGGTAGAGGCGAGAAACCGGCATGGGGAATCAGATGGAAAGTTTGTATGGGCCGGGCTTGGAGACGGCACGCGTCGTGTCTGCCCATGCTTTTACGGCCAGAGTGTGGACGCACAGACCTAACTGGGAATGTGGCTTAGCCGAGTTTCCGCTAGAAAAAGAAAATGTGTTTTGGAGAATGCACAGCACCCCGTGTGTGCCACAAAGGGCATCCTACAGGAGTTTGGACTGTGAAGAGCTAGTTTTCTCTTGAGCCAATCTAATGGAAGTGTAGACTTAGGCATTGTCAGGATGGCATTTCCGGCACAGTCTTTATCGACTGTGGTTATTGGGAGAGAACTCACCACAGCCCTGCTTGGTTCAACAATTCCCCAGTGAGACAGCAGTTCCTGCAGGCATTTAGCAGGTTCTGAAATGAAGAGGGAGCCGGGCAACAGGGGCCAAGGGTCTGCGCTGGACGGAGTGAGCCGCTGTGCACTGCTGCCGTCTCCTTGGCTCTCAGGTTTGGGATGTTGGTGGAAAACTCACATCTGTCCCTTTGGACGAGTGGAACACAATTGGCTCCCATGCTTATGACCTCGTTTCTTCTCTCTCCACAGTGACTCTCTCTGCTGCTCCCCCTTCCTACTTTCGAGGATTCACATTGATTGCCCTCAAGGAGAATAGAGAGGGCGATAAGGAAGAAGACCATGCTGGGACCTTCCAGGTAAGACCCCGCCTACACTAATCCAGTGGCCCTCCTTGGCCCTGTATGTAGAAGCCAGGCAAGTACAGTGTGTCTGAGGGTTGCTTGTGCCCCTTGGCCACTGGCCACATGGCCAAGTCCATCTGCAGGTCCCATAATGAAGTAGGCAGTAGATGGGGGAAACATCGGAGCAGCGTAAGCCGCCAGGCAGAGCTTGCTTCAGGCCAGCAGGTCCAAGTCCTCATGGGCAGCAGCGGCCCGGCGTGCTGGGGGGAGCACTTGGAACCCAGGCAGGCATTTTGTGATTGACTGGTAATTCTCAAGAGTAAACAGAATGAGAGCTCAGGACAGCCAGACTGGAGGGAGTTCAAGGCACAGGAGAAGGACTATTACGGGAATGTAGAGACTGATTTATGAGGGAAGATTAAAAGAATTAAACATGCTTTGCTTGGCTAAATGAACAGGGCCGAGTTTAGGAGGTGGTAATGGTCTTTAAATGTCAGTCCGCGCCGAGCACCCTCAAGGGGAGGCTTCGTTTGACTTTGCACAAAAGGGCACGGCAAGACGAAAGTGGGTCAGGAGAAGAAAGGACTCTCAAAGGCAAGGGCCCTGACAGCGCGTCATATTTCACCGTGGAATGTTCTTCTAAGGGAAGTGGCGGGACCATCATCCCCTTTCAGAGGCTTAGAACATATCCTGGAAGGATTGGAGCCTTCCTCGGAGGGGGCCTGGCCAAATGTGCTGTAAGCGTTTCTCACTTCCAATTTCCATTGTTCGGCAGTTCGCTTTAATCTGGTATTTGCAAACTCAGAAGGAAAAAAAATCTGAGGAAGAACCCTGACACTCACAGCTGGCTGCTGGGGACTTGGTGCGATGCGTGGGCTTCGTGGAGGACCCTAGCCCAAAATATGTTCCCCATCCAGGGGTGTCATTTTGATCTCTGGTACCTATGGTTTTTGTTGTTGTTGGTTTTTTTTGTTTTTGTTTGTTTGTTTGTTTGTTTTGTGACAGGCAGAGTGGACAGTGAGAGAGAGAGAGACAGAGAGAAAGTCTTGCTTTTGCCGTTGGTTCACCATCCAATGGCCGCCGCGGCTGGCGCACCACGCTGATCCGAAGGCAGGAGCCAGGTGCTTTTCCTGGTCTCCCATGGGGTGCAGGGCCCAACCACTTGGGCCATCCTCCACTGCACTCCCTGGCCACAGCAGAGAGCTGGCCTGGAAGAGGGGCAACCGGGACAGAATCTGGCGCCCCGACAGGGACTAGAACCCGGGGTGCCGGCGCCGCAAGGCGGAGGATTAGCCTAGTGAGCTGTGGCGCCGGCCCCCATGTTATGATTTTGAACCTTGCAATTAAGAAAGAATTTCTCTTGTCTGGGGTGCTGGGAGATTATTCACTTCATGCTCATTGCAATGCCTTTCTATGGCAAGGCACTTCTTGGCGTGTATCTGGAGGAGTGACCCAATGATAATAGTAACAGCAGCCAATATTTGTGGTGTACTTACCCTATGCCAGGTACCATGCTAAGTCCTTTACCTTATCTTAGCTGAATCTTATCTTAATTCATTTACCTTATCTGGGTTGAATTCTCCAAACAACACTAGTACATAGGAACTATTATCACCATTATTCAGACAGGCAAATTGTAACTGGAGACATTGAATCACTCATCCAAGTGGGTGTTAAACAGAACAGCCAGATCCCTCCATCACGGGGCTAATTCCAGAAACTGTGACTTCCCTACTCTACTGAACAGGCTCTTGGTGCAGGTGCATGTGGATAGTGTATCATTGAGGCTGCCACAATAGGAGAAAGAAGATCCATGCACACTTGTAGCCTAGAAGGTATTAAAATATAACCCTCCTGGCCTTGTGATAGTTGTTGACCTGGAGGTGTGGACCATTTATCAGACTCCAACAAATGAGATACCAGGGTGCCTGAGTGACAGTAGTGAAGTTCTAAGAAGGAAAAAGTTGGGGGTAGAGGACTGTGAACTGAACCTCCCCAACACAAAACTTACCTACTTCATAATGGTGCTTACCCCAAAGCATTGAAAGAAGGGACATGAATAGACGTTTGCACAACCATGTCCCCAGCAGCCTTGTTCACACACACACACACACACACACACAGTGGAATATTATTCAGCCTTTAAAAGGAAGGCAGTCTGACACGTGCTACCACATAGATGAACCTTGAGGACACTAAGCTAAGTGAAATAAACTGGTTGCAAAAGCACAGATATTGTATGATCCACTTATATGATGTTCCTAAAACAGTCAAATTTGTAGAGACGGAAAGTGGAATTGTTGCTGCTCAGGGCTCGGGGTGGGGGAAGGAAATGGAATGTCATTGTTGGGGGTGGAGAGCTTCAGTTTGGGAAGATGAGCGAAGTTCTGGAGATGGATGGCAGTGACTGTTACCCAACAGTGTGATTGTGGCTAATGCCACCAAACCATACACGGAAAAATGCTCCAAATAGGGGACGGTGTTATGGTGCAGAGGGTTAAGCCGTCGCTGGTGATGCCCTCCTGTAGTAGAGGGCTAGTGTGAGTCCACGCTGCTCTGTGCATCCTGTCCAGCTTCCCACAGTGTGCCTGGAGGTAGTAGCTGATGGCCCAAGTACTTGGGATTCTGCCACCCACATGGGAGACCAGGATAGAGTTCCAAGCTCAGTGTTAGCCTGGCCTGACCCTGACTGTTGAGGGCATTTGGGAGCTGAACCAGCAGATGGAAGACATTTCTCTCTCTCTCTCTCTCTCTCTCTCTCTCTCTCTCATACTTCTTTCTCTCTGTCACTATGCCTTTTAAATAAATAAGTAAATTTTTTTAAAAATAGTCCCCCACATGGAAGACCTGGAAGAAAATCCTGGCTTCTAATCTGCCCAGCTCTGGCCTTTGCCACCATTTGGGGAGTGAACCAGCGGATGGAAGACCGTTCTCTCTGTCTCTCCCTCTCTCTGTAACTGTGCCTCTGAAATAAATAAATAAATCTCAAAAAATAAGAATGTTCCATGTGCTCATAAGGGGAATGTGTGCTCTGTAGCTATTGATGGAATGTCCTGTTAACGTCTGTTACGTCTGTTTGGATTATAGGTAGTTTACTTCTGATATTTCTTTGTTGATTTTTGTCTGGAAGATCTATCCATTGATTGTATTGGAGCCTATGCCTCCCTTAGATCTAATATTGACTGTTTATTACATTATAGTCTACAATTTAAAAATGAAAAAGTGGTCAAAACAGTAGATTTTATGTTATTATGTTCTACCACAAAAGAAAACAATGCTTAGAGTCAGATCTGAGGAAGCCATAGCTTTTTTTTCATACTTTCCTAAGTTGCTCACCCTCTCTGACTGACCATTGCTCTGCCAGGTTAAGCCTTGTCTTTGGAAGCTATTGGTGAATATGGGATCCCACCCACGCTGGGCTGTGAGTGGATACTTCCTGAAGGAATGAATGAACAAGAGACTCATTCTGCCAGTGGCCGCTACTTGGTCCATTACTGTTCAGGACTGTGTAGAAACTCCTGTCTCTTCATGTATTCTTCCTTCTTCCCTCCTTTGGAGCTTCTGGTATCCTTTCTTTTGGTTTTATTTTTTTTTTAATTTATTTAAAAGTCAGAGAGAGAGAGAGAGCTCGATCTTCCAGTAACCGATTCCCTCTCCAAATGCCCACAAGAGCCAGGCTGGGCCAGGCTGAAGCTGGGAATCCGGGCCTCCCACATGAGTGGCAGGGACCCACGTACGAGCCATCGTCTGCTGCCTCCCAGAGTGCTCATTAGCAGGAAGCTGGATAAGGAGCAGAGTAGTGGCGCTCAAACCAGGCGCTCCACCATGGGGTGCAGATGTCCCAAGCTTTGGCATCACCCACTGTTTCACACGCTCATCCCTGGCACCCTATTGTGTACATGGCTATGGTTTTCAGAGCCTGGTCCCTGAGCCAGCAGTATTAGTACCACCTGAGAGTTGGTTAGAAAAGCGAAGTCTTACTAAGAGACTTGAAGGTGGGGTATCGCTGCAACCTGTTTTGACGGATCCTCAGGATGAACCAGGGGCGCGCTCAGATTTGAGAAGCATGGTTGTTCTGAGACAGAACCGGCCTATCCACCGAGACACACTCCATCATCACGGCAACACATCTCATAGGCTCCTGTCTATCCTGGCGCTGTTTCTACCAGCCTCGTGGGATCACAGTGGCCAAGAACATGGAAATGTCTAGCAGCCAGGAATCATGAGCACTAACACTTAGGTACAGTGCGTGGGTGCCAATATTGCTCTCAGCGATTTACATGTAGTAAGGGATTTAATCCGCAGAGCAGCACAGTGAGGCAGGTATTATCCTGTGTTCTACAGATGAGGAACCTGTGGTGCAGAATAACTAAGTGACTGTCCTAAGACCACCCAGCTCTAAGTGACAGGCTGGTTTCAAACCCAGGCCCTGTCTAACCACACAGTCTGCTCTGGCTCTGGGCCCCTGCTTGTACCTGCTGTGCACACTGCCTTGTCATGTGTACACATTAAATGGAAAAGTAAGGACCTACCAAGACTTTCCTGTGCCACAGTCTCTGTGCCATGTGCTTTATGTGCATTATCCTGCTCCATTCTTGTAGCATATGAGGAGTATTTTATATATGAATATATAAATAATAAAATTTATAAAAGATTTATTTATATATTTGAGAAGCAGAGCCACAGAGAGGAAGAGACAGAGAGATGTCTTCCATTCGCTGGTTCTCTCCCCAAATGGCCACAACAGCTAGAGCTGGGCTGATTTGAAGCCAGGAGCCAGGAGCTTCCCCCAGGTCTCCCACATGGGTGCAGGGGCCCAAGCACTTGGGTCATCTTCCACTGCTTTCCCAGGTGCATTAGCAGGGAGCTTGATTGGAAGGGGGGCAGCCAGGACACAAACCGGTGCCCATATGGGATGCCAGCACCACAGGTAGAGGCTTAACCTACTACATCACAAGGCTGTCCCTCTAACTCTTCAGATTTGATTAAAGCTTACATGTCTAGCTCTAAAAGTGACTTGTCTCTAAATGAATGAGCCTTTACATGGAGAACATAGACAGCAACATAAGGTGAACAAAGGCAAGCTTTAGTGCTGCCCTCCTACCTCGTTAGGCTTAGTGGGGGGACAGTGAGGCTTCCTGGAACAGGGGAGCACAAGGGTCACAGCCCTCACCTCCTGTGGCCCCAGCAGTGGTTCCAGGGTAGCAGCCTTGGCACCTGCTAGGGTGTCCACTCTGGCTGCCAGAGAGGAGACATGGAATCTCTTTGTATGAGCCAGCTGGGTGCACTCATGGTGAATGTGAGTGGCAAGGAATTCAGGGACCGGGCTGCCCAGTACAAAAGAAACCCACCAAGCCATAAAAATTGTATTACTAAAACCTAACTGTTCCCTGGAACGCTGAGGCCCAGCCAAGTCAATCGCCAGACTCACTGTTGCACGCCCCTTCAGTCTCTGCTCGGATGTCCCTTTCCCAGGGAGGCCTGCCCTGGCCATCCCTCCTCCCACCCTTAAGCCAGATCCCCCATCCTCTGCCCACCTCTATCATCTCCCACTGCATTATTGCTGCTTCACATGCCATCTGTTCCTCTTGCTACTTGCTCATTGTCTGAACTGGAGGCTCCACAAGGTGGGATTTTCACCTGTTCTGTTTGCTACCATACACTAAGACTACAAAAGTGCCTGTATCTATCCTCCCAAATTACTACTAAACAAGGGAAAGTTTTATGCAAGAAACTCTTTTTACTCCATTACTTGTAATACTGAGTAGCAGATTAAAAGTTCCTGATGACTTACAAGGGGCATGATTAAGCTTAGGCTAGTGTAACAAGACCAAATGTTCCTTACAATTCTGTATCTGCAGCAGCAACTACGCCTGGCACACAGGAGGCACAAGATATTTATGGACAGATTTTTAAGCACTGCATTTGCATGAAAATTCAACTGCCAATCTACAATATCATTGCTCTCCTTTATTTTTAATCCGTCTTATAGGCATCAATTAGTTTCGAAAATAATCTGCCAATCAAAGGTAGAAAGTCTCACAATAAAGGCATGTTTGCGTAAGAAGATCTCCATCAATACCATACAACAGCTATCTTTTAATAATGAATTCTCCTTTATTCTTCATCGCCTGTTTTTAAACTATTTTTGTAGTCTCTTCACTAACAATGAAGATTCGTTAGCACCTAATGGATTCTAAGCCATGTTAGAATTAGAACCTATCAAAAAAAATTTCGAATGTAAAAGGAGTTTTGACATAGTTTTCTAAAAATAAAATGCTATTGCGATCCTGTTTTCAAGAATTCCCTTTTCTTGTATTGGAAAACTTGCCTCTGTTACACTAACCTAAGCTTCTTCATGCCCCTTATAAGATACTAGGATTTTTAAACCTGCCACTCACTGTTATAAATACTGGAGTAAAAACAATTTCTTGCATAAGACTTTTTCCTTATTTGATATTAATTTGCTAGCATAGATTCCCAGAAGCAATTATTTGCATAAATGCAAAGAATATGGACATTTTTATTTACTTGTTTATGTGTGGTGTACATTATTCAGGTGATTTCCATCTTGTCTCCACCCATCCCAAAGAATTCCACGTAGAGCTCCTTTCATCAACCTGTAAGTGGCCACTCCCCCGTGGGAGCCACACCTGATGATGAGTAGGGAAACATGCATTTGAGATCCGAATTGGGCATCACTGGATTCGGGCAGGTGATGGAGAAGCTATGGAGGAACAGAGAAACTCACTGACCTAGAGCCAAATAACTCATTGCTGAAGTACACAATGAGATTTAGATTTATGAAAGCACATTAAGCAACCAACAATACAAATACCCTAGAATGTTCATCACTGAGATAGGACCACAGAACACGAATGAGGTCTCAGGATACATCTGGGAGCATGACATTCAAAGCACAGGAATAAGGTTTTCTCAGGAGATTCTTAACCCACCCCGAGAGACCCCACCACATGCCCGTTCTTCCTCCATAGAGTGTACTTTTCTAGTGAGTGAACACTGAAACAAAATACACAGTGTTTTCTTTCATTCATTTGTTCAAATGTTTCCCTAGCCTTCATAGCACCCTGTACTTTTCCTTCAAAGTAGTTATACAATTTATGATTATTTATAGGATCAGTTGTTTAATACTACTCTGCCTTTCCAAATTATAGGGTAAAGCCCTTCTGTTTTATTCACTTTTGCGTTTTACTTTTTAAAGAATTTATTTATTTATTTACTTACTTGAAAGGCAGAATGAGAGAGAGCGCACGCGTGCGAGCACGCTAGCTTCCATTCACTGGAACAGGCCCAAGCCAGGAACCGGGAACTCCATCTTGATCTCCCATATGAGTGGCAGGAATCTAAGCACTTAGGCCATCATCTGCTGCTTCCCAGGTGCATTAGCAGGAAATTGGATCAGAAGTGGAAGAGCCAGTTCAGACTTGAACCAACACTCTGATATGGGGTGTAGGCATCCCAAGTAGTGGCTTAACCCATGGTGCTACAACGTCAGCCCCTCTCTATTACATTTCTAACAACTAACGCTCTGCATGGTGCATGGTAGACACTCAACAAATATATACTGAGAGTGAATTAACAGGGATGCTAATTACCAACTATGTGAAGCACAACGTACTAGACTCGGAGCATATGGACATGAGTAAATCAGACGTGGTCCCTGGTATCAGGAGGTCAAAGTCTACAGCATAGCCTCCCAACACTGGTACGCCATATAGACTAGCAAATCACAAGCAGGTTACAGGAGACACTCGTTATTTGCTTTCTCAAATGTTAGAGGGGCTCCTCTATTCTATGGAAATACTATCATCTCCTGCATGTGTTACAGAGAGACCTGTACCAAAGCAACCATTGCAGCATGCCAGGCGCTGTACTTGCTGCATATGTGTAAGTAAGGAAACAGTCATTTTCAGGAAGTAGGCAGTGAGTGCCGGGCTGGGAAGCCAAACAACATTGCAGAGACTGTAACCCTTGAGCCATCTCTCCAGGTGGGTGACATTTGCAAGCAGCCAGCGTGGAGGTAAAGACCACTCTGAGCTCTCCTTCGTCACATGTCTCCTTTGAAACCTGCCACCTTTGAAGGTTTCCCCATCTCTTTGACAAGTACGCAAGGACACAAATTGTTCTTGGATAAGTAGGTGCCGAAATGAACCCTGCTGGGCCTGCCCCTTCCCTGCAGGAGCTCAGGCGGCTACAGTGCCCATGTGGGGCTGTGATGCTAAAAGAACCATCAAAAGAATGCATTTGAAAAGCAATGGGTACCTCTAACTTGACACTTGGGAAGCAGCACGCAGGGTCAGTGCCCGGGATGGATGCTGAGTCCTCCAGCTTCCGTGGCCCTGGGCTCCCAGAACAGGTAAAATGTGCTCCTACTTCCAAGCAAGGAGGCCCTGGGTCCATGTGCCAGCCATCTGAGATTTACTCACTCCTCCTCTCAACAGAGCACAGCTGTGCTTTGTATTGAAAAAATACAGAGCAAGAAATAACAATATATATACATAATTTTTCTATAAAATATTGAAACCATACTATATATAGGATCCCATCTTATTTGTTATGAACATTCTTATGAGCATATTTTGACGTAATTAAAATTACATGTTATTTTATGACATGATTTTAATGGCTTTATAATACTCCATCATATTGTTGAACTATAAGCTATTCAACCATTCCTCTATTATTGGGTAAAACAGTTTTTTCTTTACTTTTTTTTTAAAGATTTTTTTTTAATTTATTTTGAGAGGTGGAGTTACAGACAGTGAGAGGGAGAAACAGAGAGAAAGGTCTTCCTTCCGTTGGTTCACTCTCCAAATGGCCGCAATGGCTGGAACTGTGCCAATCCGAAGCCAGGAACCAGGAGCTTCTTCCTGGTCTCCCACGAGGGTGCAGGGGCCCAAGGACTTGGGCCATCTTCTACTGCTTTCCCAGGCCACAGCAGAGAGCTGGATTGGAAGTAGAGCAACTGGACTAGAACCTGGGCCCATATGGGATGCTGGTGCTGCAGGCAGAGGATTAACCTACTGCACCATAATGCCGGCCCCTTTTCTTTACTTTTATTAAAAAAAAACAAAAAAACAACAACAAAAAAAACACTGAAATGCACACCTCAAGACATAAGTCTCATAAGTCTTTGCATCTATGTTTGCTTATGATTCATTTGAATGGAATTATAGGATTGAACTAATGTCTCTGCATATCCACACACTTATATATATGAGCCGCTGTACTTCTGGAAGCATTTGGATTTTGGCAATGTCAAGGTGAGCATACACGTTTGCATGACAATTGAAAGTATCCCTGCTTGCAGGAGGATCTTCCACTCAAAAAGGATCAAGTTGATATCGGGCTGCTTATTGATAATTTTCAGTATTAATAATCCTGTGGGTTCTTGCCATTTATTCAGAGAAGAATTTTTTTTTTTTTTTTTTTTGACAGGCAGAGTTAGACAGTGAGAGAGAGAGAGACAGAGAGAAAGGTCTTCCTTCAGTTGGTTCACCCCCCCAAATGCTTGGCTATGGCCGGCGCGCTGTGCCGATCTGAAACCAGGAGCCAGGTGCTTCCTCCTGGTCTCCCATGCTGGTGCAGGGCCCAAGTGCTTGGGCCATCCTCCACTGCCCTCCCGGGCCACGGCAGAGAGCTGGACTGGAAGAGGAGCAACCGGGACAGAATCCGGCGCCCCAACCGGGGTGGGGGGAGAAGGGCGAACTCGGGGTACCAGCGCTGCAGGCAGAAGATTAGCCTAGTGAGCCGCGGTGCCGGCTCAGAGAAGAATTCTGAATACTGGCTCAAATAGCCAGCATGGTAAGATTTTAAGCTCTTTATTCAGTGAGAGAAATGCACAGGAAACTGAGGGCTTTATTTAGGCGAGAAAGAAGTCTAGAAGCTAAGTTGGGTCCATACTAGGGCAGAGAGCAGGTGGGAGCCACGTGGAGCAAGTGTGCAGGCAGGAAAGCAGAGTGGGCAGCCCAAAGTCCATGTGCCCTGAAAGGCACAGGCCAACTAGGGCAACAAGGGGAGGGCCCACTGTGTTCCAGGCCTTTTATCTACTCCAAAAGGGAAATGGTTATGTAATCTGATTGGCAGGTGGGCTTAAAGGTGAGGTCAGGTAGGGGCATGAGATCACACAGGGGTGTGATGGAGGGTGTGGTCTCCAGTTTACAAATCTAATAGATTTTATCCTATCTGCCTGCCTGTATCAAAGTGGTTGACTATTTTTCCAATTCTTGCTCAGTTTTGCTATTTAAAATACACAGTAGGTACATAGAAAGACTGTGGGTTTTGGAATCATCAGACCTGGATTCAAATTCTGCCTCTACTAGGTGATGTGAGAAGTTGCTTCATTTTTCTCAATGTAGTTCCTTCATTTATAAGATAGGCATGATCAAAATGAAATGACATCCAATTCCTAACATGGTACTGGACATACTGAACCCTTAATCGGTGTCTCTCCCTTCTGAGCCAGAGGCAAAGCGCCATTCCTCTGTAAATGGGAATGCCCACTGACTACCAAGCAGCAGGGCTGAGCCTCTTGTTTGCTGACTTAGCTGACTAGTGGTTGTCTCTGAGACTCTCAGAGACACTTCTCTAGTTCAGTCTTCATTGTAAAACGATTGGGAGGGCTTTAAAGTAAAATGGATACTTAAAGCATTATCAGATGCACGATATCCAAAACTCATTGGAAGTGAGTTCTAGGGGATTGCTTGCCTTGAAAGATTCTGCCCTGGGAGTATAGGCGCAGAAGAAACCACACCTGTCACCTCCAGATACTAGTCCAGTTGCCTCAGTACTTTATTTTTTAAGTTTTTTTTTTTTCCAAAAAAGATGTATTTATTTATTTGAAAGGTGGAGTTACAGGAAGAGTGATGGTGAGAGAGAGATTGATCTTCCATCCACTGGTTCACTCCTCAAATGGCCACAAGAACCAGGGCTGGGCCAGGGGGAAACCAGGAGCCTGGTGCTCCATACGGGTCTCTCATGTGGGTGCCAGGGGCCCAAGCACTTGGGCCATTTTCTGCTGCCTTCTCAGGCACATTAGCAGGGAGCTGGATGGGAAGTGAAGCAACCAGGACTCAAACCAGCGCCCATATGGGATGCGGGCATCACAGGTGATAGCCTAACATGCTACATCCCAACGCTGGCCCCACTGCATTCTTTCAATCCTCTCCCTCTCAGCTGGAAGCCACAGCAGCAGGGACTGTCTGTTTCTTCACACCGCACACAGTGCTGGGTGCAGTGTCTAACATACCAAGTTCAGTAGATAGCTGTCACATGAATGTGTGTATTAATCTCCCATCAGACTCAGACTCCCGCCCCTCCTCTTGGGGTAGGCATTCTTGTTATCCTCATTGGCATGCAAGGTGATACCAAGGGATTAGAAGTCGGACCAAGGCCACAGGGCCGGTCGAGGGCATTGAGCAAGGACTAAGCTGTCTGAGAGCTGTGTTATTTTTTCTATTCTACATCTCTTATAGCTCCAGGGGCAGATATATGGGAGAGTCCAAGACAGAAATCCACTAGTCAATCCCCTAAAAAACCCTCTAGTATGTTCTCAGGGTCATGCTTGGTTTGCCCCTTCCCAGCCCCTTTGTGCACCAGGTCCCAGCCTTTCAAATGCATCTCCCCTGCTTTCCTGACGTGTGTGTCTTGCTCCCAAACTCTTGGCACGTGCTTTGCTCCAGTTCTTCACGCATTGTGTTACCCTGATGTGTTAAATCCCCGTGCCCTACGAGATTCTGCAGATGCAGAAAGCTGGGCTGAGGCCATCTCTGTCTTCCCACGGCCTCACCACAGCCTGGCACGCTGGTCAGTTGATAAACGTTTTCCAAATTGATGGATGACTGCTGCTGGAATTTCAGTCCCTACCCACAGGTTTGCTGCCATGAGTTGGTCTCACATTTACATGGGAAAAAAAAATGTTCCCACATTTATTCTCTAAAGGTCTGGATATCATTTTCTCCAACATGTTACACAATTGTTTTGCTGACCATATATAACTTTTACTGCTAGAAAGAACTTTTATCTGTTTTATCTATTAAGTAGGGTTTTTTTTAATGCCAAGAAGTTATTGTGTGACCTTGCAATTCCTTCCTCTTGCAAATGAGAGTGATGAACTTCCCTTCCAAGTAGCGTAACTTCATGGGCTAGGTGCTGATTCTGCCTTTGCAAACAGTTAATGAGTTGAATCCGAAGTGTGAATGGATCATTGTTTACTGAAATAGTAACTTATTGTATGTTACTTAGATAATTTTAAAAAATTATAAATGTTTCAGCAATACACATTTATAAAGAAAACACTTTTTATTTATTTATGGCTAAATAAATGAGCCTACTATGCATAAGGCATGTTCTAGGTTCTGAGCATATATCTATGATAAAACAGACAAAAATCTCTGCCCTTATACACATTGTGTTTCTGTATTTTCAGTCATTTCCACAGAATGGGGTCCCAAGTTTCTGGATCAAAGAGTTTTTAGGCTCTCGCTACGTAGTCCTATGTCACGTCTTTTTCACCTGCCCAAGTAGTACTTTGAGTAGGAGCCCCTTGGATATAGGACTCTCCCTCCAGTTGGCCCCTGCTGGTCCCTTATGTCCTATAGTACCCCATACTCAGTAGATCAAGGTATTGGCTGGGGGAAGTTCATATCCATCCACCATGTGGTTACAAAACCAGGTCTCACAAATCTTGTTCTTATGCAATATGCCCGCAGGATGAAGCTCAAGACATGAGATTTTTGCTCTGATGAATTAGTCAACTTGGTCCATCTCCCCTACATTGCAAGGTTCTTCTGGAGTTGGCATCTTGTATCCAACACGGTTGATCACTGTCCTCCTAGCTTTAAGTCGTCACAGTGGCAATGAGCCAGTATCCTCCTCAGCCATTGATTTATGCCTCAAAGGCTCTGCCTCTCCCCTTCCCCCTGGAGGCATGCTCCCCTCCCAGATATCCATAAGGCCAGCTCCCTCTCTTCTTCCAAGCTCAAATGTCATTGTTCAGAGAGTCCATGTCTGAGCATATTTTATAAAGCAATACTCTTGGTTTGCCATTACTTGACATGTGATGTGTTTGCTTGTCGTTAGCTCTTTCCGGTCACAGCGATGTGAACTCCATGAGTGTGGAGATGTTATTTTGTCCACCACAGTACCCTTTCAGCACTAGAACAGTGCCTGGTGCTGAGCGTTTAATAAGTAGCTGCCAGCATATTAGGCATATCTTTAAAAATCAACCTAAAGATCAAGGGTGTTTTTTGGACAATGAAATGATATGACTTACAGTAAAAACAAGGATTCTGATTCCCACTTAGTCTGATTCTTCCCAATGCAAGCTGACATCCCCACAGCCCCTTTACACGTATCAATCTAAATACTTACATGCACACTAAAGCACACACAGTGCACACACACAAATCCATATATATATACATGCATGCCTGAGCACCTGCTGGCCTCTTTTCAGATCAGCCTATCCTTGTGCACCTGTCTTTCTGGCCCTAGTGGAGAAATTTCCTGAATTCCAGTCTCATTTTGTCATTTGTGATGACACAGCCACTCTGACTCTCATCAACAGCATAAGCTTGGAACACTTAAATTTTTTTTAAAGATTTATTTATTTATTTGAAAGGCAGAGATAGAGAGGCAGAGGCAGAGAAAGAGAGCGAGGTCTTCCATCCACTGGTTCACTCCCCAGTTGGCCACAATGGCCAGAACTGCGCTGATTTGAAGCCAGGAGCCCAGAGCTTCTTCTGGATCTCCCTTGCAGGTGCAGGGGCCCAACGTCTTGAGCCATCTTCCACTGCTTTCCCAGGCCATAGCAGAGAGCTGGATCGGAAGTAGAGCAGCAAGGACTTGAATGGGCGTACATATGGGATGCTGGCACTGCAGGCAGTGGCTTTACCCGCTATGCCACAGCACTGGCCCCAGAACATTTAATTTAACTTGCTTCAGTTTCCTTGGCTGTCTATTTGGACTTCTACTAACTCATAGAGTTCTAAAAATTAAGTGAGGCCTTCAGTTCCCTCTACGATGTGTGAAAAATTTAGAAGTCATCATTTCTGCCCTAATAGCCAATAAGTTGAAAAACTGAAAATCAATCTAATTCTTTCCAGGAGAGGTATGAAATCTCCAGGCAAACAAGGTGGGAAGAGAGGGTGCATACTGAGAACCACAGCTTATTAGGAGCAGAAGCTGCTGGAAACTGGATTAAATGGTCTTTGATAAACAGGGACAGAGTATGAACTAGTTTGACTGTTAAACCCGTGGGAGCCCAGTCTTACAAGAATCACCCCAGGACCCCAGCATTTTTGGGAATTTTATCTCCAGTGGTTCCTGCAGTGAAGATTAGAGAAAAATTCCCTCCTGCTTCAGGCATGAAAAGAGGAGAAGCAACCATTCCAAAACCCGCCCAGAGCCCAGATTGTTTCCTGTAGCAAGGGTCTACCCTCAAGGGAAACTACTTTAAGGGAGCCCTATCTGACCTATGAGACAGACAGATGGTCAAATCTAGGCCCCTCTAGCCTGCCTGTCTCATGCAAGTAGAGAATGAAGGTCGTCTGAAGGTCATAGCTCAGAGACTCTGGTCCAATAAAGTACTGAATTTATTCATAAAATTATAGACTGCTTCCCCTTCCCAATATCTTACCACCAGATCCATAGGGCTCTAGTATAATGACAGTGGAGTGGCAAGGAACAAGCTATTTAAGAAGGAGTTTCCGGGAAAACCCAGACAGCAAGGTAGACACAAATAAAGACACCAGAAGAAATCAAAAGCTCTGACATTTATTACTACAACAACTTTAAACACAACGGAACATTTAGTCAGGTAAACATAAAGCCTCACACTAAAGGCTTATTTGTCTCAGTTCCTATTACCCTATAGATCATGTCTAGTTTTTAACCAAAAGTCCAGTTGTGTGAGTGTAGTGTTACCGGACAGAGTGTGCCATGTCCCTAGAATTGAGCAGGAATCCTGAGATCAAAAAATGAAGAAGGAAGCTCCTTGTGAAAATTAAAGAGTTTATTAGGACAGCTCACAAATGGGATTCCAAGCCTCCCCAGCCAAGCTTCAGCAAGGCTTATTCCACCTAGAACAGCAGAAGAGACACGGCTTTATGCTTTACAAACCACAGGGTGATGGAACTTGTGTTCCCGCATTCCTACACTATTCTGTAGAAATAGTGCTTTAGGCACCTTGCTGGGCTGGCCCACTTATCAGAAAGGTCCCTGATAGCATTGAAACTTTATGGCTGGAAAGTGGGGTCACTTAGGCTGACAGATATCAGCTTCCTTCCAAGAGAGTGAGATTCAAGATGGCATCACTGTGGTTTGCTGTACGCAAGGAGGCAGGCACACACACACACACACACACACACAGTGTCAAGGAAGAATCAGACTCAGATATGGCAGGGATTTGGGAATTATCACAGCAGGAATTTAAAGTAATTATGATTAATATGCTAAGGGTATAATGGGAAAAAATGGACAGCATGCAAGAACAGATGGTAAACAAGGAATTTCAAACTCTGAGAAAAAAAAAATCAAAGGAAACACCAGAAATCAAAACCACTGGAACAGACACGAACAGAGTCTTTGATGAGCTCACCAGCAGGCCGCACACAGCTGATGTGAAAATCGCTGAGCCTGAAGATGTGGCAACAGAAATTTTCCAATCTGAAATACAAAGCAAAAAATTGAGAAGCACAAAACACAGTATTCAAGAATGTGGGGAAATTACAAAATATGTATGCATAGATGTCATGGGAGTACCAGACAAAGAGAAGAAGGTATAGAATAAATATTTCAAGAGTAGCAGAAAAAAAACTATCATAGTAAGAAGTTGGGTCATAGTAATGGACCAATAAATGGTAGCCATCATAACTACCAGTGTTATTATTATCATCATTTATTAAGTGATAATTAAAAATTTCAGAAGAGGAAAGAATGGGATGAATCAGAAGCAATCCTCTCGGGAGGACTTAGTCTTGATTGGGAGCAGAATGGGGACATCTTTCTTGAGATAGGAGAAAGGCAAGGAAAACTGTTGAAAATACACAGCCTTTGATGAGGAGTAAGAAGAGAAGCGAAAGCACTCCCACAGGATTCCTTCCCTACAATTCTGACTTCCATAATAATCTTTCCCTCACAGAATTATTGAGAGGATTAAATAAACTATAACTCTGGGTTTCAAATTATAGTGAGCACTACTCTCCTAGGTACTTGTGTATAATGCACCAATTTGATTCTGTGCAACAAAGTGGGTGAGGAGTTGAGCTCCTTGCATTTTTTTTTTTATTTTTTTGACAGGCAGAGTGGACAGTGAGAGAGAGAGACAGAAAGGTCTTCCTTTGCCGTTGGTTCACCCTCCAATGGCCGCCGCAGCCGGCGCGCTGCGGCCGGCGCACCGCGCTGATCCGATGGCAGGAGCCAGGTGCTTCCTCCTGGTCTCCCATGGGGTACAGGGCCCAAGCACTTGGGCCATCCTCCACTGCACTCCCTGGCCACAGCAGAGAGCTGGCCTGGAAGAGGGGCAACCGGGACAGAATCCGGTGCCCCGACCGGGACTAGAACCCGGTGTGCCGGCGCCTTTAGGCGGAGGATTAGCCTAGTGAGCCGCGGTGCTGGCCTGAGCTCCTTGCATTTTTAAAATTTATTTTCACCTACTTTAAATTGTATATTTGTTTATTTGAGATGAAGAGAGAGACAGCAAGAGCTCCAATCTGCTGGTTCACTCCCCAAGCGACTGCAATGGCCAGAGGGCCAAGGTTGGGAGCCAGGAATTCAATCCAGGTCTCTGAAGTAGGCAGCAGGAACAAAACCACCAGAGCCGTCACCCCTGCCTCCCAGGATCCACATAAGCAAGAAGTTGGAATCAGGAGGCTGAGGCAAGGATTGGGCCGAGGCACTGCAACGTGGGATGTGAGCATTCTAACAGGTGTCTGAACTGCCAGGCCAAATGCCTGTCCTGACCCTGCACCCCTGTGGATCTGATCCAGATGCCTCGCAGAGGCATGAGACATGCCCCTTGCAGAGACATGCACAAGCGTATTGATCAGAGCCTGCCCTGAAACATGCTAACAAATGCTTTTCAAGTAGGCAGAGGAGAGAGGACTGGCTGGAAATAAGTCCAGCAGGAAGGTGGTAGGGAGTTCATGAGAGATAGACAAGTGCACTGCCTAGCAACAGAAAGACCAAGTTTAAAACGTACTCCTCCCTGGGGAGCCAGTGGTCAGGGATCTTCAGGCTGGATTTATAACTTTCTCCATCAACTCCCAAGAGCCAGCTTCGGGAGTCAAGTGAATGGTGTAGTTTTCTAGAGCTGGCAAACCTGGGGGTACAGTGGAAAACAGGAAGGCACAGGCATCCAGCCAAGGGGAAACAGAACCAGGGCACTGCTGGGAGAGCTGTTGAAAGCTTGACCTTGCTGGCAAGGAGGGCAGGACTTCCAGTATCTACTTGTCATTAAAAATGGTCCTATGGGGCCAGCACTGAGGTATAGTGGGTAAAGCTGCCGCCTGCAGTGCCAGCCTCCACTTCCAATCCAGCTCCGTATAACTCTGACTTTCAAATAAACTAAATAAATCTTAAAAAAAAAAAAAAAAAGGTTCTAGAACCCCACATGTCTTCCAACCACTGCCTCATCCCTGGCTCCTCTTCAGAGCCAAGCGTCTCAAGAAAGTTGTGCCTACACATTTTCCCCCACTTCCTCATTGTCCTTCCACTTTTTAAAAAATCATTTATTTACCTTTATTTCATTTGAAAGACAGACGGAGAGAGAGAGAGAGAGATTTTCCATCCATTAGTTCACTCCTCAAATGACTACAACAACCAGGGCTGGGTCAGACTGAGGCCGGGAGGCAGGCACTCCACCTGGATCTCTCATGGTTGGCAAGGACCCAGTATTAAGCCCTTATCTGCTGCCCTTCAGGATGCATTAATGGGGAGCTGAAATTGGAAGCAGAGCCAGGCCTCAAGGCCAGACACTGTGATAATGGTTTGTGGGAATCACAAGTGGCATCTTAATCACTGTGCCAGAGCCCCTCCCCTCCCCATGTCTCAATCCACACCAGCCTGGATTTAGCCCCATCACTTCACCAGAATGGCTCCTGACAGTTTCTTCAGTGGCTTCTACTTTGTCAAAGGAGATTCCATCATCTTCTTGCACATCATCTCACGAGAGCCGACTACTCCCCATTTCCTTAAACACTTTCCTCTCTTGTCTTCCTGGTTTTATTTTTTTTTCTTTCTGCTTTGGATGTGCCTGGATATGCTGCTCCCCTTTCCTTAACCTCTAAATTTTTGTTTCTCAGACTCATCCTTTACTGACATTTGGAGTCAGATTATTTGCTGTTGGCAGCTGTTCTGTGTATTGTATTTAACAGCATCTCTGGCCTCCGCCCACTAGAGGCCAGTAGCACCCCGCCTCCCACCAGTTTTGACAACCAACAGTTATCAATTGTTGTCACATGTCTTTGGGGAGACAAAATTGCCTTGATGGAGCCCACTTTTCTGAAAGTTGTGCTCCCCCAAACTTTGTCCTGTGACCTTTTCTGTCTTCCCTCTACCCTCGGAGTCCAGCTCTCCCATTGCTATGGCTTTGAGTGCCACCTGCATGTTAATGACTCCCGTTCAAGCATCATTTAAACAACTGTTGCCCACTTTGATATTCTAGACTCTAGGCAGAGATACACAATAAATGAAGACTGGGCTTTTCAATGTAGACAGTGTAGATATGAATCCGTATTATACTCTTGCTACCTGGGTGACTTTAACCTTTCTAACCTCAATTTCCTTGTCTGAAAATATAGAAATAACAAAGAGGTCACAGCTTGAAAGACAGCCATTGAAGTCCTTGGAACATAGTAAGAGCTTAAGTATTAGTTATCATAACTTTCATAATTGGGGCATGCACAACCGACCTCGCAAGTACAAAGGAAGGAGTTGGGTCACATCTAAAAATATAATAGGGTGCTGAGACTTCAACTCCATTGTCTGAGAAACCTGGGTTCAAATCCTAGTTCTACAACAGCGCTTTATGGCCTCTCTAAGCCTATTGTATAACAGGAATAATAATAGCACCCACTTCTTTAGGTGACTCAAATGACTTAAATTTCAGAAATCACGTGATGTCTAACACATGGCTACTTAATAAACAGTAATGGTTATTATTAGGGTGACAAGAGAGGCTCATCCTTGGCTGAATCAGGCCAGTGCAAGGGTAGTCTGGGCAGAGAGGAGTATGAGCAGTGGTTTAGAGGCGTGGGAAAGCGTGCTCTGATGTGGGAATGCCAGGAACTCTGGGTTGCGTGCAAAATCTGGGGTATAATATGGAGCTGCTGAAGTCGTCCCTGAGTGCCCTTCTTGCTAGTTTAAGACCATGGACTCTATCCTTTTAACAGCTGCAGACAGAAATGGTTTTTAGGCAAGAGGAGAAGGGTGCTAACCAGTTTCAGGGAACAACATGATAACTGAATTTTCGTCATAGGAAGGTAACTCTCAGAGATCTAGAAGGGTTTAGAAAATGTAAGCTCAGAGGCAGGCATCACATTCCTGGGAATTTATCCAAGGGAAATGAAATTAGTAAACAAAAAAGCTATCTGCACCTCCATGTTTGTTGCAGCTCAACTCACAATAGTTAAGATATGGAATCAACCTAAATGCCCATCAACCAAAGACTGGATAAAGAAATTATGGGATATGTACACTATGGAACACTACATGGCAGTAAAAAAGAATGAAATCTGGTCATTTGCAACAAAATGGAGCAACCTGGAAAACCTCATACTTAGTGAAATAACCCAGTCTCAAAGAGACAAATACCATATGTTATTCCTGATTTGGGAGAATTAATAGCACTCCTAAAATGAAAGCTATAGAAGTGAAATTACACTTTTAGAATCAATGACTTGAATAGTCCTTGACCTGACTGTCAAGGGACAGATTATTATTGTTACTTTTTATTTTGTATGTCCTTTTTTCCCCCTCTGTTTTCTTTCTTCCTTTTTCCCTTCTCTTCTTCATACTATATGCTGAACTCTTTATGTAACATGGAGTTAATCATATGTATTTTAAGTCAATTGGGAAAAGATCCCAGTTAAAAATAAGAGGGGTAATAAGAGAGGGAGGAGGTAGTCTATAGCGGTAAAGCAGTATAGTTCTGCATACAGTCCTACAGACTTACCTCTAAGGGTACAGCCTAGAAACTTGTCATGGGACTCCAAACTCATAAAAATCGGTGGTATAAATGCCATCTTAACTGTTAAAATGATCATATTAGGTGTTAAAGTCAACTTATAGATAGGTTTAAGTGTAAAAGCAATCATAAATAACATCAAATGCCTGGTAATAATAATAGAATTAAAAAGGAAGGAAAGTACAACATGGCAAACAGTCCACACAGCAGACTCCTAGAATGACATTCACTGTAAATAACACTCTGACCTCAGAATCAACCCGTAAGTTTTCCTGGTCTGGCTGGAAGGCCTGAGAGCATTTCAGGCATGGGAAGCCAAGACTCTGTGGCAAAAAAAAATATCCTGCACAGAGAATCTCTGTGAGATGTCAGTGGAAAGAAAGGGTCATTAAAGAAGGATACACTCTTCTCTGAAGGGAGGAGAGAACTTCCACTTTGTTTATGGCTATGTCCAAATGCTGATGGTGTCTATGGTCACAAAGGCTTCCATAGCCTTAGCAGCCCATGGCAAGAGCCTTGGGTGATCACTGATGTCATAAATAAGAGTGTTAATTGTTAAAGGAACAACAGAAGTCACTGTGCACTTACTCCCCATATAGGACCTCCATCCCTAATGAGTTGTACTATAAGAATCGACTACAAATTGTGTTCCCAAACTGCACTCTATATGTTGTGTGTGTGCATGGGTGCAAACTGTTGAAACCTATGCTTAACATGGAGTTGGTCCTCTGTATATAAAATCAAACTAAAAATGAACCATAATGAAGAAGGAGATGGGAGAAGGAGAGGGAGGTGGGATGGGAGAAGGGGTGGGAGGGTGGGTATGGGGGAAAGA
The DNA here is from genome assembly GCF_051225735.1 of Oryctolagus cuniculus. Classification (NCBI taxonomy): domain Eukaryota; kingdom Metazoa; phylum Chordata; class Mammalia; order Lagomorpha; family Leporidae; genus Oryctolagus; species Oryctolagus cuniculus. Next base: position 52,263,645 of record NC_142867.1, on the reverse strand, counting down.
ACCACTATATTCCTAAAGTTGTATCTGTGAAAAAATGCACTCATTAAATAAAAACTTTTTAAAAAGTAAATAAACAACTTAAATGTAAAACAAAAACAAAAACAACAACAAATATCAGAGGCAGGAAGGCTGGTTAGGAAATTATGCCATAAGTTGCAGTGAGAGATAACAAGGGCTACCCTTTAGGAAATGAACGTGATAGGCATTAAAGAGCTAGCATGGACAGAGTTCCTGACCATTTGAAGGCAGGGGTCAAGTGAAGGGCTGAGTCGGAAAGACTCGGAGGCTTTTTGCTCAGCCATGCATGGTGGACCACTGGCCATAAAGTCCACTGCCATCTCTCATCTAACTTCTAACGTCTAACGTCTGCCTTCTGCTCTCTTCCTTTCTTTCCTTATCCAAACTCACTATTTTAGAAACATTCTTGCACCTAGCCTGTAACTCCTTGTCCCAGTCCTCACACCCATTTGGCAAAGCTCCAAATCTCCTTCTGTGTGCTTTCACCTGAGCGCAGCACCTAGACAAAGTCACATTCCAAGGCAGATGGGTGGATTAGCATTGGTCATTTCTCAGGGCTGCTGTAACAGAACACACAAAATTTGTTGTTTTTTTTTTTCCTCTCCTAGTTCAAGGTTCCAGAAGTTAGAAATTAGTTTCACTGGGCCAAAATCAAGGTGTCAACAGGACTACACTCTTTCTGGGGGCTCTAATGGAAAATCCATTCCTTGGCTCTTCCAGCTTCTGGTTTCTATCAGTAACATGGTCTTCTCCATGTCTCTGTCTCAAAACTCACCTGCTACTCTCTGTCAGGGATACACACAAGCACATTTAGGGTCCACTTAGATAATCCAAGTACTTCCTCTTAAGATCCTTAAATTAGGAGCAGGCATTGTGTCACACAGGGGTGAGCATTGGCTTGGGATTCCTATATTCTGTATCAGAGTGCCTGGGATCAAATTCTGGCTCTCCGTTGGGTCCAGCTTACTGCTCATGCACATCCTGGCAGACAGCAGATGATGGGTCAAGTAGTTAGGTCCCTGCCATCCATATGGGAGACCCTGATATACTTCCTGGCTCCTGGCTTTGGCCTGACCCAGCCCTGGCTGTTGTGGGCATTTGGGGAGAGAACCAGCTAAGAACCAGTAGATGGAAGTTATCTCTCTCTGTGTGTTATTCCCTTTCTCTCTGTCATTCTGCCTTTCAACTAAATAAGCTTAAAAAAAAAGTCTTAAATTAATTACATCTCCTGACATACAAAGAAATGTTCTCAGGTTGTGAGGATAACAAGCAAACATGCTCTGGGGGACATTTTTCTGCCTACCACACACAGCCATTCCCTGACCTTGAGAGCCCTCCACCTGCTTGGCGATAGGACTGAATTACTTTGGAAGTTTCTTTCTCCCACTTTCCCTAAGGCGGATTTCCTTACACTTAGGACCCATCTATACCTCTTTTCACATCACTCTCATAGAAAAAGGGGAAAAAGGAAATATCTGGGCCAGAACTTCTAAACTTGTTGCTACCAGGTTAACAAAGCTACCTACATCTTTCCTCTTTTTCCTCCATCTAAAATAATGGAGCTTCTCTTCTCTGTCCTAAGGCCAAATTCTTTTCTTCTCAATTAGATCCTTTACTTCTGTTCAAGTTTTAAGGCTCTTCCTTCATTTATGTCCCTTAAATACTAGCAATTAGGACTGATGCCATGGCTCACTAGACCAATCCTCCGCCTGCAGTGCTGGCACCCTGGGTTCTAGTCCCAGTTGCTCCTCTTCCAGTCCAGCTCTCTGCTGTGGCCTGGGAGGGCAGTGGAGGATGGGCCAATTACTTGGGCACATGCACCTGCACCCGCATGGGAGACCAGGAGGAAGCACCAGCACCAGCGCACCAGCACCAGCGCACCAGCCATAGCGGCCATTTGGGGGGTGAACCAACAGAAGGAAGAGCTTTCTCTCTGTCTCTCTCTCTCACTGTCTAACTCTGCCTATCAAAAAAATAAATAAAATAAAATACTAGTGTTACCGGTGAATGGCAGGGTTCTTGTCTTCTCACAAGAAAGAATTCAGGCGTGAGACAGAGTAGTGGGAGGTATAATAGCAAGGTTTATTAGGGAAGGGACATCCATAAGAATGGATGGGCACCTCTCCAGACAGAACCTGAGGGAGAGTGCCCAGTCACTCGGACTGGGGGTGGGGGGAGGAGCGAGGTTACATGGTTGAGTGGAGAGATTACACCTGGGCATGCCAGGTGGACAGCTCAGCAGAGAGGCAGAGAGCTGAGCGTGTCCTCTGGTTGAGGCCCATGGTTTTTAAGGAGATGGGTCTTTGTCTTTACACATCTCCTGAAACAAAGGATTTTATGGATGTAAATATTAAGAAGCTCCTATCTGAGTTTTCCCCTGAAGGTATCAGATAGGAGGAAGCCTAGCTGGTGGCTGTATCCGGAGCAGGTCCCGAACAGGGTATTTGAAATGCAGATACTGGGCTGCATCTGGAAGATTATCAGGCAGAAGGGGCAGGGACACCACCTGGCAGGTTATTGGGTAGAAGGGGGCAGGGCAGGATGCGAATACTGGGCTGCTCCTGAAACTTTATGGGGATGACTTTGAGATGCAGATGCATACGCTGGACATAGATGTCTTTTCTTTAGGCCTTTATGTCACACACACATAAGCTCATATCTGACTTCCTACCTAACACTAGCTATTAAAAATGTTCATAATAAACAAACTCCATCCCTGGCCAATGCATTTCTACACTTGATCTTAGCCAAAAGGCCAAGAAGCAATGGGCAATCCATTTCTAGGTCCTATTAATATACTTCCTAAGTGTCTTTCTATTTCACCAACTCTTTTCCTTCTCTGCCTAGTCTTAGTCTAGTCTAGTCTATCATCTCTGCCTAATCCTAGTCTAGTCTGGTCTACCCTGGACAACCAGAGTAACCTCTTGCACCCAGCTTTGTCACTCCACAGTGATTCTGCAAAGCAGCCTTCAGTGCTGTGTTTGACTAGTCCGTGAGCTCCTGGAGGTCAGGGACTTAGTTTTATTCCCAGCTGTTTTTCCTGTGTCCCCTAGCATCTAGAAAAGTACCTAGCACATAGTAGAGGCTTGGTATGTGCTGGTTGAAGATAGTCAAATAATTTGCTACTAATTTCAGGAAAAAAAAAATTCTTTAGCAGCCTAAAGACCTGTCAGGTTCTGGCCCCTACTCATCTCTCCATCTTATCTCATGCCATATGCCCTTTGTTCCCTGGGCTGCAGACACACTGGTCTGCTCTGAATATGCATACTTCCAATTGCCTCCTGCCCCAGGGCCCTGGTAGATAAATGTCTTTCCTCTTGTTGGAACATTCTCCTCATTCCCAACCCAACTTTTCCTACTAAGTAAACGCTTACTCACTTGACGATCTCAGCTCACATACTGCAGGTTGGAAAAGCTTTCCTTAGCACCATTATATACTCCCTTATGTTCTCATTGCACACATGTCTTTTGTAGGAATGCCCTAGTTATAATGGTGTTCTCATTTGGTGAATATTTAATTAATACCTGTCTTAGTGCATTCAGGCTGCTGTAACAAAACACTTTAGACTGGGTAATCTATAAACAACAGAAATCCATTGCACACAGTCCCAGAGGCTGGCAAGTTCAAGATCAAGGTACCAAAAAATACTCTGTGCAGAGGGTCTGTTTCTCAAAATGGCACCTTCTGGCTTCATGTTCACAAGGTAGAGGGGCAAGAGAGCTTACTCAAGCCTCTTTTTTTTTTTTAATATAGATTTTATCTATTTATTTATTTGAGAGGTAGAGTTAAAGTGGGAGGGAGAGACAGTGAGAAGGGTCTTCCATCCACTGGTTCACTCCCCAAATGGCCACAACAGCCAGAGCTGAGACAATCCGAAGCCAGGAGCTGGGAGCTTCTTCTGGGTCTCCCACACAGGTACAGGGGCCCAAGTGCTTGGGCCATCTTCTACTGCTTTCCCAGGCCATAGCAGAGAGCTGGATCGGAAGAGGAGCAGCCAGGACTAGAACCGGTGCCATATGGGATGCCGGTTCTTCAGGCGGAGGATTAACCTACTGAGCCACAGGGCCGGCCCCTCAAGCCTCCTTTCTAAGGGGTCTAATCCTACTCAGATAGGTCGAGCCCTCACAACTTACTTTACAATACAGTCCCACTGTATTAAGTTCCAGCCTGTGGATTTGGGTTGGGGTGGGCAGGCAGGAGCATCAGCATCCAGACGGTAGTAATGTTCGTCTTTCCCACCAAAAACAATGAGGACAGGGCCCATTATATTCCCAGTGCTTGGTGTGTTGTTGGACACACAGATGTTCAATAAAAATGTATTACAGGAATAAGTGAAGGAATCCTGGAATAATGGCAGGGCTGGGATCCAATACAGAAAGAGAAGGCTTGGGAGAGGGCTTGTGACTCAGTTTTGCACATGATAGAGAACCCAGCTGATGGGCTGGCGCCGCAGCTCACTAGGCTAATCCTCCGCCTAGGGTGCCGGCACACCAGGTTCTAGTCCCAGTCGGGGCGCCGGATTCTGTCCCGGCTGCCCCTCTTCCAGGCCAGCTCTCTGCTGTGGCCCAGGAGTGCAGTGGAGGATGGCCCAAGTGCTTGGGCCCTGCACCCCATGGGAGACCAGGAGAAGCACCTGGCTCCTGCCTTCGGAACAGCGCGGTGTGCCAGCCATAGCGCACCAGCCACGGCGGCCATTGGAGGGTGAACCAATGGCGAAGGAAGACCTTTCTTTCTGTCTCCTCTGTCTCTCTCACTCACTGTACACTCTGCCTGTCAAAAAAAAAAAAAAAAAAAAAAAAAGAGAGAGAGAGAGAGAGAGAACCCAGCTGATGATTTTACTGGAATAGTTTACTCTCACTTAGGGAGCTGGGTTAGCTCAGGCTGGATGTTAAGACTTAGGTGACTGGTGAAACCATGGTAGGTGGGAAAGCTTGGAGATGGGGGAGGATTTGTGTCTGGAGATGAGGGGGTAGATGGGACTAAGAGCAGACTGGGAACTCATTTAGGAAAGAAAAGGCATAACCATGGAATATGGGTGAGCGCCGAAATGAGTGTAGGCAGAGGGTGGGGCTGAGTGAAGGGGAGGAGGAGGCTGGGATAGCATGAGCGTTTGGGGTCCCTGGGGAAAGCTAAGAGTTCCTGCGAGGACGAAGACTCCTGCTGACACAGGCCGTGTAGGTCACCCTCGTAATGAAATATGTGTAGGCGCGTGTGTGCGCAGGCACAGGGAAAACACCACTCGATTCTGTGTTCATCCATCACTCAGCACACTACCTGCTATCTCTTCACAGCAACCCAAACTCGGAGGCAGCCGCTGGGATCTCTCTTTTCCAGCTGTGACATAAAGTTGCAATCAGAATCCTGCGCCTGTGCCTTTTCCATTAAATCACACTGTCACTCTGCTCTAGCTCACCTGTCTGGAGATTGAGAGCATGTTCCTGTCATCTCTCAGCATTTCTTCTGCAGGGGAAACTGGGCCCCAGCCAGGAGAGGGTACAATGCCCTTGGTAAATGGCATTGTGGTAAGATCTCAACTTGAAGAAATCCTAATATTCTTTGCAACAAGTGCCCCCCTCTTCTCTTTATTGAGGAGCCCTTAAGAATCAATTACATCTTCCTAGCTAGTGGTGGGGGTGACCAAGACAGATCAGGACCAAGGCGCAGAGGCTGTGGCTCCAGTCCAGGGCAGCCGAAGCTGAGCAGCACCTCCAGTCCCAGGACAGGCCTCCGGCCCTCTGTTCTGCATGGGTTTGAGTTTCGCTGCAGAAGCTCAGAAGAAAGAAAATTAGACTCTACTGAAAACCTGGTTTCCACACTAGCTCTCACTCTCGGTTCAAGTTGCAGAAGTCACAAGGACTAGCATTTGCTAAATTGTTGAAGAGTTTTTCAAGTGACAGTTTAACAAGTTACTGTGGCTCTTATTCTTGAAATGTAAGGAAAGCAATGCACCTTCTCATCAGAAGTGCATCTACGTGCAAAGCTTGGCTTGCATATCAGAAGTTTCTGGTGCTTCCAAGGCCACCTTCTACCTCCTGGATCCCCTCTGCCTCAGTCCGCCCCCGGGTTTCTCTCAGGGCCTCTCAATGGTCTCCTTACCCTTTGCTCTTTGATTTTCCATTCCTCTGCTTAAAGACCATCCCGATGGCCTGTTGTTCCCAAGTGAACCCAAATTCTTCTACATGGCTTACAAGGCTCTTTGTAATCTGGTGCTGTGAGTATACAGAGGCATAAGCCAGTCAAGTCAATGTATCCTACTTCACACTCACAACACAGACCCCTTCTGTGATCCCAAAATAGGTGAGGGTTTCACAGGAAGCAGGCAGGCAGTTCCGCAGCAGAGACTAGGACGCCTCCAATTCAGTTCTGGAGTCCCCTCCCATAGGCTGAGGATTCAGATGAGGCAGCCCCATGTCAGACCCAGTGACGAGCCTGGGCCGCGGGGGCGCCTTGCCCACTGGCTACACACGGAGGTTCCCACGGCGCTCTCTACGGCCTCGCTTACTCTGCCAAGCAATGCACAGGCCTCAAGGAGGCGGGGCGATGAGTGGGTGAGAAGAGGGTATTTAACGACCTCCGATAAGTAGCCGGATGGAAGACACAGAGCACGCAGGCTGGACAGGTCCCAGCGTGGGGACCTCCGTCCTGTGGAGCTGGGCAGGTCACCTCCAGACCCCAGGGTCGAGTCCTTGTCCCCTCCCACAGGCCCCACGCCTTTGGCTGCCCGAGCTCCCCCAGCCCGGGCCTCAGGGTTTTGACTGAGACTCCGCTGCAGGGCAGGGGGAGCCGCAGGGAGTGTCTGTCCGGATCCTTCCATCCCCCACCACCACCTTCCTCCTGGGGAGCGGCAGGGCCCTCCTAATGTAGTGATCTTATGATCCGTTATCAGACAAGGTAGATGGGAGAATTTCTTTATGGGCAGCTCCAGATAGAGAGGTAGGGACACTGGGTGTACTATTAGTTTCTATGACTGGCCTTGGGGAAGAGAAGCAGCAGTGTCCATGGCCTGCCTTGGGGGAGAAAACAGAACAGGTAGAAGGAGGGCAGGAGAAGGTCAGAGATTGGGACTCTGATGTGGGCTTCTGAGGCCAACCGTGCCCCAGCCTTACTCTGGTCGCCTAGGAAAGAACAAGACCTTGGGAGTTTTGAGCCAGGAATCATGAGAAAAACCCAAAATACGTGTATCTGCCTTTAGGAAGGGGAAAAAGGCTTCCTTTCATGACATTTCAGAATGCCCCTCACTGTGGCTTGCACACATGAGTGCGAACTTTAAGGGCAAATGTGGCCCAAGCTGCACATGAAGGCCCTTGACCTTCTGGAAGACCGGGGCACAGAGTCCACCACCCAGGTCCTTCCAGGGGTTTCCACAGCAGGGCAGGGCATCAGCCCCCATGCTGTCCGGCCTGCCCCCTTCTTGTAGTGGCCCCATCTGCTTCTGTGGAAACAAACCTGCTTTAGCATCTCTTTCCCTGGTGCTGGGAACCGAAAGTGATTTCCCTGGAGACCAAGGGACTCACTTTCCTAGAGAGCAAGACAGAAGCGGTGTGCGAGGAGCTGGGAGGCCCCTCTCAGACCACAGGCGTGGCTCCCTGGAGAGCCGTTGCCAGCCTCTCTCTTGGGGCGTGAACTGCGTAGCCCTCCCAGGTGCCCGGATGTTAGACAGATCCCTCCCGGCAACACTGGAACAAGGAAGGGCCCATCATGCTGCCTGGAGTCCAGTATCACCCTGATCGCTTCTGTGGATGGGGCCCTCTGGTCTCCTAACTTAGTCCCAGATCAGGCCCAAGTCTGTGTCTCCCTTCCAGCCAGGAATTCAGGACTGGTGGTCCCAAAGGTCACAACACGGTGCTGAAGCAGTTTCTCCACCAGATCCCTCAGGGTGGTAGCATTTGTCCTGTGTACAAGGCACTGGGGTGGGTGCTGGGGATGAATTGGTGAGGCATAGGATCTCAAGGAACCCCAAAACTGAACAGCCAGTGAGAGGCTAGCAGCATGATGGAGGACATCAAGGAGGTGGTGGGTGCACAGAGGCAGGGAGTGAGAGAAGGCTTTGAGAACAGAGCTCCGAAAGAAATCTGGTGGACAAATGAGAATTAGGGGCCGGCACCGTAGCTCACTAGGCTGATCCTCCACCTTGCGGCGCCGGCACACCGGGTTCTAGTCCCGGTCGGGGCACCGGATTCTGTCCCAGTTGCCCCTCTTCTAGGCCAGCTCTCTGCTGTGGCCAGGGAGTGCAGTGGAGGATGGCCCAAGTGCTTGGGCCCTGCACCCGCATGGGAGACCAGGAGGAAGCACCTGGCTCCTGCCATCGGATCAGAAAAAAAAAAAAAAAAAATGAGAATTAGGGGAGAAGGAGGCAGAAGAAGAGCTGCACCTGCAGAGGTCTGGAGGCGAGAGGGAGCGACAAAGCAGAGGCTTTGGAATATATCTTGGGATTTGATTGCTGGCTCTGCCTCTTATTAACCAAAAATTATAGCTGCCGTGGATGACGTATGGCAAGAGCTTAGCAGAGTCTGGAAAATGAACTGTGGATGAATGCACGATGGAGGGGCACCCACTGACTGTCCAGTGGTTAGGGCCAAGCCATGAGGGCCTTACAGGTCACAGGTGGGACCTGCCGCAGCCACTCCCCTTCCTAGCCAATCAGGGCTTGACAGGGAGCCTACCAGAGGCCTCTTACGGAGTGCTTCTCCCCTTGCACCTGGTACTCACTGCTGCAAAGACTCATGGTACCAACAGCGATGCAGCCCAAGAGGACCCAGCTCTACTGACAGGCACCGTCCACCCTAATGCCCACCCTGGCCTTGCACCCCAAGCCACAAGACCAAGATGGGGATGCCGAGGCCGTCCCTGAGATGGAGCTTCCTGAGAGCCCGCATGGGACCGGCCGTTGCCCATGGTGAGACTCGGACTCAGACCTCTCAGACAGCAACTGCCCAGCACCCAGTGTTTTCTCGCGGTGGAGAAGTGCAAGCCAAGCTTGCCCATTTGCCCATCCTGCAGCTTTCTAAGGGGCAACAGTGATGGAGCAGTTTGTCAACCAGCCTGGCAACACCCACTCGTGTTTTCAGATGCAGCTCAAAGCCCCTCCCGTGGCTTTTGGGGGGGCGGGGAATCACCCTTCTGTTGGCACCTCTTTGCCTCTGTCTTCCAGGCTGCAAGCCCCTCCAGGGCAAAGCATGTTAATCATCTTGGAATCCCCAGGGCCTGGTTTTGGGTGGTAAATTAATAACTGTTGGTTGAACAAAAGGATGGCCACGTTTCACGCCCTTGTCCTTAGCTGTGAAATAGTAAACATATCTATTTCCATAGCTGCCTTACTGAAGAGGCTGTGCCTGGCCTCACGCAGAAGGATCACTGATGGCTGTGCTCTGGTATGTCTTGCGTCTTCTCCCAGTGGGTCTGTTTCTAACAGCAAGCCCGTCTTCCAAATGTAATTTCACACGTTACTAAATCAGTTTGCTCCAGCCTGAACCTCGGCTTGTGCTCCCCCTGCATGATAAGATGCAGGCTGGGAAAGGACCCAGGCAGTCCCAGAAGCCCCATGCTGACCACGGCGGCGAGTGCCTCGGCTGTCGCTGCAAGTTAGTAAGTGTAAGCTCTTCCCTTCTTACGCTCTGAACTCCTTTTAGCTTTGCCGGTGTCATTAGTGCAGGTGGCCCGGGGAACACAAGACTGGCAAAGCTACACCCACACCTCACTCCTTCCATTTGGCCAGGTTTTATCCTAGTTTTGAAATTTAAAAAAAAAATGACTATATTTGTGTTTTGGACTAAAAATCTGACTCAATTGGCAAAGAAGTACTAATCAGTCATTTTATTGGCACTCTATGAGTAAGACTGCAAGTTAATCCAACTTGGCCATTCTGTTTGGAAAAAAGATGGAGGTGGGGTTAGCGAAGGGGCTTTGTGACAACTGTTTCCCCCAATTCTCTGATTCACCAGTGGATCTTCCAGGTATGGAGAGCTTGAGTGTGGTTTGGGAAGCTGCTTGGGGCTGTAGCACAGCTATTGAATACATTGTCATTTGAGCATTCTGAACTACTGAACTATTGAAGGAAACCCAGCCTAGCAGATGTATTGAGCACCTACTGTATATCAGGCTGTACACTGGGTGCTGTATGTGCTTTCATCTTCACAGTCTATGAGGAACATAGTACGAGAAGGGGGTTATTTACTTGCTCAAGCCCACAGCAATGATGCTAAAATGTGTGGGCTGTGTCTCCCCTTGGGTGCTTTGTAGAGAGGAGAAAGAATGCCAAAGCTTGTTTCTAGTGCAATGGACTTAAGAGAAAGCACGCTAGGCACCATGATCTAAGAAGGCTTAATCCTCTGAAGCTTCTGGGTATGAGAAGATTCCATGTTCATGTTGGGGAAGAAGCCCTGTGTGAGAGGTGCATGTCCCCTGTGCCTCTCCCAGCCCAAGTTGCCGGATCCCAGTTCAGCTTGCAGCTAAGTGGACCAAGGGGTCCTGGCTCATAGCCTGCGCCTGTGCTGTAGCTTCTTAGCAATGAGTGGAATATCAGTAAGTGTGAAAAGACCTCAGGGAGAAGGAGAGGAGGGGCTGCCATCAACTAGGGAGGGGGACAGCAGCATTCCTTATGTTCTACAATTCCCATTTCTACCATTGTAGCGTTTCAAAAGTCTAAATACATCTTATGATTGATATGCACATGAAATGTAGGATTCCTTCTCCCCCAGATAATCTGTTTTTACACCATGGGTGCGTCTTACATTTCACTGCACCTGAGATTCAAGGAACTGTGGTAAATTTTATCGTTGGTGTTGATTGTGGCTGATTGTGGGAGATCATAGGCAGTTTGGGAGCAGGGGGTTCTGAGCTGTGCTGGAGCAGGGGGAAGAATGATGAGCTGAGGGGGGCATCAGTGTGCATGGCAGAGGGCATGGAATCCGGGTGCCAAGCACGTGTGCCTGTATGCTGCACCTCTGGGAGTAAGTGGAGGGACACCTGCCATAGTGCCTGTGATAAGCTGAAGGACACTGTGCACAGGAACGTATCCCAGAGACCTGATCAGACGTGTGCCTCTTGTTCTGCAGATGGCTGGCTTTGCTGTTATGAAATAGCTGTTTCAATAATTAATTGACTCATAAAAATGGTATATACAGGGCCAGAGTTGTGGTATAGTGGGTTAAGCCACTGTGTGCAACAAGGACATCACATATAGATGCCACTTCAAGTCTTGGCTGCTCTACTTCTGACCCAGCTCTTTGTTAATACACCTGGGAAAGCAGTGGAAGGTGGCACTAGTGCTTGTGTCCTTGTATCCACGTGGGAGACCCAGATGAAGTACCAAGCTCCTGGCTTTGGCCCGGCCCAGCGCAGGCCATGGTGACTATTTGGGGAGTAAACCAGTGGATGGAGGATCTCTCTCTCGTGCAATCTCTTTCTCTCTGTCTCTGTCTCTCCCACTCTCTCTCTAATTCTGCTTTTCAAATAAATAAATAAAATTTTTAAAAAATAGTTTATGTTGCCACTAAACAAAGATATAGAAGTATATAAGATTTTTTAAAAATCTCATTGCCTGGATGTTATTGTTTCTTTTGCAAACAAATTGTGTGTGTGTATGTGCATGCACACTCAATTGGATGAGGGAACTTGAAAAATTCATGGAAAATGTGTATAATGAACAAGTTATGCATGGATTTAAAAATCTTGTTGCACCAAAATAAACCTACTTTTAATTATATTTTTCCATGAACTTTTGGAAGTCCTCTTATATATCTAGAGAATAAATCTTAGAAGCAGAATTCTATGCAGACATTGTTTTTAATGGACATAAATCATCCTCCTAACCTCTCCCTAGTGAAATGTGATTCAAGGATTATTTCCTGAGTAATTTGTTGTCTTTCACTAGTGTAAATACTCAAAAAAATCTCTGTCTTGGTTTGTGCTGCGCTAACAAAACACCCCCATGAATCACATATATTCTGAGGTTTTGTCATTGTGCAAATACCACAAGGTATCCTTACACAAACCAGAGGGCTACAGCATCACTGGGCACTAGAAGCTTCTGGGACCACCATTGTATGTTTGGCCTGCTGTTGGCTGGAACATCATTATGAGGAAACATGAGTGTTCCATAGATCAGGGCACTCATAAACAATAGAAGCTTATTTCTCAGAGTTCCAAAGGCCAACCAGTTCTTTGTCTGCTGCACACTACTCTCTGCTTCCAAGATGGCACCCTGGGAACAGAGGAGACAAAGTCTGAGCTCTCACGTGGTGGAAGGGACAGAACGGACAAACTTGCCCCTTCAAGCCCTTTTGCAAGGTCACTAATCCCACAATTTGGGCTCCATCTTCATGACTTATAATCACTACTGCTGAAAGGTCCCGCCCTCAATACTATCACATTGGAGGTGGACGCATGAATTCTGAGGGACATTCAAACCATAGCAACAAGAGAGTTTCCTTTGTGCTTCAATCACTTCATGAAGGCGGTTCCCCAGAAGTGGATTTGCTGTATTAAGGAATAATATAAACATGCTGAAGTTTTTTTTGATAATTTGTGAATTGATATTCCAGAGACTTGATTGACATTTGTAACTAAGGATAAGTCTAAACTCAGTCATGAAACTTTGTGTGTCCACTGCCAAGCACAGGCGTCTATTGGAATACCTCCATGTGCTTGCGCGCGGGTTCTTTGGCCACTCCCTTGCTGGGAGTGAAGCAGCCTGTGGTGCGTGTGCAGTGTGTTGGCTTTCAGGGTCCTGGGGATGCCTCTGAGGCGATATCCAGGCCCTAGGTCAGTCAGCTTTGGCTTCGCCGGCCCTAGCTGACTTGCTCATAGCAGGCTGGGGAGAGGGCTGTGCTCCCAGAACTCCAGGAGGATGTCTGGAGTGCCAGGCAGTGCCTTTCCTTCTCAGGTAGTCACAGAGGGCTGGGTGGTTGATGACTTACTCTCCAGAGGCATCCAATCATGAACCTGTTTCATTTCTTTACTTTTTTTTTTTCCACAAGGCACAGAGAGAGAGTGTGTGTGTGTGTTTCCATTTGCTGGTTCACTCCCCAAATGCCCACAAAGCTGGGGTGGACCAAGGACCAGAGACAGGAGCCAGAAACTCAATCCAGGCCTCCCATATAGGAGGCAGAAGCCCAACTACTTGGGAAACTGCAGTCAGGAGCTGAAGTTAGGAATCAAACCCAGATGCTTCAATGTGGGATATAGGTGGCTTATTGGTAAGGCACAGCTCCAGGCCCTGTTTTTGTCTTTTTTCCCCTATTCCTTTGCAAGGGAGGGAAAGGAAGGGAGAGGGAGAGGACTCTGACACCTTGCAGGTGATACCACAGGAATTTCCTTTCTTTGTGGATAGTATTTATGGGGACACTTACTAAGTTTAAGCACTTTTTACACATGATTGCATTTAATATAATCTGTTTAACTGGGCACCTAGAGGCTAAGAGGCTTAGAAAACTAGTAAGCAGATTCTATGGTCTGTGCACTTTCACTAGGACTTTTTTTTTTTTTTAAGATTTATCTGTTTATTTGAAAGGCAGAGATACAGAGAGAGAAAGAGAGAGAGAGAGAGATCTTCCATCCACTGATGTCCACTCCCCAGATGTCCACAATGGCTAAGTCTAGGTCAAGCTGAAGCCAAGAGACAGAAGCTTCTTCTGGGTCTCCCGTGTGGGTGCAGGGCCCAAGCACTTGAGTCATCCTCCTCTGCCTTCCCAGGAGCATCAGCAGGGAGCTAGATGGGAAGTGGAGCTTCCAGGACTCGAACCATCACCTCTACAAGATGCCAACACTACAGGCAAAGACTTAACCTTTTACGCCACAGTGCCAGCCCCTCACTAGAACTTTTAACTAATGAAATTTAGACCTGTTGGATGGAGACCATTGTATGTCTTATGTGTCATCAAGAAAGCAGAAACATATGCATCAAGGTAGACATTTATGTCAAAACAATAGCCAGCTTATTTATTCGCGCCCTTGTGAAAGGGCCCATGTAGCATTGATGTAGCATTGGTGGTATTTCCCCCAGTTTGATTAGCAGTCAATGGAACGTAGTATTAACTTACTGCTAATGGGTGCTTTAAAGCAAGTTCTCAGCACCAGATGTTTTTTTTTCTCCCATTATATTTTTATACTCAAATTAAAAAAAATATATGCCCAATCTTGTTCAAAAAGAATTTAAGATAGCTCATGTCTGGTCTAATCTAAAATTAATACTTTTTAAATAGAATTTTTAAATGATCATTTAGTAGTACTCTGGGGGCTTAAACTGGGTGAGTCAAGAAGCTCGTGTTGACGCACACGATTGCTTTTATGTCCGCAGAAGACAAAGTGCCATTTTTCAAACTTCATTTCAGACAAGTCTTCTTGATCACCTACTAAGCACTAGGCACTGCATTTGGCCAATCAAACCTTGCTGCATTGCACAGTAACTGCCTGCAGATCAGCCGACTGTGGCTCCCAAGGCAGACACCGGCCTTGTAACTTTGCACAGCACCTTGAGGTCCTCTTAGCAGGTGCCTAGGGATTGCTGAGGTGTGGAGGGAGACGTGAGTCTCCAATCAAGGGGTAGGGCCCGACCCATTTTCATTGGCAGTGGCCCTTCTGGCCCATGCTAGATATTCCTTTGTTCAGATGAGAAATTTCATTTTACTCTCCGGAAGTATTACTGATTAAGAAAAATGCTACAAACCATTTTCACCATGAGATTAAACAAATGACCAGGTATAAGTGGTTCAGGACCTCAAAATAATGTCGTTATTTCTTTAAAAATTCCCACTGAGTTGAAAGTCATTGAGGTCACCGATAAAAAGTTAGACTCATTAAAAAAAAAAAAACAAAACCTCAGCTGTTTTGTTAATAGAATCAAATAAGAAAATTAATGAAACACATTGACTCTAAACATCAGCATCAAAGTGTTTTATCTTTTTAATTAAGATCATTGTTTCCAGACTGAGCATTAACTGAAGGATTTTAAACTTAACTGATTATCATTATTCTTGTTTAGTAACCTGTGAATAAAGCTTCTCTTCCTTAAAGATGTACCAATGCTTTTGCAAAATGCACCTATTTTTAGGGATTTCAGTAATGCTTAACTCACATCCACATTTATCCTCTCATTTGAACTCCATGCCAGGCCTGTGAAGGAGACACACGGGATTCTTGCAGGTGAAGAATCAGAGGTTGAACAACTTAGCTAGGGTCACCCAGCCAGGAAGCAGAAGGCCACAGAATCCCTAGTTCAGGCATACGTTATGTGGCGTACTGCCTTTCCAAATATTTGTGGAATTGGACACTTGAAGGAAGACTTTTACCAAAGCTCGTTTGTTAGCTACTGCAAAATTGCATTGCAGTGTATTGAAAACTACATGCATTCTGATAATAGATGTAATACATTAACCAGAATTTTTAGGCCCTGTGTGTTTTTACACTTGCTACATCTTTGCAATGTGTTAATCAAACTTAGGAGTCAAAGACTATTTAGAATGAATGTCTCATTTTTGTTGAATGCTGAGTTTTTGTTATATGTTATCGACCACTTGACTGATTGATTAATTTGTACTCTACTTGATTCTAAGAAGGCTTTACCAGAGCTATTGAGCAATTCTTTGACTCATTTTCCTTATTAAATTACCCTGGAGCTAGGCACTGTTTAGCGTAGTTGGGTCTTATCAATTTGTGGGTAAAAGAGGTAAAATGTCTTATAATACATGGTTATATTCAATCTGCAAGTGGCCAGAGGGCCTCTGTTCAAATTGGAACCACCTTTCAAATGATCAGTCCTCCCTCTCAGCTCTTCAGAAAGCCCTTACTAGGTCTGGAATGGAAATGAGATCTGCTTTGTCACAACCATCAGGCCTAAGATCTCAACGTCTGCAGGGGATGCTTGCAAATGGAAAGGAGAGGGAGGATTCAAACAACATTGCAGAAGTAGAGGTTGGCTGTGGGGTGTAGAGATGACATGGAAATTTCTAATTTAATGACAGAAGTAATTGGGATAGAGAACAAAGGAAGGGCAGGGCTGGCAGAAGGGGAGAAGCTGCGCTTGAGATCACGTATTCCACACCCAAGGAGTTTAGAAGCGAGTTTGGAGGCCGGTGCTTCGGCTCACTAGGCTAATCCTCTGCCTTGCGGCGCCGGCACACCGGGTTCTAGTCCCGGTTGGGGCGCCGGATTCTGTCCCGGTTGTCCCTCTTCCAGGCCAGCTCTCTGCTATGGCCCAGGAGTGCAGTGGAGGATGGCCCAAGTCCTTGGGCCCTGCACCCCATGGGAGACCAGGATAAGTACCTGACTCCTGCCATCGGATCAGCGCTGTGCGCAGGCTGTGGTGGCCATTGGAGGGTGAACCAACAACAAAAGGAAGACCTTTCTCTGTCTCTCTCTCTCACTATCCACTCTGCCTGTCAATAAAATAAAATAAAAAGAAGCGAGTTTGGGAAGGCAGGGTTCCCAAGAGAAAGAAGCAAGTAAGGAAACCAATGGTTAGACCACAGTATGATGAGAACTTCCATAGAGACCTGCAGAGCGTGGTGGAAGAACAGTTGTGGAGGGGGAGGAACCAGAGAAGGCCTCCTGATGGGCATGACATTTAGACTGAGTTATAGAAGAATTAATTAGGGAGAGTGTGATGCCGGGCATTGAGTGCAGAGGGGACAATATATACATAGGCCCCAGAGGTCACAAGAGAGCTAGTAGACCAGGCAAGTTCAGTGGGCTGGAGTGTTAAGAGGGTAAAAGACAAGCCGAAGCAATTCAGTCTTGAAGAAGCCAGTGGCCAGCATTTGTAAGCACTTACTATAAGCCAGGTGTGGTAGAATAGCTCAGAACATGTTCAGAAGGTCAAATGTTGTTGGCATATGATGATTCATTGCCTTGACTGAGATGAGAGTTTAAAGGAGGATCTCATTGTTGAGGGAGGAAGATGATGAGCTCCATTCGGGGCATATAAAATTCAAGGTCCCTTGAGTCATCAAGGAAGGTGAGAGATAGCATAACATCAGGTTTGGGCCACATGACTCTGAAATTAGACTGTCTTGGTTTGAATCCTAGTTCAGTCACTTAGCAGATTTATAACCAGAGCCAATTACTTAATACCTCTGTGTCTCCATTTCCTCATTAATAAAATGGGGATAATAGCACCTACCTTTTAGAGTGGGAGTTATATGTATGTGTGTCTGGTTTTTAACAGCTCCTAGCTCATAACAGGAATGTAATGATAACTTATTATGTTATTTTATCATTTCAAAGATTTATTTATTTATGTGAAAGGTGGAGTTACAGAGAGGGAGAGGGAAAAGCAGAGAGAAAGAAGTGTTCCATTCACTGATTCATTCCCCAAAGGGCCACAATGGCCAGGACTGGGCCAGACCAAAGCCAGGAGCCAGGAGCTTCCTCCGAGTCTCCCACATGGGTGCAGGGTGGGTGCGGGGTAGGCCCAAGCTCTTGAGATACCTTCTGATGCCTTCCAGGTGCACTAGCAGGAGCCAGATCAGAAGTGGAGCAGCCAGGATTCAAACTGGCATCCACATGTCATGCCAGCACTGTAGGTGGTAGCTTGACTCACAATACCACTACACTGGCCCCTATTATTATTATTAATGATTACTCTCTGAGGCTCAAGAGACCTAGGTTGATACCCTTAAGGTATAATATTGCCTTCAGATGACCATTATGTGTTTGTTAAGAAGTATTTAGCTATTTGAAAATGCATCAAGGCTTTTATCAAAGGCTCTTTTATTGTTTAAAAAGGAGTTTAGAGATAAATGATTTTAGCATTCCTTCAGCAACTCAGGTCCCTGGATCAATGACTCTGTTGATTCTTTTAGCCTCTCTCTCCTGTTCCATAAAATGGCTGTGCCAGCTCTACTTGTTCATCAACTGGCTGCACTAACTCAAAGTGTCGCTGAGTTAATGTCGCCAACAGAGTTCCAGACAGGAGAGAATGAGGCTAGTTGTGGGGAGAGTCGTGCTCTCTTCCCCTCTACCACTTATCAGAGAAGAAATCCCAGGAGTTCCCTGCTCAGTTCCCCTTATGTCTCATTGGCCGGAAGCAGGTCACAGGGTCACCTGTAGCTCAAGGAAGGGGAGCAGCTGTGATTGGTGTAGACTATTAATGACTCAGTCTGGAGCAGGATACTTGAAGACCTTGACAAAACTGGGGCTCTTTTAGCAAGGCAGAAGGAGGGAATGGTCATTGGACTGTTTGCCACATGAGGGAGAAGGGCATTTAGAGCAAGAACAGGATGAGGAGAGAACCCTAGACACTATAGCACTCACAGATCACACAGGGAAGAGAGCTCAAATGTCAAGGAGATAGAGAAGACCCCCCAGGGAACCCAGGATGAGTGTCTCCATGGGTACATTTGTCAGAGCTTGGAGCAGACGAGCCTGTAAAGAGCTGTCAGATTTGGCAGTGAGGAGGTCATGGTGATCATTGCCAGAGCAGACTGGGTGGGGCCAAGGGTGAACAAGAATGACAATCTCTGCCATATGCATTTGATAAGAACATAAATTGGTCCAAAACTTCTATCTGTTTGGCACTGTGCATCAAAATTTAAAAGGCTCATACCCCTTAACTCTGGAATTCTACTTCTAAGAATTCATCCAGTTGGCAGCTTTAGACAAGTGGAGGCTGGTGTAGGTACAGGAAGTTAATTGCAGTCTTGCATATTAAAGGAGGTAAAAAGACAGGTAATTGATCTAAAAGTCCATCATTCAGGATTAATTAAAACAAATGGAGGTGCATCTTGACAAGGCATCCTACACCTAATAGATAAAAGCTGAAGTTCTAGAATGTAAGGGAAAGGTTTATTGTCAGGTGGGGGAAGCCACGGGCTGGGGGAGAGGATGAGGGGGTAAGAGAGAGAGAGTAAGAGAGGGTAAGAGAGAGAGCATGTTTTTGGGAATAGGTCTGTTAAACCTTTGCCAGGGGTAGGTAGGGAAGTAGGAGCAGCGAATCCCATTAGGGTGGGGGTGGAGTTGACACCTGTGGTCAAGCCATCTGGTCACCTGGCTTCCAGCAGTGGCAGTAGGGGCTAGAGCCCAAGATGGCTTCTGGGGCATAGTTAAGACTACCATTTTACTAACATGGAGTCCTATCAGGGTTTGCATTCTGGCTTTGCTATTTGTTAGCTGTGTGACCTAAGCTCTCTTTGAAACATTCCGGGACTCAGTTTCCTTAGCTTGTACAATAAGATGATTACAGTGCCATGGTGAGGATTGAGGAAGTCAATATAAGTGAAATCCATTGAATATGTCTGGCACATTTTATGCAGTCACCTAAAAAGTTTTGGTAGATCTGCACATATGGAAATAGGAGTTTATGTGATGTTAAGAGGAAAAACATGAAATAAGGCAATGCGATCCAACTGTTAAGCAGTGTTTCTATCTGAGAGGAGGAACCATGGACACAGTTCCCTTTATACTCCACACAGTTTTGATTTCCAACCTTTCAAACAAAGATATTTATTGTCTGATTCACCTTGCCAACAGTAAGCCATGGGAGAGTGGCAACATCTTTGCTTTGTTGACCAAAAAATATATATCCTAATACCTGGCACATTGCAAGCAGGCAATCAATATTTATTGGATGAATGGATGAAAAAATAAGTTGTTTTTAGGAGGAAATTTCATAGCTCAGGAGTTCAAAGACGTAGCTATTTTGTCCCACCAAGGCCCAGGTAAGCTCCAGGATGAGGCAGCAACAACAAAGCAAAGGTCAAGGTTAGGGCTGTGTATTGGCCACTGGGGCATGGGAAGAAAGGAGGGAAACAAGCCCCAAAGCACAGGGATCCAATGCCTGCTGAAATCGACATGACCCCCTAAAATTTACACCAAAATGTGGCCCTTTAAAGTTCCCCAGAAGTGCTATCTGGGGTGCCACATATGCTACCAGAATTTGGGGTGCCATACGATTTCACCATATGCTCACTAATAAATCCCCAATATTAGTAAGCCCAAGAGGGTTCTTGCCTAATATTTAGAGAAGAATTCTAAATACTGGCACAGATAAACGAGGCAGCACGGTATGTTTTAGGCTTTTATTTAGTGCGAAAGGTATCTAGGAAAGTGAGAGTTTAGTTCAGGTTGGAGAGAGGGGAAAGTCTGGAAACTAGGGTAGCGTCCACACCACTCAGAGAGCAGGCCAAAGCCACATGCAGCAAGTGCCTTGAGCTGCTATCCACCGCTTATCACTGGCAGCAAAGCAGAGGCCGAGAGCTTTATGTGAGACTCCCACCCTTTTTATATATTTTCCACATGGGAGTGGCTTGTGGCCAGGTGGGTGCTCAGGTACGCTCAGGTAGAGCCTGATGTCACATGGGGTGTGGTGGGAGTATCAGGTAGGGTGTAAGGTCACACAGGGGCGTGGCTAAGGTATCAGGTAGGGCATGAGGTCACACAGGGTGCAGCGAAAGCGCGGTCTTCCAGTTCACAAATCTAATCAATTTTAGCCTGTATGCCTGCCTACTTCACTGCCTCTAGTGAATCTTTCCCAAACAGGCTAAATAGGAAAGCAGAGCCATCATATTTTATTTGAATATTACTTTTGCTTATTTATTTATTTGAGAAGCAGAGAGACAGAGACAGAGCGAGCTCCTGTATGCTGGCTTACGCCCCAGATGTCCACACAGCCAGGCTGGGCCAAACTGAAGCCAGGAGCTAGTAACTCAATCCAGTCGCCCACGTGGTTGGCAAAGACTCAATTACTTGAGCCATCATCTGCTGCCTCCAGGGTGCTTATTGGCAGGGAGCTGGAACTGGAGCAGAGCCAGGACAAGCATTCTGCTATGGGATGCAGGCGACTTCGCCACAAGGTCAAACGCCTACCCCGTCCATAATATGTTAGAACTGCAGGGGATTTGGCGCCACTGAGAGAGGTTGAGTTCCCAAGTTCCCACTGGTTGTGACACACCACTGAGGCCAGTGTCTCCACAGTTCTGTTCTAGCACTGACTCCTTCCACCAAAGACTGAACAGTGTGGATATCTGATTTAAATGAAGTTGTTTTGAGAGGACATTCCTTGGGTCCCTAGGAAACCCAGTTCCCTTAAGCGCAAATCAATGGCTTGCAACTCTAAAGTTCACTGATCCCCTGTGGCCCTTTCTTTGTAAAGAACAAAGAGACTAGGAGCATAATTAACTCACCCCCATTTCCATTGTCCTTCAATCTTTTGTGCAAGCATTGATTGTTGTTTCTATTGTTGAAATCGAGATTGTTCTCTTGGCAACACACATCCAGAAAGAGACCCCGTGGAGGACCCAGCAGGTGACACTGTTGAAACTTGACCTACGGTTTGGAAGACTGACAGAGCTAAAGGCAAAAACAGCATTAATTGAGCCGAAGGGTCATTTTGAATTGGTTACCAATCTCTACTGCAGATTGCTTTGGGAGAAAAGACATTTGGTTATTTTCAAGTACATTTAGAAACTTAAAATATCAGCCAAGCAGGCTTCCAAGTAGAGGCCCTTAGGTGATTCCATGTAATGAATATTTAAGACACATTTTGTTAAGATATTACAATTAACACAGGTAAGTGGAGGCTTCAAATGTGCTTTTGGAAAGCAGCCTTTTCCCATTTTTACATCTGAATCCTTACTTACCCATACGTTGCTGTTTACTTGGTGTCCTTTTCCCTGGGAAGAAATTGTATTCTTAGTAAAGAAGGGTGGTATGGCAGCACAGAGAGCCTGCGACCTTAGATCAGATCCGACCAGGGAAAATATTGGCTCTGTTCATTAGTAAAGACAGGTGCACCTCGAGAGACCTGTCTCCCCTGCCGTTCACTGGGCTCCCTTGTAAAATGGGGGTCACAATTCCTCTCTCCTAGGATTGTTCTATTAATTCAACAAGATCAGAGACCTGGCACACAGCTCCGTAAATCCTGGCTTCTTTCCTCCAAAATTAAACTTCTGTTCCCTGACCATTTGAAAAAAAATCAAGTTATGAATTACCAAAGCCATTTTGTATGGAGAAACAAGCAGGACATTTGGTTCTTTACTCATATTTTGTGCGTAAATTTGACTGTATCCAAAGAACACCTGGAGTTGCTTCATTCACCTGCACCGTGAGAAAACAAAGGCGAGAAGCAATGCTAAAAGTAATGTTTGTGTTGGTTCAGCTGGGAAGCCAACTGCCAGGGAAGCCGCAAGCACATCTAAATTTATTCCTCACTCAACTCCTTCCTAATCGTTAAGGTTTGCGAGTGAGTTCATGTCAGATGGAGACAACCAAAGGAAATCGATGATCAAAGGCTCTGGGGTGGAAGGAGCCCCGCAAGTTTAAGGGAATGGAGTTTGGTGGAAGACACAGTGAGGCAGGAGATGCTATCCAAGAGCCTGCAGGCCCTAGATTGGGTGGGGACTTGCGAGCTGCAAGACTGAAAGCCTTTGGAAATCCTAAACAGGGAAGTGACATGATTTGATTTATTATTTTAAATGTGTGCTCTGGCTTCTGTGGGCAGCTTGGACAGTAGGGGTTAAGTATGGAAGCAGAGAGATAAGCTCAAAGGCTGCTGCAGTGGCTTATCAAGTTTTGGTGCCCTGGGGTGCTAGAGAGAAATATTGTGAAGGTAAAACTGACAGGCAGTCAGAGGTGAGGCTTCAATGAGATGCCATCAATGAAGCACCATGAGCGAGGTGGACATTCAACACACACAAGCGCCCTCCCTCCTTTGTGCTACAACTCCATCAACAAAGTGATGCTTGCCTCCAGGATTGGATTTAGGGGGATAAGTTAATAACCACATTTTTCTCAGCTTTAGATGTGCTCTCTGGAGGGGGGGGCTCATGGAGAGATGGAGGCAGCTTGCAGAGCGCAGCCTGCCTACCGGGAGCTCTTGCCAAAGGAGGCAGAAAGTAAAGAGAGGGAAGAAGCAGGTGGGGAGGGAAGAGCATCGTGGGGGGCACAATGGAAGGAGCGATTCGGGTCCTGACAGGTGAGGATGCAGCTGTGTGGAAGGTGCTGCATCCTAGTTGGATTTGCATCCTTAAAAGTGACACTAGAGGGATGCCAGGAACCGGGAGGGATCTTCTGGAAGCCAATTCATCCAATGGCCTCATTCTAGGACATTGAGATCTAGAAAGGACAAATGACCTGGACAAAACCACTCAGATAATGGCAGAAGCAGGGCTGCTAGAAAGATGCGGTAGAAAGAGATGGATCTTCAAAGCAAGAGAGAGTGGGAAAAGTCATCCATTCAGTAGATGTGTCCTGAGCTCCTGGCCCTTGTCAGACCCATCCAGGCACTGGAGATGTCAAGTAAAATAAAGCAGACCGGATTTCTGCCCCCATGGAGCTTATCCTCAGGTTCCTCCTCTTTTTTTTTTTTTTTTTTTTTTTTTGAGATTTATTTATTTATTTGAGAGGCAGAGTTACAGAGACAGAAAGGAGAAAGACAGAGAACTTCCATCCACTGGTTCACTCCCCAAATGGCCGCAACAGCCAGGGCAGTGCCAGACCAAAGCCAGGAGCCAGGAGCTTCATCTGGGTCTCCCGTGTGGGTGCAGGGGCCCAAGGACTTAGGCCATCTTCTACTGCTTTCCCACATTAGCAGCGAGCTGGATAGAAGTGCAGCAGCTGGGACCTGAACCACCACTCATATGGGTAATGACGCTGCCGACGGTGGCTTGACCTGCTATCCCACAGTGCTGGCCCCCCAGTTCCTCATCTTACAGCAACTCTGCCACCTTAGGCCAGCTGTGTTTGTTGCCTTCATGGATGGGTTTCCTCTTCTTCAAAAACAGACTCATCCCATTTCTTTAATTTCAAATAATTCATTTATTCATTCCACAAATATTGATTAAGTATATCATGCTAGCTTCTGGTGACCCAAAACTAAGCAAGATAGACTCAGCTCTTGCTTTTGATGTGGGCTAGGCAGGGAGCTGATGAGGGACAAGGAGCTTGAGAGACTGCCAGCAATCTCTCTGCAGCAGCCCTGCACTACCCAAAGCCCTAACCCTGCACCTAACTAGGAGAACCATGCAGGGAATTTGTAAAACCAGTGTCGCCTGGACTCAACCCACACAATTTGTATCAGAAGTTCTGGGTGTAAACCAGGTGGCAATAATTTCTGCATGGATCCCAGGCGGTATGGATGGGACACTGGTGGTGACAATCTCCTTGAGTCTAGTCTGTCATACCTGAAAGTGTTGCAGGGATCAGAATCCCTGGCTGGATTTATTCAAAGTTCTTGTCTCTGCGTGAGAGAAGATTTCAAAGCAGAGATGTAGATGGAGGTGTAGGAAGATAGGATCTATCTTAAGGGATAGGACATACTCAGATAAGAGTGCAGACAACCTCTCTCCACGAGGAAAGATGATGAATGCGCCCACCAAAGTTTAGGTTGTCCTTTTATAGAGTAAGGGGTGGTGCTCTGGTATAATATTCAAATTGGGCAGAGTTTGGGTGGGGCTTCATTGTACAGGGTGGTCTCCTGGAAGGTGTCATGGCATCGTCACATGGTGCACAGCATACGCGTGGCCACCGTCGCGTCTGGTGCATGAGGGGACGTGAGGCTCAGGTGCAGAATGGGGAATGGGCAAGCCACGCCTGCAGCCATGGTGGACCAACATGGAAGCTGGGGGAGGTTCAGAAAAGTCAAGGGCAGTGACGGGGAGGGCTGGGCAGGTAGAAAGAGCAGCACCAGAGTCTGTCTCTGGGGTGTGGGGAAGGCCCCCCAGAAGAAATGACAGGTCAGGTGAGACCATGAGTAGGGCTAGTTCAGCAACAAGAAGAGGGAATTGGGTCTGGGAGGGCCGGCAGGCAACACACAGAAACCCTGACCACAATCCAGGCCGCGCTAAGCATTGAAGCCATCGTTCCCTCGCCCGGGTCTCTTTCTCCTTTCTCTTCCCAGCCCCGCTCCCTTCCCCAGCATTGCTGCTTCTGCAGTGTGCCGTGTTGACAGGACAACAGCAGATTCTCCAGCTTTTCATAATTATCTGCAAGAGCTTCCCCTGTCAGCCATCTCACATTCCTTGCTCCTCAGCCAGGCAGAAGCACGGTGCCCGGCTCCCTCCCCACGGCCCCCAGCTCCTTTCCCTCTCTGCGGCAGAGGGAAATGCACTCTTTCCCACATGATCAGTGTATTGCCCCCAACCTGCCACCTCCAGGAGCACAAAGACAAAATGCATTCTCTTCAGATACGTGACTTGTTTTGCGGTACTCAGTCCCCGCCTGCTGATAGCACAGTGGATGTGTTTGACAGATTGCCATGGAGAGTTACCATAAATCCACGCCTTTAGGAGAGATTCTTCATGTTGAAATATAATTAGGTCAAAGTTGCACATTTCCCCAGGGGGGTGGGGAAGTTTACAGATGCGCGCCCTATCCAGGGTGACGCACGTTCATGTGGAATGCCTGCCATTTGCACTCTAAAACGAGAGGGAGATCGGACGCGCTTTTGTGAAGACATTCAATGACCTGTTAAGCCTCTTCTGAAATGACCCTCAGCAGAACTTTAGATCATGCTCAAGACAAAGGGATGAGGAAAAGAGGGAGCAAGGACAGCTCTAACCCAGAGCTGATGTCTGCTGACTTCAGCAGAGAGAGCAGCCAGCATCAGGGTTGAGATGAAGGGGACTAGGGCACTGGGAGAGGAAAAGTCAGTGGGTGTGCTGGGAACGCCCCTGTCTCGTGCTCGGGTGGGCCCCCTCTTCTGTTGGTAGCCTAAATGCGTTGGTTCAAATAAAGGATTATATCCTCTTTCCTGCCCTTTCTGCTTCCCTCTCCCATTTGATTATTTTGACACATGAGCGAGACCAGAGACAAAGGTTGCTGTCTCATCCAGGAAGCCATCTGTCCACACTTGCCAGTGAACTGAACCTGCCAAGAACTCCCAGTCTATGGGCTCTGGGGAGAGGCAGGATGATAAGCTTGTGCCTCTGATAAAGCCTGCAGCCTCAGATGATCTGGGGAGGAGGAGGGAGGCTGAATCCACGGGAAGATGCGTCCTTTGAGGAACCTGGTCTGAACTGATCTCTGCCTGGGGTGCCGACATGGTAATAAATGAAGGAATTGGGGGGGGGCAGGAGGAACATCAACCATTTCGATGTTTAAGGAGCCAAAGCTGCAGATAAAATCTGGCTGGGCTTGGTGTTCTTCTGCATCTGACCTCACTAGATGTCTCTTTCCAAAGTCTACGCCCTCTCTGGGCACACAGGGCCTTTCTGGAGACTGGGGACATAGGGAAGGGCCACTGACAAGTCCTGAGAATCTGGTCAAGTTCCAACATTTTTCTGAGCCTGTTTTACCTGCAGGACAGACAGCCGTGTCGCCTGTCAGGACTGTGATGGGCATCACATAGGCCAGCACAGCTAATGTGTGTCAGTCCCTAGCACAGGAGGGGCCCCAGAGGCGCCTCAGCAAGCTGAGTTTTTGCTGCTAACTTTTTCCTTTGTGAAAGAAAGTCAAACCCTTGCAAAGCTGCATCAGTGGGTGAGAGATACTCATGCGTCCATCCCTGAAGGTGTTCGCATGGTATCAAAAGGCTTCCTGAACTACTCAGGCAGAGCAGGCTAGGGAGAAGTACATTTTACTGAGCTGATCATAAATCTGAATGAAATAATTATGTAAAGTATTCAAGAGCAATTCAGTGAGAAGATGCCTCATCTGCCTTGATGGGCTTGTCAATTACTCATTTTTAGTACTGCATTATACCATTCTCTGCAATAATTATTAAACATTCCAACTGTACTGCGATATCAAACTTAAAAGGCTGATTTATTTCGCAGGCATTAGACTACCTAATATAAAATTCCCCAATTATATGGCTCTATTTGTTTAAACCTATTTATCAGAGTGGTTTCTCAGCTTTGAATGGAAACTGATGTCAGCTCCCCAAGTGACAGGTGAGGGGATGGTTGAGTTCAGTCCAGCTGTTCTGAGCACGAGCTTCAGGGTCATGGGAGATATGAGCCCAGGCTCCCCACTTGCTGGACTCAGTTTCTGAAAAAAAATTTTAATATTTATTTATTTATTTGAAAGTCAGAGTTACACAGAGAGAAGGAGACGCAGAGAGAAAGAGAGGTCTTCCATCCACAGGTTCACTCCCCAGATGGCCACAATGGCCCGAGCTGTGCCAATCCAAAGCCAGGAGCCAGGAGCTTCTTCTGGGTCTCCCATGCATGTGCAGGGGTCCAAGGACTTGGGCCATCTTCTACTGCTTTTCCAGGTCATAACAGAGAGTTGGATCGGAAGTGGAGAAGCCAGAACTAGAACCAGGGCCTATATGGGATGCTGGCACTGCAGGTGGTGGCTTTACCTACTATGCCAGAGCGCTGGCCCCCTGAAATTCTAAAATGGGGATAACCTCCACTTCACATGATTGGGATGATTATGTGAAATGATGGATATGAAGTGTTGGCAAGAACAGAAGAGTACAGACTTAATAAATAGCAGCTATTATGGTTCTGTCTGTGCATCCCAGGAGTCTCTGCGTCTTCCATCCAGCAGGTGAGGGCTTGCTAGTTCTTTAGCACACAGGCATCAGTGCCTCCTAGGCTCCAGGCACTAAGCGTATGTTGGGGTCCATTCTCTGGTTGTCGAGTTAAGAACTCAAAGGAAGTCACAGTATGTGTATCTAACTGCTCCAGGTACCCCACAAGGCACTGGCAATGGAACGTCTTTCAGCAGCACAGCACAGCCATTTTCCCGATCAGGGCACTGAGGCAGACAGAGGTGAGTTACTGGACTCAAGGTCATTCCATGACTGAGCAGAAATGAAACCCAGGGCCACCTGCCGGGATCCAAAGCCCACACATTCTCTCTCCACCACCCCAGGCTGTCCCCAAGGATTCCAGGAGGCCCATTTCACTTGGTTTGAAGGAGACTTTTTTTCCTCCTCTTCCTAGTTTTTGCAAAGGAGATACCTCTTTTCATACTGAGGATTTCCGACCCCTGGTAAATCAGCAGTTACCCAAAGTCCATGTCTACTTTGCTCGGCATCTTCCGACCCTCGTGTGGAAGGTGAAGTTTCCTCTGCTGCCCAAGTGTGGCTGGAGTGACCGTGGCAGCCCCTGCTACACACATGCCCCCCCACTTCTGTTGTGCTCAATCTCCTGAGCAAAGCTGGGTTTCCGTGCAAGCCAGCTGCGCTGGTGTCTTTGGTTCCAGTCTGTAAGGAGCACAGACATATTGTTGGGTATATAACAACATGGAGAAAGTGGTCGTTACGAGAATTGCTGAGAGTGAGCATGATACAAGAAGGAAAAGAATACTTATTATTACCAATAATGCATGTAATTTTAACATACACAATGAAGGTTTTGTGCTAGGAACTCCATTGGTTGCTCTGGTCACTCATGTAAGCCTGTCCAGCCCAGTGAGATGGGTAATGTTATTATCCCTCATTTTACAGATAAGGAGCCTCCATCTGGAAAAGCTAAGGAATTTGCCAGTGTTACATCAATTGTAAATAGGCTGTTGGGCTCTCTCAGACCCTTCCCCATGGTCCCTTGGTAGGAGACAAAACCCCCAGGACACTTAAGCAATGAGACATGGTGTCTAAGTTGCCTTAGTGAGGTGCGTGAGTTTAGGGCCAGGAGCTGGGCTGCTCAAGGCAATCAAGAGAAAGCAGATGCTGAGCCTGCAATCCTCCTGCCTCCTTCCCCCACACAGCCTCTTCTCCAAATGATTGTTGGGCAAATATTTAGAGAGCATCATTCTGAAAGGAGGCCAGGTAATTAGCCTGCCCAGAGCACCCACGCATCCCGGTCCAACCCTGCTCCCAAGCCTGGCCTGCTGTGTTTGCTCCCAATGTGTAAAACCACCCACAGAACATGGAGAATTAATCTGCTTTATGGGGGAACGCAATCTGGTGGCTCTCAGGAGTAAGTCTCCACGGATCGCAGGCCATGTGCCCGGGACAAGGTGCCAGGGGCATCACTGATGGCACTCATGGTCTCATCATCTCCTCCCAGATTCTCATGGGTTTCCCAGGTGTGGAAAGCAGAGGGTGCCCTCCTGGGAAATAGAAAATAAGGCAGACAAGGTTAAAAAAAAAAAAGGAAAAGAAAAGAAGAATCTGTCTGTTGAGGTATAAATGCAAACAAGGATGCTGTAAATTTGTTGAGGGGCTATGGGACAGGGAAATGAGAGACTTGGTAGGCAAAGAACCTAAATATTTGTGTTTCCAAGAGAGACCGCCATGGAAAGCTACATTGAACAATGCAGCCAACACCACCCTTCCTTTGTGTTTCTAATAGGAAAGTCTGGAAAAGTGTTAAGGCTCCCAGCACAAGTGAAAAAACAAAACAAAACAAAACAACAAGACACAACATTAGCCACACAAAATGAACACAACTATTTACAAATTCTAAAGTATAAATGGAGAAAAGGCTATTGGGACACAAACAAAATGATGAAACAGCTGGGGATTTTTTTCTCCTTTTCTTTTTCTGTGTTTGTATTCTTTTCTATAATGAACTTAGTTCTTAAAGCAATAAAGGCAAAATCTTTATTTAATTTTAAAA
Organism: Oryctolagus cuniculus; assembly: GCF_051225735.1. Lineage (NCBI taxonomy): Eukaryota > Metazoa > Chordata > Mammalia > Lagomorpha > Leporidae > Oryctolagus > Oryctolagus cuniculus. The sequence goes on along the minus strand of NC_142867.1, from coordinate 52,234,182 downwards.
GATCTATATTGAAAGCTCTTTCATGAAAGACAAAAGCAGCTGTCTTTTTTTCCATGGCTTTCAGGCTGAAAAAATACACATGGGAAACTAGAAAGAAGTGATTTAATGACTGGGGTTATTTTCTTTGTATTCTCTCTCAGATTTTACTAAAGCCTATAGTTAGAAACCCCTTCCTGGACAAATTCAGCTAGAATAACTTGCATTAATTTCACTTCCAGAAAAATTAAAGATGCCAAGTGTAGCCATCAGGGATGATCATAATAGTCCAAGCTAGTAAACAATAAGATGTTCAACGCTATGAGTTTTGTTATGTAAAATGTGGACTATCCATAAAATGGGTTATTATGCAGCTATAAAACATTTTATTAAGAGCATATATTGAATAGAAATCCACATACATTGAAAATTCATGATGTATTGTGGAATGGAAGGGCAGGTTGCAAGATAAGGAGTATAATATACTCCTAATTTTTATTCCTGATTTTTAGCTGCATATGTGTGTGCATATCATTTTGAAAATATATATTCTAAAGTGTTAATAAAAACTATCTTGGGGTGATGTAACTATGAGTAGTGTTTGTTTCATATTTATCATTCCTCTATGTTTTCTAATTTTCCTACAATGAACTAGTATCTCTTGTGCAATAATGATTATTTTTAAAAAGCTTATTCCTGATCTTCCTCTTCAGGGTATCTTCCTCCTGTGTTAATCAGCCTCAGGTGTTGAGGGAATGCCTCCCCCCCCCCCCCCCATCATGATCAGTTGAGAAAAAGGTACTCCACATAGAAGGGAACCTACGACATACCAGGAATGTGTTGCAGGTGCTGGATGCTTTGTGAAAAGTACCTCATCTATCCCTTCTGTGTGCCTTCTGTTCTCCCATACTACTGCCCACAAAACATCCAGAGAAAGTATTTATGAGATGATGCTATACCATACACCTTCTCTCCCTTCCCACCCTGGTCCCTAATTGTCGGTGCCCTCTATACTCCTTGACTTAGCACAATTCCCTCTCCTTTAGACCCTGCCCACCCATTGCCCAGATCAGTAAGGACTCAGGGAAAACCTTCTTAAGCAGCTGCTGTCTCCAACTGGGGGTGATCACATCTCTATGCCTGATAGATGCCCTGGGTTGTGATGTCCTAGCATTCACCACTGGGTTGCCGAGTTGCTCTCCTACTCACATCTCACATCTCCCACAGCAGAAACCCTTTTCCAAATAAAAGTCCAAGTTTCCAAACCCAACATTTCTTGCCAACTCTGCTCCAAGGCCATATTCATGACACTGGTTTCCTGCTGCAGCTACTAGTCCAGGTTGCTGTTCCAAGTATCTGCCTTCTCCTCGGTTCCCATGTGGTAGCTGGAGCTCTGACTCTGACCACTATCCTGGAACTCTGTGTCTGGGGCTCTGCTTCCTGAAGAGGAATGTCCCAGTTGCCAAGTACATGGATTTCTGAAGAGTGTTCTCCCAGCTGTCCCATTGCCATAGTCCACCCACTTGTTAGAACACTTGTAACTTCATCTGAGACCCTGAGGCTCCTCAGGCTCATCCTTTGAGACTTGGTCTGTTGGTCCAGAAAGGGTGAGGCAACATATCAGAAGACAGAATCCAGATCAGGGTTGATCAACTCTGGGGGAAAAAAAAAGGTGAGGACTTTAGTAGGATGAAAGAAGAATAGACACTCTAGGAGGTGCTGTGGCATGGTAGGCTAAGCCTCCACCTGTGGTGCCAGCATCACATATGGCCGCTGGTTCATGTCCTGGCTGCTGCTCTTCCTATCCAGCTCTTGGCTCAGCTCTGGCCATTGCAGCCATTTGGGCAAATCAGTGGATAGAAGATATTTCTCTCTCTCTCTCTCTCTCTCTCTCTCTCTCTCTCTCTTTTTCTCTCTGTAACTCTGCCTCTCAAATAAATAAATAAAATCTTGAAAAAAGAAGGAATAGATACTCTAAGGGTAAAGGCTGGTCATGAAGTAGTTTCCAAAATGGGTGTGAATGTGTGATTCAAGATGAAGATTGTGATCAATGAAAAGTTTTGGAAGCCTTGAAGGTCATGCTGATAATGTAGCTTAGAAAGTTCCTAATTCTGAAAAAGCCTATTCCTGACTGGATACCCAACCAGTTACTTTAACAAATACTCTGGAAATCAAACCTTGTCCACCTGTCTAAGCCTTGGGGGATGTCTGTCCTGCCTTACTTGGCTGTCTCACCTGGCTGGAGGGGGAGTAGTCATAGGCTAAGATCTCATTCTCTCTTGCGGGGAGTCAAATGGCTGCCCTACCAGCCAATCTCTCCCAAAATAACTTTAAATTCAATCTGAAATTCATTTTAACCTACGTATAAAATGGAAATGTAATCCTTGGAATGCTGAAATGAGGTCCTTAAATAAATTAAAAATCTCTCCATCCAAAGTAATATATTATGAATGAAGAAAGTTTAGAAAAAAGAAAAAAGATCCAAGGAAATAAAATCACCCATAATACTATCACCAAACACAACCACAATGTTGTAATATGTTTTAATCTTCTGGTCTCAGGTGTTCAGCAAAGAAACCACAAATTGAAACAAGTGACTGTCATTCAGTTGATGGCTAACGTGATGGGATCCTAGGGTGCACCCTAGGCCATGACAAATGGACAGACATTTGGAGTTGGGGAAAAGTAGGAGAGCAGGTTCTGATAGGCCCAAAGCTTTTTGGAAGAAGCTGGTATTTTCTGAGAAGTAAACAATGTTGAAAACATTCTTTGAGGAAACAATCCCTTCTGTTCAATGCTTAATTACCATCTGCCAAGTGAGGTTGTGGATAAACAAGCATATTTACCTGAGGTGGCTTCTGTGGCTTGGAAAACGATCTTCTTCGTTTCAGTTCTGGGCTGAGTCTTGGTCTTTTCTCCTACTGGGATCTTCATCAGAGTTCAAGTGGAAAGAACACAGGCTTTGGCTTCTGGCTGCACTGGGTTAGAATCCAGACCCGTTAATTCAGAAGTTCATTTTCTCATCTATAAAATGATAATAATTGTTCCCATCAAGTATTCAGTGATGTGATCATGTTAGATACCTGGCACATAGTGGAATGGCTTTCCCAGCATCGTCACCCAGAACCCTCCCCAGGACTTTAAAGATGGGTAAAAAATACCTGCAGCCGGCGCCATGGCTCAATAGGCTAATCCTCCACCTGTGGCGCCGGCACACTGGGTTCTAGTCCCGGTCAGGGTGCTGGATTCTGTCCCAGTTGCCCCTCTTCCAGGCCAGCTCTCTGCTGTGGCCAGGGAGTGCAGTGGAGGATGGCCCAAGTGCTTGGGCCCTGCACCCCATGGGAGACCAGGAGAAGCACCTGGCTCCTGGCTTCAGATCTGCGCGGTGCGCTGGCCGCAGCGCACCAGCCGCGGCGGCCATTGGAGGGTGAACCAACGGCAAAGGAAGACCTTTCTCTCTGTCTCTCTGTCTCTCACTGTCCACTCTGTTAAAAAAAAAAAAAAACTGCAAAAGTTCTCCTTGACCACCAGCAAAGCACCAGCAAAGCAAGTCCTCGCTGGAGGCCAACTCTGCAAATTGGGGGGAATGACCTTGTTTGGAAACTGATCCTCAGACCTACAAAGCTACAGAGGAAACCTGAATATGTTTCAAGAAAATAAGAAGAAAAAGTACTGCTTTCATTTACCAAGTACCTGGGTGTGCATCGGGGTGGGGGTTTATTTGTGGTGGGGCTGGTCCGGGGTATGTGGTTGGTTATACATGGTGCCAGGCATGACTAGAGAGCAACTTCTTACTTGACATGCAAGAGATGACTCTACTGGGGGGACAAGAGCATGCACCTTAGAGCCAAGTGGAGCTGAGCTTAAACACCGGCCCTCCCCCTGTGGCACTTTGGACAGGTCGTTTACCCCGTCTGCATCACCATAGTTTCCTCAAGGGGGGGCTTATTTGAGGGGAATGGAAATAAAATATATAAAGTCCTTCACCAATAGAAAGTGCTTCAGTATGCTAACTGAGCGAGCAATGATTCAAAAAAACAACAGGAATTTGTATCTAAAAGCAAGAAAGGAGATGGCATAATATGAATGAAGTTAGGGAGACAGAAAACTGGCAACTAAGAACTGTTAAGAATTTCAGTCTTGGTGGCAGAAGCAATGAAATGCTATTGAGTAGCTCTAAGGAGGGAGATATAATTATATTTGTGGTTTTTTTGTTTTTCTGTTTCTTTTTAAATTTATTCATTTCTTTGAAAATCAAAGTTATAGAGAGAGAGGGAGAGAGATTGGGATTGGGATTGAGAGTCTATTCGCTGGTTTACTCTCCAAATGACCACAATGGTGGGAGGTGGGAGCTGAGCACATCCACATTAGCAGGGAGCTGGATCAGAACTGGAGCAGCTGGGATTTGAACCGGCAGCCATATGGGATGCTGGCACCACAAACTGTGGCTTTACCCACTATGCAATAGCCCTGGCACCTATATTGTGTTTTTAAAAGGTGACTCTGGCTTGAAGTGTAAATTAGAGAAAGGGAAGAGAGAGTGTCCAAAATCTAGTTAAGATAAATTTATATTAGTTCAGAGGAAAAACAATGCTGCTTAGTTTAGGATCATAGTAGAAATAGCTATAGAAATTCGAGAGATATTTGGGAGGTAAAATGGACAGCATTTGGATACAAAAGACGAATTTGAGGGAAGACCCAAGAATGACAGCCAGTGTTTCCAACTTGTACAATTCGAGTAGGCCCTGGTTAGTGGGAATGCAGGTCAGATTAGTTGTTAATAAGATGAATTTGAGGTGTTTTTAAGATATCCAAAAGTAATTGTAACTAAAAGATAGAACAGAGATACATGCCTGGAGCTCAGGAAAGTGGCCAGGATTGAAAATAAAAACCTATGCATCATCCACACAAAGGTAGTAATTGTGGGGTGAGTGAGATCAGCCACAGAGAGAACAAAAAGAGCAGAAGAGGGCATAGGACAGAGCCTGGAGCAATTCCACGTAAAGGCCAGGCGAGGAGGATGCGCAGACTGGGGAAGTGGAGAGTGAGTGGACAGGGACAGTCAGGACGGCAAGGGGGGTGGGGAGGGGAGGAGAGGACTCCAGGGAGGACGAGGACTTGTTGGTGTCTGTTGGACTGAGCATTGCGGAGGCCTTAGCCAGTTATTTCCATAGCATGTTGTGGCCTGAAAACACACACATGGATTGAGGGATAAGGGGGAGGTGAAGAGAAGTCAATGTGTTCAAGTAATTTTCATGAGGAAGAAACATAAGACCATAACTAGAGATGTATGAAGGTTACCTGAAGGTCTCTTCATTTTCACAATAAAAAAAGATATATTTATTTGAAAGGCAAAGCAAAATGTTGGCAGAGAGAGAGAGAGCGAGATCTTCCATCGGCTGGTTCACTCCCCAGGTGGTCACAACAGCCAGGTCTGGGCCAGGCCAAAGCCAGAAGCCAGAAACTCCTGGGTTCTCCCACATGAGTGACAGGAGCCCAAGCACTTAGGCCATCTTCTGCTGCAATCCCAGGTGCATTAGTGGGAAGCTGGATTAGAAGTAGAGTTGCGGCTGGCGCCGCGGCTCAATAGGCTAATCTTCTGCCTTGTGGCGCCGGCACACCGGGTTCTAGTCCTGGTCGGGGCGCCGGATTCTGTCCCGGTTGCCCCTCTTCCAGGCCAGCTCTCTGCTGTGGCCAGGGAGTGCAGTGGAGGATGGCCCAAGTGCTTGGGCCCTGCACCCCACGGGGGACCAGGAAAAGCACCTGGCTCCTGCCTTCGGATCAGTGCGGTGCGCTGGCCGCAGCGCGCTGGCTGCGGCGGCCATTGGAGGGTGAACCAACGGCAAAGGAAGACCTTTCTCTCTGTCTCTCTCACTGTCCACTCTGCCTGTTAAAAAAAAAAAAGAAAAGAAAAGTAGAGTCACTAGCATTCCCACATCACAGGCCCTGGCCTCTTCATTTTTAAATGGGAGATACTGAAACGAGCTTATAAGACGAATGGGGATGATACAGTTGGGGCAGAAGCTGAGTGTGGAGGAGAGGACAGGAGTGATTGTTAGAGTCAGGAAGAAGGGATGGAGCGAAGCAGAGGCACATGAGCCACGAGGACACCTGCATCAGAGCAGAGAAGGAGAGGAAGGCGACTGCCGGTGAGACGAGGGAGGACTTCACGCCCCTGACTTGTGTTCCTGCTGTGAACTAAGAGGCAAGGTGACACAAGAAGAGTGAAGTGGGGGAGATGAAGCCTGGAAGTTTGAGGAGGTTGGAGATCTGAAATCATCGTTGCTGAGAATGGGGAAGTACTGGGTCTACCAGAGACACCTGGCAGCGCAGCAGGAGTAAGGCCAGGAGTCATTAATGTAGGAGCTAGTTAACTGACCTGATCACAGGGCTTTTTGCAGCAGAATGAGCTGCACAGGTGTGAGTAGTTCATCTAGGGTTGCAATTTGATCACATTAGGAAGATAAAGTGACCAACAGGTAAAGGAATTTTTTTTTTTTTTACTTTTTAAAAAAACATTTATTTACTTGAAAGGCAGAGTTAACAAAGAGGCAGAGGCAGAGACACAGAGATCTTCCACCTGCTTGATTCACTCCCCAAATGACCTCAATAGCTGGGCAGAGCTGGGTTGATCACAAGCCAAGAGCTTCTTCCAGATTTCCACACAGGTACAGGGGCCCAAGTGCTTGACCCATCTTCTACTGCTTTCCCAGGGACATTAGCAGAGATCTGGATCAGGAATAGAGCAACCTGGTCTTGAACCAGCGCCCACATAGGAAGCTGGCACTGCATAGTGCTGGCTCCAAAGAATTTTTAGAGTATTTGTGTACTTTATGAAAAAATGGTCCACAAATAGCTAACACATATTGTGAAAGAAGAGCGAGGAAGGCTGACTGGCCCTTCCAGATATTAAATGTAGTGCAGTGCATGGAGGGGGCAGAATGGAAAGCCCAGGGACAGCATGAGTCTTTGAGAAGCTGGCCTGTGTTTGATAAGCTTACCTGCTCTGCCTGGGAAAGTCTCACCTTTGCCTGTTTCCCCCAAATAATTATTAATAACAGCCCTTTTCATCCTTGTTAGGATAATAAATTGCATGGACCTTACTGTATGTATGGGAGAGGTAGCAGACAAAAAAGTAGGGGAGAGATGGGTTAAGCAGTCCTAAAAGCTTGCAGTATGGACTCCCAGTTCCTGGTCTGCACTTTCAGAGCTGAAAACACACCTTCCAGTCCAACAAGCAGAAAGCTGAACAAGTGGAACAAATCAACAACTCTTCTTAGATCCTTTAGATAAATAAGGTCACAGGGTGCTATCATTTGAGTGTTTGTGTCTTCTCAAAATTTGTATGTTGAAATTCTCATCTCCAAAACGATGATGTTTGGGCAGTGATGGGACCGTGAGGCAGGGCCACTGTGAGTGGGGGCGGTACCTGATAAAGGAGGCCCAGGGCAGGGAGGGGCTGGTGTTTCCTCCCACCACCATGTGAAGATGCAGCTGGAACCTGCTGTGTGTGAGGAACAGGCCCTCACCAGACACCAAGTCTGCAAGCGTGCTGGTCATGGACTTCCCACATGACGGAACCGTGAGAAATAAAAAGGTTGTTTATCAATGACCCATGTAAAGTATTTGATTATAGCAGCCTGGATGGACAGAGACACAAGGCCAATTGCTTTCCCCAGGATTGTTCAGACAGACAGACAGAGAGCATCACAGCTCAGTGGAAAACGCCATGGGCCCAGGGCCAGGTGGGAAACCTGAGCTGGAGGGCAGCACTCTGGAGGTACACAGCTCCAGGGGTTAAAACCCAAAGAGAATGGGAGCTCCCCCTCCAGGGCCCAGGGAGCACTGCAAGAAAATCCTCCCCTGCTTCCAGCAGGGCGAGAGGAAAAGGATCCATTTTTAAATGGCCAAGGAGTCTGTTCTTAACAAGGCCTGCCCTCCAAAACTGTTTAACCAGAGCCGAACGCCAGCTGGGACTCTATCAAGGCCTAGCCTACCTGGGAGAAGGGAAACACCGAGCTGCAGCCCCTCCCAGCACTCCCCACCTCCCCACCTCCGCTAGCCCCTGACACAGGCTCACAGATGGAGGCACAGTCATGGGACGGTGACACGCGGCCCCCGCTTCACATCTCCCCTCCGCACCGCTTAGAGCAGTGGCTTTCACCCAGTTTGTCAGGTCTGCTTTTCAACAAAAATCCCAAAGCATATTAAAAGGAGAAAAACGCAGTTTGAAGAGATGTACTAAGCATCAGGACAGAGTCAGCTACGACAGGAATGTTGGAATTCTCAGAGCAGGAATTTTTTCAAACCCTGATATGTATACAACATACAGGCATTTTCAAAACATTCATGGGAAATGTGGATTATGGGAAAACTAGAATGTAATTCAAGTTTTTTTGTTCCAAAATAAACTTACCTTTTCATTTCATTTTCCATAATTTTTCCCATGAAATTGTGAAGTGCCTTCATACAGGAATAGATGGGTAATGTAAGCAGAGAAATAGAAATTCAATGGCAATTTGATTCTAAGAAAGAATCCAATAGAAATGCTAGTGGTCAAAAACACTAACAGAAATGAAGAATGCCTTTGATGGTTTTGTTGGTAAACTGGACATAGCTGAGGGAAAAAAAAAAATCCATGAGCTTAAGAATATGTCACTAAAAATTTCCCAAAATGCAAACAGAGAGAAAAAAGATTGGAGGCTGAAAATAGCATAGAATATCTAAAAACCATGGGACAAGTGCGAAAGGTATAAATATGGATAATGGGAATTCCAGAGGGAAAGAGAAAGGAACAGAAGATGTATTTAAAGCAATAATTACTGACAATTTCCCCAAAATTAAAGTCAGACACCAAACCACAGGTCTAGGAAGCTCAGAGAACACTAAGCAGGATAAATGCCAAAAACTAAAAACAAAAAACTATACCCAAGCTTGCCATATTTAAACTTCAGAAAATCAATGACAAGGGAAAAAATCCTGAAATAACTTAGAGGAAAACAACACCTTACCTTTAGAGGAACAGACAGAAGAATTGCACCCAACTTCTCAGAACCACACAAGCAAGAAGAGAGTGGAGTGAACTATTTAAGTTGTTGAGAGAGAAAAACCCACCAGCCAAGAATGCAGTACCCTGAGAAATTACTTTTCAAAAGTTAAGGAGATGCAAAGACCTTATCAGACATCTAAAACTTGAGGGCATTTGTTGCCAGTAGACCTGTCTTACTAAAAATATTAAGTTATTCAAAGAGAAGACATAATGATATAGGTCAGAAATCTAAATATACATAAAGATAGGAAGAGAGAGAATGAATAAGTCAAAAATGAAAAAAAATTTTTCTTATTGATCTAACAGATTACTGTTCAAAATAATAACAGTAACAATACACTCAATGTGTGTGTATATCATGTTTATATATGCTTATTTTTTAAGATTTATTTATTTATTTGAAAGGCAGAATTACAGTGAGGCAGAGGCAGAGAGAGAGGTCTTCCATCTGCTGGTTCAATCCCTAGATGGCAGCAACAGCTGGAGCTGTGCTGATCCAGAGCCAGGAGCCAGGAGCCAGGAGTTTCTACTGGGTCTCCCCATATGAGTGCAGGGACCCAAGGACTTGGGCCATCTTCCACTGTTTTCCCAGGCCACAGCAGAGAGCTGGATTGGAAGTGGAGCAGGAGGAACTCAGACTGACCCATATGGGATGCTGGGACTGCAGGCTATGGCTTTGCCTGCTATGCCACATTGCCGGCCCCCTCTATGTGCTTATGTAGAAGCGAAATGAATGGTAGCAATGATAGAAGGGACAGGAGGGAAAATTAGCTATTTTGTGTTGTTATCAGGTACTTACCCTACCTGTGAAGCAGTATCGTGTTATTTGATAGTGGATTTGGATGAGTTATAAATATACATTGTAAACTTTAAGGTAGTCACAAAAAAAGTGAAAAAAGAACTAAAATTAACATACTAAGAAAGGAGAGAAAATGGAATCATATAAAATGCTCAATATTAAGATGTTTGACAAAATGCAGAAAAACAAGGGAAGTAAAAAATAAGAACAAAGAACAAGGGCAACAAATAAAAACAAAAATAACTATGACAGATATTAATCCAGCTGTGCCAATAATCATTTTGAATTCAGTGGTCTAAGTGCACCAATTAAAAGACAATGATCATCAGAATGGATACAGACCAAACTGTATGTTGTCTACAGGAAAGCCAATTTAAATAAAAAACTACATATAGATTCAAAGTAAATAAATAGATAAAGAGATGCTAACACTAACAAAGGGAAACAGAGGGTAGTTACATCAGTGTCAGAGCAGAATTCACAGTAAGGAAGTTTGTTAGGAAAAAAAGGGGCATCGACTACTTCATTCAGCAACAGCAGATTACACATTCTTCTCAAGCTCACATGGAACATTTACCAAGATAGACTACATTCTGAGCCACAAAACACATCTTAACACATTTAAAAGAACAGAAATTGTACAATAACTGTTCTAAGACCACAGTGGAAAAAAACTGGAAATCAATCACAGAAAGATAGCTGGGAAAATCCCCAAATACTTAGAGATTAAATAACATACTTCTAAAGACTACATTGGCAAAGGGAAAGATCTCAAGAGAAAATTTAAAACACTTGAACTAAATGAAGACAAAAATACAACTTACTGAAATTTTGGGATGCAGCAAAAGCAGTGCTTAGAGAGACATTGATAGCATTAGATGCATATAATTAAAAAAAGGATTTAGAATCAATAACCTAAGCTTTTATCATAGAAAACTAGAGGAAGAAAAGCAAATGAAATCCAAAATAATCAGAAGAAAATAAATAATTAAAAAATTAGAGAAGTCAATGACATTGAAAATAAAAACCAATACAGAAAAATCAACAAAACCAGAAATTACCTCTTTAAAAAGATCAATGAATCTTGATGTGAATGGAATGGGAGAGGGAGTGGAAGATGGGAGGGGTGCAGGTAGGAGGGAAGTTATGGGGAGGGAAGCCATTGTAATCCATAAACTGTACTTTGGAAATTTATATTTACTAAATAAAAGTTTTTTAAAAAAAGATCAGCTAAATGAAAAGCTGGTTTTTTTTTTGAAAAAATAAACAAAATTGACACACTGTTGGCCCAACTAACCAAAAAAGAGGGAAAAGACCCAAATAAATAAAATTAGACATGAAAAAGGAAATGTAACAATAAAAAAAAGATCAGTGAAATCAGCAAGCCTTTAAGTAGGCCAATGAGACAGAAAGAAGGCACAAATTACTGAAGTAGATATTAAAGAGGGGATATCACTAAAGAGCCTATAAACATTAAAATAATAAAGAAATACTATAAACAATTCCATGTCCACAAATTTGCTACCCTAGGTTAAATGGACCAATTTTAAGAGAAATAATCTCACACAGGAAGATATTGACAATTTTAATGTTTTTTTTCTATTAAAGAAATCAATAATTAACAGCCTTCCAAAACAGAAAACACCAGCCCAGATGGATTAGTAAATTCCATCAAGCATTTATGGAAGGAATTATACCAGTACTCTACAAGATCTTTGAAAAGATAGAAACAGAAGGAATACTTCCTAACACATTATATGAGGCCAGCACTACTCTTGTAACAAGACTAGACACAGATCTTATAAAGAAACTATGGACCAATATCTCATGAATATAGATGTTAAAATTCTCAACAAAATAACAAATTGAATTCAACAATGCCTACAAAGAATTGTATACCATAACCAAGTGGGATTTATCCCAGGTATGCAGGTCATCCAACATTTGAAAATCACTTAATATAATCCATCACATTAACAGGGGGAAAAAAATCACATGATTATATCAATTTAAAAAGTTTGATGAATCTAACACTCATGATAGAAATACTGAACAAATTAGGAATATAGGACAACTTCTTCCTCTTGATAAAGAACATCTACAAAAAATCTACAGCAGGGCCTGGTGCTGTGGTGTAGCAGGTAAAGCCACCACCTGTAGTGCTGGCATCCCATATGGGTGCCGGTTCAAGTCTTGGCTGCTCCACTTCTGATTCAGCTCCATGATATGGTCTGGGAAAGCAGTAGAAGATGGCCCAAGTCCTTGTGGGAGACCTGGAAGAAGCTCCTGGCTCCTGGCTTCGGATCAGCCCAGCTCCAGCTGTTGCAGACATGTAGGGATTGAGCCAGCAGATGAAAGACCTCTCTTTCTCTCTGCTTCTGCCTCACTGTAACTCTGCATTTAAAATAAATAAATAAATCTTAAAAAAAAAAACCCTACAGCTAATATCCACACATAATGGTGAGAAATTCAAAGCTTTCCCACTAAAACCAGAAATAAGGCAAGATGTCCTCTCTCACCACTGCTTTAGAGCATTATACTGGAAGACCTATCTAATTCAATAAGCCAAGAAAAGGAAATAAAATTTTTCAGGCTGAGAAGGCAGAAATAAAACAGTCTTTGTTCACAGATAACATCATTATCTAGGTAGGCAGTCTGAAAAAAAGTCAACCAAAAAGGGGGGAAAAAAGGAAGGAAGGAAAAGAAAGAAGTGTCCTGGAAGTAATAAGCCATTATAGCAAAGCTGTAGATTTCAGGATACAAAGTCAATCACTTTTTTATATACCAGTAATAAAAAAGTGGAATTTAAAATTAAAAACATATTACCATTTATATTATCAGCCCTCCCAATATGGGCACACAGGTAGAACTCTAACAAAACTTTTATAAATTCAATATGAAGAAAACTTTTGTTAAAGATATCAAAAAAGAACTAAACATATGGAGAACTATTTTATGTTCACAAATAGGAAGTCTCAATATTGTCATATCAGTTCTTCCATTGATCTATAAATTCAGTACAATCCCAGTCAAATTCTGAGCAGAGTATTTTGTGGATGTTACAAGCTGATTCTAAAGGTTTTGTGGAGAGGCAAAAGGCCCAGAATAAGTATTTCAATATTGAAGAAGAACTGATTTCAAAGATTGACACTACTTGACCTCAAGAGTCACTGTAAAGCTACCATAATTAAGGTAACCGTGGTATTGGTGAAAGAACTGTCAAATCAATGGAACACAAGAGAGAGCTCAGACCAATGGAAATGAGTTAACTGATCTTTGACCAAGGAAAAGGTAATAGGATAGAGCAGAGATAGTCTTTTCAACAGGTGGATATCCACATGCAAAATAATATAGACACAGATTTCCTTCTTCCCTTCACAAAAATTAACTCAAATGGGTCACAGACCTAAACCCAAGATATGAAGTGTAACTCCTAGAAGATGATTTAGAAAACCTAGATGAAGTTGGATATGATGGGAACTTTAGATACAACACCAAAGGCATCATCCATGAAAAAAGTAACTGAGAAGCTGAACTTCATTCAAATCAGAAACTTCTGCTTTGTGAAAGACACTGCCAGAAGATAAGCCAGATGATGGGAGAAAATATTTTCCAAAGACATACCTGATAAACAGCTGTTATCCAAAATATTAAAACTCTCTGAGACTCAACAGTCATAAAATGGACCACCTAATTTTTAAAAATAGGCAAAAACCATGAAGATACCTCTTCAAAGAATATATGCAGATGGCAAGTAAGCATATGAAGAGATGTTCAGCATAAATATGTCATCAGGGAATTAAAAATTAAGATAATAATGAGATACCACTACATACCTATTAGGATGGCCAGAATCCAAATGCTGAGGGGGATGTGGAACAACAGAAGTGGCCATTAATTTCAAATGAGGATGCAAAGTGGCGCAGCCACCATACAAGCGTTTTCGCCATTTCTTACAAACCTAAGCATACTTTTACCATATGACTCAAAACGTTGTTCCCTAGTATTTACCCAAATGAATTAAAAATTTATGTCCACACAAAACCTGCACACTGATGTTTATAGCAGTTTTATTCATAACTGGCAAAACTTGGAAGCATCTAAGATGTCCTTCAGAGTGGATAAATAAACTGTGCTATATGCAAACAATGGAATTTTGGTTACTTCTAAAAAGAAATGACTTCTAAAAAGTCATGAAAATACATAGAGGAAACATAAATGCACATTAGTGAGTAAAAGCAGCCCATCTTCAAACGTTACAGCCTGTGTGATTCTCACTCAGTGGTGTTCTGGAAAACTCAAAACTGGAGGCAGTCAACAGATCATGACAGAGGTTGATGGGAGGGAGCATGAATAGAGCACAGAGAATTTTTAAGGCCATAAAATTATTCTATGTGATACTGTGAGGGTGGATATATATCATTAAACATTTGACAAAACCCATTGAATGTACAACACCAAGAGTGAAGTCTAATGTAGGCTATAGACTTTGTAGTGAAATGCCAATGTAGGCTCATTGATTCAAATAACACAACCCTTGAGTGGCATGATGGCAGTGGGGAGGCCGCACATGTGTAGGGATGGAGGATATATGGGAACATTTATATTTCCTGTCCAGTTTTGCTATGAAGCTAAAACTGCTCTGGAAAAAAAATTATTTTTTAAAAGGTAATACAATGGAAAAATGGAATGAGATGCTGACTCTATTGTATTAAAACTTAATTTCTAGTGAATCAAAGACCTAAATGTGAAAGCTAAAATTATAAATATAATGGAAGAAAATATTGGAGAACATCTATTTTCAATTTTTTAGGCAAGAGCATAAAAATGCAAGCTATGGGAGAGCAATTGACACTTTGGCTAGGTAAAAAAAAATTCTGTTAAGTGAGGATTTATCTGTGGGTGGAAGAAAGGAGTAAATATTTTAAACTATGGGATAGTCACATTTAGAAAACCCTATAAATCCACAAGGAAAATACAGGAAAGTCCACTGACAAGGATTGTGAGTAAGCAATTCATAGAAGGAAAAATCTGAAAAATTGGCTAATATTAAACTGAAACAAGAAGATATTCATTTACAACCATTAAGCTAGAAATATTAGAAAATCCAATAATTAACAGGTATTAGTGAGGCTGTAGGAAGACTTGTGCATAGCTGATAGAATAAAATTAAGTGTAGCAATTCTGTCAAACAACTGGCAGTAGTTTGTAAGGCTAATATGTTTATACTCACAACCCAACAAACGAACAATTGCACTACATGACTGATATGTATTTATATCATTTACAAGTGCAGCAGCATGAGGTTCTGCACTGCAGCATTATGTGTGGAGGCCCAGAGCTGAGAGTCAGCTATATGATCCTCACTGATAGAACGAATAAATAAAATGTGCTCTCTAGATACAGTGGAATACTAGGTAGCAGTCAGAAATGATGACTTATATTCACATACAGTGACACAGACATAGCCCAAAAGCATAAAGTTGAATGAAAAAAATATTAAGACACAAAGCAATCCTAAGTAATTTGAAGTAAATACACACATTGACTAAGCATATACTCAAGGGTACTATGAAAAGATCATGGAACATGAAATTAAAACATAAGTTTATTTTGGTGCAAAAAAATTGAAATCTGTGCATAGAGTCTTCAAAAAGTTTGTGTAAAATGTATATTATGAAAAAACTGCATGGATTCAAAATATTTTTGTATGAAAATTTATCTTCAAATTCATTTTCCATGAAGTTCCTGGAGCACACACTCAGAAGGATGTATATTAAATACTTAGGTACTAAATAGAGGGGAGGTGAAATAGAATAAAACCTAAGAGATAGACAAGATGTAATCAAAAACTGCCTTAGCTTTGTCTGGTGGTGGAATTATATGAAGAACTAAGGGCCTTGATGCAATTCCTCTTGCTCACTCTCCTATAAAGAAAAGGAATGTTTTAAAGAAAAATAAATACAATATGGATATAATGATCCATACGATTATATTTGAATACTAAATGAGTAATTCAGATAAAGCACTTAGCTTAGTACCTAGCCCACACTAAACACTCAGTGAATGTTATCAATGCTGTTAACACTACTGATGACACAGCTACTATCAGTTGGGATTGGCACTTAAAACCAATTGGATTTGTGTGAACGCCTCTTGAAAGATCCTTTCAGGTCTAATATACTACAGTTCTGCTAAGGGAAAGGCAAATACCACAGTAGGCCACAAAGCAAGCAGACAGGGAAAGAGCTGAAGCTGCCTTGGGGAGTGAGAAAGGCTACAGTCACTGTCTTAGTTATAGTGTCTTAGGAAACTTCGGTGGTTAATATGGGAGAATACTGATTAGTGAATAGGAATACATTACCCAAATGAAGAAAATAGAGACTATACAAGTAAAAAGTGCTATGAAATGGGATGAGTTCAAGTACTTTGCTACACTTCTTTCTAAAGGGTTTATCACCTTAATTTTAAGCTCTAAAAATGTAGTTGAAAGATAAAGTCTATCTATGTAATGTTTGCTTTGGATTATCCCACTCCCATCTTTCTCCTCCTTCCCTGAAGTGAGACACAGGTTGTTCTAGTGAAATGAGCAAGATCATCACCTAGTGGTTGGTTCCTCAAAGAGGTAACACAAGGTCTGGTCCCAGAGAGCATAGATGCGCCCAGCCCTTGTCCTGGAATTATGTTAACTCAACAACTGAAACTCTGCGCCAGACACAGTTCTGGGGCCTGGGAATACACAGCTGCTAACACAACACCAGAGATTTACAAATTACATTAAGGCAGTGTCCGTCTGGAAGCTTAGGCACCCTCCCAGGTTGACGTTGCGTTGTAACGTGTTGATTTGCCACTGTTTTCCATAGATCATAGATGAAGAAGAAACCCAGTTTATGAGTAACTGCCCCGTTGCGGTCACCGAAAGCACGCCGCGGAGGAGAACCCGGATCCAGGTGTTCTGGATCGCGCCACCCACGGGAACAGGCTGTGTGATTCTAAAGTAAGTAAACGTGGCAACCTTCCACTCCTTCCCCGCGCTGATCGAAGACTTTGTGGTGTGGCAGCAGACAGAAAAACAGCTTTCCCGGGGCATCGGCCACGTCACAACACCTCTTCATTCTCTGTCACCTGGATTCAAAATGGCACCAGGCAGGCCAGCGTAGGTTAAGTGCTACATAAAGAATTCTTTGCTGAATCTATTTTCCGTGAGATAGGATGATGCTCATAGCCACTTTCTGTCTTACTTGAGTTGATGATACCAGAGCTTGTTAAGACAACTCAGCAACCAGCTGCAGGTAATCGGATTTCTTCCACCTGCAACTTAGCATGTGTTCTTCAAATGCCCAACACGGATCGTGCTTAGTCTGGCCTCCAGGTAACCTCCTGTAGGCCTGGGTCCTGCTTTCAGATCTCTTCTTCCCTGCCCAGCCAAAGTGCCATCTCGTGCCACTTCCTCTCTGGCTTGCTGGTTCTCCTTTCAGTGAGTTTTGGTAGATAAGAGGTATTTACCAATCAAAATATTTTCCTCTGAATGGTAGCATGGTCTCAGATCTAGGTCTCTAATAAGGTTGTTTGCTAGAGAATGGCATTCTCTGGGCAGAAAAACAATTTCTGTGGTCGAAGAAGTTTGTAAAATGCTGCATTCTGTCTCCATTTTTGCAGTTACAACACAAATTAGCATATTGAAGGCTTTTGCAAAGTCATACCAAAAAGAAATTGGTTTCACGCAGAAATTTTCCAAACTTATTTGACTGTAAAGCTCTCTCTCTCTCTCTTTTTTTTTTTTAATATACCCATTAACATTCACCGAGGAACATGATCTATTTTGAATGTATGTAGAGGCCTGTTTGGAGTGATTCGGAGGACTTTTAGATTTCAGCTAGGCATGTGTTCACAGTCATGGGTAGATCCCCAGGGCTCCCAGCTTGGGATCCAAGAAGTCATTTGTTCCAAAAGAGGTAGGGGCTGTCCCAGACATTCTCTTCCTATTCAAACCCCCTAAGGCTTTATTCGGGTGTCTGGCTTGCTTGTCAAATGTGGACATTTCAGCAGACTTCAGACCATGGGTAGCTGCAGCACCCCCCTGAGGAGATGTTGCTAAGAAGGCTTCTATCCTAGGCCACCAGTTCCTGCGGGTCTGCTGAGCCATGGTCCAGACAGCCCTGTCTTTGACTGGCTTCCCTTGGCTGCCATCTGTATGGACGTCACTTGTTTCTCCTTGAGAAGTTTCCTGGTATTAATTTACATTGGTGATGTAAACAAAGGAACAAATTAAGCTGTGGAATCTTTTAAATGAAATCTTCTCTCTAAATATAAATCCAGAACATGACTCTAGTATGCAGGTGAAATGTGGGAGAAAGCCGTGGGGAAGTGAATGAGAATCTGTGAACTGAGAACAGAGGTTGTGAGTAGCAGGGGAGTCAGCTGCCGTCACAGCATTCAGCAGAGACTCCGAGATAGGCAGAGGAGCGGGAAAGCTTAATAGTGTTTAAAAATAAAAAGGATGACTTCAGGTCTGTACGGATTGGAGGTTGGTGTGTGAAGCTAGAGGTGGCTACTGACAAGTGGGGCATCGTATGTGATAAGTTTGGGGCAAATATTTTTATGTGTTTCTTTTTTCCCCCAGAAACCTTTTATTTAAGGAATACAATCTTCATATATTTCATAATTACAACTTTAGGAACATGGTGATTCTTCCCAGCATACCTACCCTCCCACCCCTTTTCCTCCTCCCTCTCCTACTTCCATTCTTATTTTTCACTCAATTTGGCTTTTGTTTGTTTGGCCCTGAATTGAAAGTAGGGGATCAGAAAACTAGAGAAACTGACAGTCATTGCCCAAGTCCTAATGTTCATGGCTGCAGAGGCTGGAGGCCTGAGTTCTGCTGTTGGATGTAGTGCCTGGCTGTTGTCTATTCGGTCTCCCAGCCTGGAACACGGCTCTCCAGTACCCACGCCCCTAACCATGGTAGCCCGATCACTCCAAAGAGCCTGGGGCTCTAAAGAAGACAGTTGGACAGCATCAGATCTACGCAGTGAGGCTTCTGGCCCTAACAGCCCATATCCCTCCGGTCTAGATCTCTGGTTTTCTTTGCTTTATTGTTCTCACAAACCAGAAGCATTTGATCTTCCTGGTGGAAGCCAGAAAGGCATCTCTTGCTTACCCACTAACAATCAACATATGTGGACATATGTTTATCCATTAACAATTAACATATGTGGCTTACTCTTCGGCTCATTCTTTCAACAAAGGCAACTGAGCTTCTATTTGCTCAGGCTTCCAGGAAATACAGGCATCGAGGAATGCTGGGCCCTGGAGGTTCTCATGGGTCAAATCGGGGCGAGGGTTGGGGGGGGGGGGCAGTGAGTCACGCTCCGTGTGCCAGGAACTGGGCCACACATTTGCATATCCTTGTGAGACCTGATCTTTGGAGAAAATCACTCCCACTCCACAGAGGACAGACAGGTACCTGAATGAGGCCAATTTCTCGAAATCACACATCTATTTCACTCTAAAGTCCATGTTCTCCTTTTATTAATTTTTTCTGAAGCCATCATATATAAACTACAACTATTCACTAAAGAAATGATCATTTTATAGGTAAGATGTAAATACACTCACTTTATAAAAGAGGTGGGTGTTGTGGCGCCTTAGATTAAACTACTGCTTGGGATGCCTGCAAGCCTGGGATCAAGTCCCAGATAACTCCGGGCTTCTAATCCAGCTTCCCACTAATGTTCCTGGGAGGAGCAGCAGATGATGCTCCAAGTACCTGGGTTCCTGCCACCCATGTTGGGAACCCAGGTGGAACTGCTGGGTTTAGCTTGGCCTAGCCCTAGCTATTGTGGGTATTTGGGGAGTTAACCAGTAGATGAAAGATTCCCTCTCTCCTCCCTCCCACTCTCCTCCCTCCCTCCCTGTCTCCTCCCTCCCTCCCACTCTCCTCCCTCCCTCTCTCCCTTCCTCCCCCTCCCTCTCTCCTCCCTCCCTCTCTCTCTCCTCCCTCCCTTCTCCCCCCTCCCTCTCTCCTCCCTCCCTTCTCCCCCCTTCCTCTCTCCCTCCCTCCCTCCCTCCTTCCCTCCTTCCTCCCTCTCTCCCTCTCTCCTCCCTCTTTCCCTCTCTCCCTCTATCACTCTGCTTTTCAAATAAATCCATCTTTTTTTAAAAGTTCAAACAATAAAGAAGTAGTGAAATACAGAAAAATATATAATACAAAAGAAGTGAGAAGTCCAATAAATCCCAGTTTTCCACATAAAGGCAGCAATAGATATCAATTTGGTGTGTTTGCTTTAGACTTTTAACTGTGCATTTGTATTCATAAGAGCAAACATAAAACTATATAGTTTCATTCTTGTGGGAATTTAAGTTTACACACGTGGTGTATATATAATGTCTCAAAGTTGAATGGTTTTTCACTAAACAAAACATATTAGAGAGATGTCCAGGTCAGTACATATAAGTATACCCAGCTCTCTTTTCAAATGATTGCATGTAGTCTATAATATGGATGTGTTAATTATTCTGTGGTTGGACATTTAGATTGTTTCCAGTTTTTTTACAAATAATGCTGTGATGAATATCCTTGTACTTGCCTCTTTGAACAATTATAAAGCCATAGTAGATGTCAAGAACATTGGACCATAAGGGATGCACATTTATAATTTTAATAGTCCTTGCCAGCTTTGCCTCCAAAAAGCCTGCCAACAGAAATACTCTCCCTGACTGTGAACAAGAGAGCCTATATTCTTACTCACTCAACAGCCCTTGATCTGACAATGTGGCAGTTAAAAATGGTATCTTATATTCATCCTCATCTGCCTGATTCCTAGTGTCTTAGCATTCTTTTCATTTGTATTACTCCCTTGGTGGATGGTCAATTCATAATCTTGTCTGTTTTTCTAATGTATCTTTTAAAAGTAATTTTGTATATTTAATTTTAAGCTTTCAGAAATATTTTAATGTATTTCATATATAATGTTTTACCCTTATATAAAATATTCACATATAAAAATTATATATACTTGAAATTGACCTTTATATAGTCTAGATAACAATATTTTGTTATAAATTTCTTTAAGATTCATTTATTTATTTGGAAGAGTTAGAGAGAGGGAGAGACAGGGATCTTCTATTCACTGGTTCTCTCCCCCAAATAGCCTCAACAACCAGGGCTGGGCCAGGCAGAAGCCAGGAGCTTCATCCAGGTCTCCATGTGGGTACAGGGGCCCAAGCACTCAGGCCATCCTCCACTGCTTTCCCAGACACATTGACAAGGAGCTGGATGGGAAGTGGAGCAGCCAGGATTTGAATCAGCACCTATATGGGATGCCAGAGCTGCAGGCAGTGGCTTAACTTGCTGTGCCACGGTGCTGGGCCCTATAAATCTCAGCTATTTCCCTCTACCTCTTTTTCTCTTTTTCTCTTTTTTTGAAGACAGAGAGACTGAAGGACACATATACACACACACAGATCCTATCACTGGTTCATTTCCCAAATGCCCACAATGACCAGGCTGAACCAGGCCAAAGTAGGGAGCCAGGAACACTATCCAGGTTGCCTGTGTGATGTCAGGAACTGAATTACTTGAGTCATCACTGCTGCTTCCTAGAGTCCACATAAACAGGGAGCTAGAGCCACTGAACCTGGCTGAGAATTGAACCCAGGTACTCCACTGTGAGATGCTAAGTGAAATGCCTGCCCTTCTACTTTTCTTGAAAATTTGCTTATGGGTGTTTCATCATCCAAATGTTGGGAATTTTGATTTAAACAAATATATTAATTTTTCCCTTATGAATTCTGATTGTCTTATTCAAAACTAATTTGTCTAAACTCCAGGTTTCATCATATATATATATATCCCTATATATATATGTATAACTATTTTTAATACCTTTATATTTTTTCAAATAAATTTAGATCTCTAATCTTCCTGGAATTTAATGTTGTGAATGATAAGGTATCAGTAAGTTTCAACAGAAAATTGCATGCTCAAAATAAGGTACCAAAGGAAACCTCGGTGAGGGGATGTATTTGCAATGGAGTGAGCAAAGTAACAGTGAGGGAGGCCTGTACTTCTCAGGACTGAGGAGGCAAGACAGGCGAGGGAGCCGACATGATGGAAAGGCCACCATCTTACAGGAAGTGAGATCTTTGCTCAAGGGAACCCCTTAGCCTGAGCAACCAGCCACAGGGATTCCAGCCCTCTCCCTGTCTGATTCCCTGTGGGTTCTCCCCTTTGGCTTGATTCCAACAACAAGGACGATAAAGCCCATTGATGTAATCTATACAGATGATCTTCTCAGGCCCAGACTAGGCTGCAGAGGGTGGAGCTGGTGTCTGGAAGAGGAACCCACAGAATCAGCATGATGGGAAACCAAAATGTATCTTTTTTTTCAAAATGGATAGTTAGTTCTCCATGTATTTATCAAATAGCTTATCCTTTCCCTGCTTCGTTAAAATGCTACTTCATCAGATACAAAACTTTTATAGGTCTGTTCTATTCTGTTTCTCTTTGTATCTATTTCTCCATGAAATGTATACCATTTTATAGCATAATTTTGTGTTTTGATAGCAGGAAGTCAACACACACTAATCTCATAGTTCAAAATGTTCATAATCACTCAAGCAGATTTGTAATTCTAGTTGAACTGTAAAATAAGTTTGCATTCAATAAAAATTTATATTGGGATTTTGTATGGTGTTGCACTGAATTAATAGTTTAATGTAGGAAAAGTCAGCATCCCTGTAACATGTCTTCCCAGTCATAACATGGAATATTCCCTATGTATTCAGGACTCTTATGTCTTTCATAAAGTTTAATGATTTTTCTTTGTTTATGTGGTACATTCCTTTGAGGCCTTTTCCCCTTGGATTATTTGATTTTTTTTTTCCTTTGTGAATTTTTTCTTGTTGAACTTGATTGATTAGGAAAGCTATTGATTTTTTATACCTCAACTTCCAATCTGGATGCTGCTGAACTCTCTTGGTATTTCTAATGATTTCTTTAACTATTTGGGGATTCTCAGATCATCATAGCTAAAAATCATGAGCAGTATACCTGTTGTTTCATTTTCATGTTTTATTTTATTATCTGGCATCTCTAATGCAATATCAGATGGTGACTTTTGTGCTTATTCCTTATTTTAATGGGATACTGATGTAGGCAGGCAGATGGGATAAATTTGATTAGATTTATGAGCTGGAAGACCACACCTTCACCATGCCCCCTGTGTGATTTCATGCCCCTACCTGATCTCAGCTGTATGCCCACCTGCCCATCACAGTATGTAACCATTCCCCTTTGAAAGCATATAAAAAGCAAGAAGTGGCCTAAAATTGGTCTCTCTCACTCTCTGCATTCACTTTGCTACTCATGCTGAGCTGCCTGTGGCTGATCATAACCAAACATTTGTTGCATGTGGCTCCTGGCCTGCTCTCTGCTCGGTATAGACCCCAACTTAGTCTCTAGGCTTTTCTTTCTCCACTAGATAAATCCCTCTCTCACTGAATAAAATCCTTAAAACTTTCCGTGTTGTCTGGTCTATTTGAGGCAGTATTCAGAATTCTTCCCTGAATGTGTGGCAGGAACCCACACAGCTTATTAGTTTCAGGAAATAAGCAAAATGGTTTCAGAACCAGTATTCCATGTGTACCTGCCATGTGCCTAGAGAATAGTAGGTACTGACAAAGACTCAAAGTATAAACAGTGATCCTGACTTTCAAGATAATTTCAGTCTAGCTGTGTAAATAAAAATATGTATGCAGGAGTTAGTGAACATAAGGCAGGCATGAATGGAAGATAAGTTAAACATGGTTAGAATTCAAAGAGGAGATGAATGAGGGATGAAATAATCAGCTTCTTGGAAAGATTAGCATTCATATCTTGAAGGCAGTGGTTGAATTTGGATACATAGATTGAAGGGAAAGGGTTATTTCAGGTGAAAGGGGTGGGCAGAATAAAAGTTGAAATGAGGATTTGAGGATGGGATTAATATGGCAGCCCTGGGGGACAGTAAACTGACTTGTTGAGATTAGAAAGTTTTAGGGGTCCAAAATGCATTGCTAAATCATGGAGGTCCTCCAATGTCAACACAAAGAGGTTGAATTTGATTCAAGAAGCGCAAGGAAGCCATTAGTGGTCATTACAGAGTAGAGTAGCTCACTGGGAGGCAGGTTTGTTAAAAAGTGAATAAAGACACTTAAATCTGGCAGCATAGTACCGGGCAGAGGACAAGGCTTTGTTGCAAAGGAGCATTTGTGTGGCAGTGTTGGGTGATACACCTGGGAGATGGCAGCCTGGAGGGGTAATCTGCCGTGCGCTGAAGCCTGCTTGCTTGCTTGCTTGTGTTCCTTTGCCCAGGAGGGAGGGAAGCACACAGTAATCATGACTTTCCTTTTGGCACAAACCTGACACTGTTTCCATTTTCCATTTGGATGCAGAGATTTGAACATTTCTAAATTACAGGCTTCCCAGGCAGCCCTTCTTATAGCCTTCTCCCTACAAATGAATGGCCCGGCACTTACGGTTTCCATGGCAGGCCACAGTGCTGCAAGAATGCTGCAAACCATTACAGCAAAATAGCCGCTGATTAAAGGAAAAGTCCCTATGAGTTGAATGGATGTTTGCGGACCCCACCAGAAAGGAGTCTTGTTCCCATGAGTCTGACAGAAGTTTTGTCTCCTGAAGTGATCCCCACTTTCCATGCATCTATTATCTTTGAATAGGCTTCTAACACCTATTTGTCCATCCTGGAAGGGTCTGAAATGTGGGTTAACCTTCTCCTGGGGAGAGTCATTTGGTGAGCCATTTGGGAAATTCATGCTAATGAAACAGTGATTGGCTACGGACAATAATAATAGCCAAGAGCCAAGAATTGTCCTGGGTGCTTTACAAATACTTACTTCATCCTTAAAAGTGATGCTAGGGAGGTAGCTGAGGCACAGAGAAGTTAAGGAATTTGTCCACCATTGCAGAGCTGGCCTACTGATCAGTTTTCATTACTGTAACACAGCACACGAGGCAGACTAACTTTATAAAGAAAAGAGGTTTATTTTGGCTCCTGACTCTGGAGATGCAAGGTCTAGGGGCCTCCTCTGGTGCTGACACAGTTCCTGGGCAACATCAGGCATCACATGGCAAGAGACAGAGAGCAGGTGTGTGAATGTGTATCTATTCTCTCCTGTTATAAAGTCACAAGAATTCAGTTGTGTGGACTCTACCCTATGGCCTTAGCTAATCCTAATCCATCGCTCAAAAGCCCCACCTCTAAGTGCCATAGTTGGCTTAAGTTTCCACTATTATTATTATTATTATTATTATTATTATTTTGACAGGCAGAGTGGACAGTGAGAGAGAGAGACAGAGAGAAAGGTGTTCTTTTTGCCATTGGTTCACCCTCCAATGACCACCACGGCCGGCGTGTTGCGGCTGGCGCACCATGCTGATCCGAAGGCAGGAGCCAGGTGCTTCTCCTGGTCTCCCATGGGGTGCAGGGCCCAAGGACCTGGGCCATCCTCCACTGCACTCCCGGGCCACAGCAGAGAGCTGGCCTGGAAGAGGGGCAACCGGGACAGAATCCGGCGCCCTGACCGGGACTAGAACCTGGTGTGCCGCTGCCGCAAGGCGGAGGATTAGCCCATTGAGCCACGGTGCCGGCCAGTTTCCACTCTTAATACTTCATAGTTGGGGTTAAATTTCAGCATGAGTTCTGGAAGACAAACCAGAGCATCTGGGATTCAGACAGAAGTATCTGACTTGTGTCCGTGACCTTAATGCCAACCTCTACCATCTTGGACTGGTGCTGCAGGGTCCAGATAAACTCTGACTTCTCCCTCTCCCCACCTTCAGTAGCCAGATCTAGGCAGTTGGGCTTTCTCCCATCTCCTGCTGTCTATGCATTGCCTTATCCACTGTCACTTCTTGCCTCACTATTGCAGCTTTTCTTGTCTGTTCTTCCCTTGGTACCATTTACCGAGTGTCTCCTGTGCACGGGCACTGTGGGCCCAGAGACTGTCTTTGAGGTTGCCACAGTCTCACAATTTGCTTGAATCACAAGCAAAACAGATCAGCTACGCAAGTCCTTCATCCGCAATTCTGAAATCCAAACATCTCTGACATCCAGAAAATTTTTCAGAACTCATTTATGTAGAAAGCTGTCTTCCCTGAAAGGACTTGAAGGAATGTGTAGTCCTTTTGAGTAAACATGAATGAGTGTGATTGTGAGCCGCCTTCCCAGGCCCTCCTGATAGGGGTGTTTCACAATACAGGGAGTGGGCACAGTATTATCATTCTGAAATCCAAAAACATCCTGAATTCCAAAACACGGCTGGCCTCCAGGGTAGCAGATAAGGGAGCTTAGCCCTGGTGCAATTCAGGGTGGGAAGGCTGATAAAGGAAGAGTTGCTCAGACTGGAGGAATGAGAGGAGGCAGCCCTCTGGCAGCAGTGGGTTTTCCACAAATGCTAACAAAGAAGCAATTCATTTTTTTTTTTTAACCAGTGAAATAACCTGTTCCAAACTGCGGCAGCTACAAGATCTGAGCACTCATTCAGTGTTCCCCATCGACAAAGCATGAAGTCAGAATCCCGTAGCCTGGTGTTCAAGGCTCTTCATGCCTTGCTCCACCACCTTTACAGCCTCATTGCTGGGAACTCCCGCTCCCTACACAGTGCTGTGCACTTCACGAAGGCAGGCATCAATCTCATCGCTCCCTATAGTCCAAACACTAGGCCAGCACACCACAACCCATGGGCCAAATCTGGTACATGGCCTGTTTTCAGACATGAAGCTTTATTGAAAAACACCTACATTCATTTCACTTGTGTATTGTTTAGGGCTGCTTTTGTGGTACAGCAGCAGAACTGAGAAGCTGTGACACAGAGTATATGGCCTGCAAAGCCTAAAATATTTCTTATCTGGCCCTTAGTAGAAAAAGCTTGCTGCTCCCTGCACTGATGCATAGGACCGGAGACTCACTACTTGTTGGTTCTTGGCCTGGGTTCTCCTAAAATTCCAGCTGAATCAACTGTTTGTCAACATGTAGCTTATCTTGGATGTGATCCCAGGGAGCAGGAGTGGTGGGTAGACCTGGTATGGTTCAATCAAGTGTTGATTGACGAGATCATCACTACAGGCCACAGTGTGTGAGCCCACTGGGATCTTGGGAGAAGCCGTAAAAGATATGCGTCAGAAAAGTGCACGCAGGGTAAAGGGTGGGGGTGGGGGAGCCCCTGTCCATTGGCCTCCATCCTCCATTGATCAAAGGCAGCCCTATAAGCAGTCTCTCCCTGCACTTCTGAGTCGCACCCACAGGAGCGTTCCCCAGATTTCGAACACTTGCTGCAGCATCACTGAAGTTCCGGAACAGGAGGCAGCTGGTACACTCTGCTGGTGTGATGTGCGTCATCTAAGGACAGTGGGGCAGAGCTGACCCGAATCTAAACACTGCGAATGTGTCAAGGTGCGTAGAGTGCCCAGGCATGCTCAGTGTTTTCCTGCCACCTCCCTCCCCAGTTCATTAGCTGAAACTTACTCTTCAGTGTGGAGGTGGGGCTTTTGGAGGTGATTAGGTAGTGATTAGTTTAGACTCAGGGATGGAGTTAGCGCCCTCATGAGGAGACAATGAGAGCTGCCTCCTACTCTGGCCCCACAACACCCACCCCCCACCCCCCGGGGAGTATTTGAAAAGACGGCCAGCGTAAATGTGCAGAGTTCCCTGGCCAGACACTGAATCTGCCACTACCTTGTTCCTGGACTCCCCAGTTCCCAGAACTGTGAGAAATGAATTTCTATGGTTTGTAAGCCACGTGCTTTATGGTATTTTGTTATAGCAGCCTAAATAGATCGAGTGCCCAGTGCATTAATGCATTGGATAATAGTGTAAGTTATTTTCAAGCACTATCCTAGACGCATTACATGCTTTAAAAAAAAAAAAAACTTGAAAAGCAGAGAGACACAGATATATTTTCCAACCACTAATTCACTCTCCAAATGCCCATAACACTTGGGGCCAGGCTGGACCAGGCCAAAGCCAGAAGTCAGAACTCACTCTGGGTCCTCCATGTGGGTGACAGGAGCCCAGCTCCTTGAGCCATCATGGCTATCTGCCAGGTGTGCATTGGCAGGAAGCTGGAATCAGAAGAAGAGCCAGAACTCAAACCCAGGCACCCATGCACGGGATATGGGCATACCAAGCGGTGTCTCAATTGCTGTGCCAAACACCCATGCACTTTTTCTTAATCCTCATAAAAGCCCTTGGCTTTATTGTTCCCATCTTGTTGATGAGAAAACTGAGGTTTTGAGAATTCATTTTCAGCGCAAAAAAAGCAGTGAATAGAGCTGGGATGAAACCCACTTCTGCCTGACTCCAAAGCCTGTGTTAACACATCATCACTAAGCTACACTGGCTGAATCTGACTCACTTTCTATCTTAGTTCACCCGTGAGGAGCAGGGCAGAAGCCTTCCTGTAAACCAGGAGGTCAGGAACTATCTGTAGGGACATGGTGGTCTGCAAGTAAGGAAAACAAATGTCATTTAGGAAATGGAAAACAAGCCAGGGAGCTGGCAAGAGACAGACTTGCTAGTGGGAAGAGAGAATGAGTATGAAGGGGGAATTAACTGGCATTCATAATACTTTGTAGGGCTCAGCAAGTCTTTTTCTCTTCAAAGAAAATAGCGTAGAGAAACCACAGGCGATGACCGTGTGTGTGTGTGTGTGTATGTATGTATGTGTGTGTGTATGTGTGTGTGTGTGTGTGTGAGAGAGAGAGAGAGAGAGAGAGACTGATTTAGAGGAAAGTGGCAGGGTAGGAGGATCTGATGTGGCTGGAGTGAAGCTCAGCCCACAGTTTTTCTGGCATTAGATAACAGGAAGAATCATGACTCCTTTGTAGGTCAGGATGGCTTCCCTTGAGCAGGCAAGGACCTCAGCAGAGCTACCAGGGAGGAAGCAAGGAGTCACCAGGACAGGGTTGGGAAACCCACAGCTAAAGCGTCTGGTTCTTGGGAAAGCAGTTGCAAAGACCAATATCATGGTTAATGGACTCCATCTGGGTCTCCCATGTGGATGACAGGGACCCAAGCACTTAAGCCATCACCTGCTGCCTTCCAGGGTGTGCCTTAGCAGGAAGGAGGAATCAGAAGTGGGGCCAGGACTCAAACCCAGATACTCCAACATAGGATACAAGTGTCCAAACAGCATCTGTCCATTAACCATGGGCATGCTTAGTTGAGGAAGACTCAGATATGCCAGGATCTACCATCCAACAAGTGGACTCCAGATTCCCTTAGTGGGGGCCTGGAGGACCAGCAGTGGTGTGATTCAGCAGCTGAGATCCCAGCCCCCAAAGAAGGAAACTGGCAAAAATTAAACTGGAAGTGTGGGCTGCAGGGCAGTGGGCACTAGACAGAGCTCCAGGCACACCATCAACTGACACTCGACTCGTGTGTGAAAATAAAGCCCTCTGTGAACTGTGCCAGCATCGTGGGTACCCAGGGGTAACTGCAACTTACAGGGCATGAGGCCTGTCTGAGCTGTGCAGCACACAGGTCTAGGGCAGCAGGAGCAGTTCCAGTCCTCTTCCACTAGCAGAGCAGGGGTTGCCAATGCATTCTCTGCCCTGGTTAGGTTCTTCCCACCCCCCTTTTAAGGCTAAATTCACATAATATAAACTTAACCATTTTTTGAAAGATTGAATGAATTGAAAGGCAGAGTTATAGAGAGAGGGATAAAGAAGAGACTCAGAGAAATCTTCCATCTGCTGGTTCACTCCCCTAGTGGCCATAACAGCTGAAGCCAGGAGCCAGGGATTCCATGTGGGTCTCCCACATGGGTGGCAGGAACTCAAGTGTTCAGGCCATTTTCCACTGCTTTCCCAAGCACATTAGCAGAGAACCAGGGCAGAGTGGGGGAGGTAGAATGCTGGCATCACTGGTGGCAGCTTAAGCCATTGTGCCACGATGCTGATCCCAAATTAACCATTTTTATAAATTACATTTATTTGTTTTTACTTATGAAAGGGAAAGGGACAGAGCTTCCATCTGCTGGTTCACTTCCTACAAAAATCGGGGCTAGTCCATGCTGAAGCCAGGAGCCCAGAACTCCATCTGGGTTTCCCATGTGGGTGACAGAGACCCAAACACGTAAGCCATCACCTGCTGCCTTCCAGGGTGTGCCTTAGCAGGAAGGAGGAATCAGAAATGGGGCCAGGACTCAAACCCAGATACTCCAACATAGGATACAAGTGTCCAAACAGCGTCTTAACTGCTGTACCAAATGCCTCCCAAAACGAACCATTTTAAAATAAGTCAGCAGCATTTACTATATTGGTTATGTGCAAACACCACCTATTCCCTAATTCTAAAACATTTCCGTCACTTCAAAGTGAAACTCTGCTCACTGAGCAGTTGCTCCCCAATCTCCTTTCCCCAAGTCTCTGGTAACCAACAATCTACATTCTGTCTCTGTGGATTTACCTATTTTTTTGTTTAAGATGTATTTGTTTATTTGAAAGAGTGACAGAGAGATTCCATTTACTGGTTCACTTCCCAGGTATCTGCAAATGGCCATGGCTGGGCAAGGCCAAAGCCAGAAGCCAGGAACTTCATCCATGTCTCCCACATGGGTGTCATGTCCCAAACACTTGAGTCATCTTCAGCTGCTTCTTCCAGGTCTTCATCAGGGAGCTTGGAAGTGGAGCAGCCTGGACACAAACCAGTGCCCACATGGGATGTCAGCCTCTCAGGCCATGGCTCCACCTGCCACATCACAGTGCTGTCCCCTGGGTTTACCTATTGATATTTCATGTAAATTGAGTCATAGAATATAGGACCTACTGTGTTAGGTTTCATTCAGTTAGCATGACTTTGTGGTTCAACCATGTTGAGCAAGTATCAGTATAATCATCTCTCGGTATCAGTGGAACATTGATTCCAGGGACCCCAACAGGTATGAAGATCTGAGAATGCTGAAATGCTGTATACAAAATTGTGTAGTGTTTGCACATAACCTATGCACATCATCCTGTATACTTCATAACAAAAGATACATATTTTGGTTGTTTTTTAAAAAATGTTTATTTGTTTATTTGAAAGGCAGAATTTGCAGAGACAGAGGGAGAAAGATCTTTCATCCTCTGGCTCACTCCCCAAACGGCCTCACTGGCTGGAGCTGGGCCAGTCCAATGCCAGGAGCTTCTTTTGAGTCTTCCACACAGGTGCAGGAGCCCAAGGACTTGGGCCATCTTCAGCTGCTTTCCCAGGTACTTTAGCAAAGAGCTGGATTGGAAGTGGAGCAGCCAGGACACAAACCAGCGCACATAGGGGATGCTGGCATTGCAGGCAGTAGCCTTACCCACTACTCCACAACACCAGCCCCAGTTCAGGTTTTTTTATTTATTTTTTAATTTGTTCGAAAGGAAGAAAAAACAGATCCCCCAAATGCCCACAACAGTTGGACTGGGCCAGGCCAAAGCCAGGGTCTCCCCTGTGGGTGGCAGGGACCCAGGTTCTTGAGCCATCACCTGCTGCCCTCTAGGGTACACATTAACAGGAAGCTGGAATCAGGAGGCAGAGCCAGGACTCAGAGCCAGGCATTCCAGTATGGGAGGCAGGCATCCCAAGCACTGTCTTTACTACTATGTGAATGCCTGCCTCCCTTCTGTACTTTAAATTATCTCTAGATTATGTATAATACCTGGTACAATGTACATGTAAGTAATAATTGTTGTGTTGTTTAGGTAATAATAACAAGGAAAAACTTGTACATGTCCAATGCAAGTTAACTTTTTTCTAGTATTTTTGATCTGTGATTAGATGAATGTGTGGATGCAGAAACTTGGGGAGGGCCAACTGTTCTTCACTCCTTTATATGCTGAATGATATCGCATTGTATGGATATATAACAATTTGTTTATCCCTGTGAACATGTTTGACACGGGAGGATCAAAGGATAAAAATCAGAACTTTAAGCAACAGTGAAAAAGCCAGATGGTTATCATTAACCTTTCAGACTATATTTTTTTCTTGACCAGAAAATGCACCCAATAGATGCACTGCTTTACACCTGAGATTCACCCCAACCCTAGGAAGGATGGTGATGACTCTAGCGCAAGAGTAGAAAATGGCAAAGAAATGGCACCACACCCATCATCACGTGTCGCTTAACAACAGGGATACGTTCTGAGAACTGCATCGTTAGGCACGTGTGCAAACAGCATAGGCTGCACTTAATTTAAGATGGTGCCAACATACCCAGGTGATGTAATCTTATGAGCCCACCATCATATATGTGGTCCATTGTTGACCTAAACATCATTACGTGGCCCATGACTGCACTTAGTGTTTCAGGGTCATGGAGTAGGTGTGAAACAGCCTGGCATATTTTATCCTGTCACCAAGTGACTTGATTCAGTCTTTTTACACCGAGCATGTGACCAGAGTGCAACCAAGTCATACACCCAGGCAGTCATTTACTTCCAGAACCAAAGCCCACTAAAGATACAAATGATGCCCACTGGACCAGTGGTGCTGTGGAGGGTGGCATTCCTCCAGACGCCCACCCATTCCAGCACTCTTCACTTCCTCCTGCTAATCCAAGAACTGTCTCTGAATCATTTGCATCCTTGCAAGCCTGCTTGCCACAGAGAAAACCCAACCAGAAATGAGATTACATCGGAAGAAAGAATGCCTCCTGTTCCCACCATGATTAATTATTGTGGGTTGATTTCAGCTGCATTTTACCTTGGGCATTGCCCTCACAGTTCACATTTAACAGGCCCTGGAAGCTGGGAAAACAGAGGAGAAAAAGCTCCTTTATGTCTTAGTTCTACACTATCCGTAAATGAAAATCATTGTTAATTTAGAGTTTGACAGCTGTGGTGCATTTCTAAGTCCAGGGCAGCTGTCATCAGCACTCCGGCTTATTTTTCAAACAGATGTTTAATTTGACTTTAGTGCTATTGCCAGTTTTTGAGGAGAAAAAGAGGGGGAAGCAGAAACAGAAATAGTCATAATATTCATCATTTGGTTTCCTTTCCAAACATAAATCAGCGTGATGAACAATGACATCAGAATTGCTTTAATTGCAGTTTTGGGTGCAGGACTACCTACACGGTCCAAAGTCCAGTTTTCTTTCTTTCTTTTTTTCCCCCTAAAGTCAGAGGCTGTTTCATGATAATTACACTCAGACTCAGGACAACAGTCCCAGCTACACAGAAAAAATCTCGGGGCATAGTGAAAGTGACTGGGCCACAACCCCGGATGGAAGCGGCACGCCTGAGTCTTGTCTTGCGTCTCTGGAATCAGGAAACCAGCGAGCGCAAACAGAGCCCTCGGTGTGACAGCCAGGTTCTCCCACTCCTACGTATCTACGAAGCTCATGAGGCCAGGCAGCTGGCTTTGTGCATGTTCACAGTGTGCAAATCGGTCTCCTTGTAGAAAATTAAACACATCTGTGGCTCCATGGAGAAATCTGCTGAGTCAGGATGTCCCTGAGCTGGCCGTGCTATCCCAGCCCACGCGGCTTGCAGGGATCTTGCTTCATGCCAGCTGTGTTACTAGGTAAACCTTCCCAGGACTGCTTTCTTTATCCTTGCTTTTCCGGGTTTGGCTCTCGGCAGTCTCACATGGCTTTGATTCTTTACCACCTCTCTCTTGTCTAATCAGTGGCCTGAGGTACCTCTTTGACATTACCTCTGTAGTGGACATGTGCTATGCAGGAATGCACTTATTACATACTTTTCAACTTAGTTCTTTGTGCATAGAAGACTTACCTTGCCTTCCTCATCTGTCAACAGTTTGATGTGCGCTGTGCTAAAAAAGATTCCAGGCAAAGGAAACATTTGGCAAATATCCTGGATCCTGGCTCTGAAATAAAAATTTGCACTGAGGAATGCTCCACAGCCTTCCCCTACTAGTGCTGGAGGCAACGGAGGATGCTCCAAGCAGAACAAAATGTGGGGACCGAGGGGCAAGTCTGACTCCTCAAAGATTGGTTTCCTAGCTAGTTTAGTGCAAAGGAGTATTGCAAAATATTACTTAGAAACTAATTCTTCCTAAGAACAAAAAGATCAGAATCCTGCCAGGTTGACTTTGCAAGAATTTCAAATGACTCCTTGAGGAATTAAAATGTGCACCTGAAACTACTGGCTGTCGCTTGCCACCTCTAACATCCACTTGGGTCTTGACCCTGATTCTTTTCCCTAGGCAGTTGCGCTCTCTGCCTTTGCCCCAAGGTAGACTCCAGTTCATCCCTTAATACTTCACATCCCAACTAGGTCCAAACAACAGTGAGTTATTTTTATTTTTATATAAGGAATCTTTTTTAAAAATTTTATTTAAGTTCTACAAGTTTCATGTATTTCATATATACAGATTTAGGAATATAGTGCTACTTCCCACCCTACCCTCTCTCCCACCCACACTCCAACCCTTCTTCCTCCTCCTTCTCCCGCCCCCCTTCTCCCATTCCCAGTCTTAATTTTTACAAAGATCTAATTTCAGTTTACTTAATGATTATAAAGTTAACCCTACACTAAGTAAAAGAATTCAACAAATAGTATGAAGAAAAAAAAACACCGGGGCCAGCACTGTGGCATAGTAGGCTAAGCCTCTACCTGCAGCACCAGCATCCCACATTGGTACTGGTTCATGTCCCAGCTGCTCCTCTTCCAATACAGCTCTGTACTATGGCCTGGGAAAGCAGTGGAAGATGGCCCAAGTGCGTGGGCCCCTGCACCTACTTGGGAGACCTGGAAGAAGCTCCTGGCTCCTGGCTTCAGATCAGCTTAGCTCTGGCCGTTGTGGCCATCTGGGGAGTGAACCAGTGGATGGAAGACTTCTCTCTCTGTCTCTCCCTCTCATTGTAACTCTACCTCTCAAATAAATAAATAAATATTTTTTAAAAAAAAGAATCTCAAAATGTCCATTGAACTCCAATACATTACATTTTAGGTACTCTCTTAGTAATCTTGGATTAGGGAAAACATGGTTTCTGTCTTTTTAGGACTGGCTTATTTCACTGAATATAATGATTTCCAGTTGCATCCATTTTGTTGCAAAAAACAGGATTTCAATTTTTTTTTTTTTACAGCTGAGTAGTACTCCACAGTGTATATATCGTAATTTCTTTATCAAGTTAACAGTTGATGTACATCTGGGTTGACTCCATATCTTAGCAATTGTGAATTGAGCTGCAATGAATGTGCTGATTTCATATGCTGATTTCTTTTGGTTTGGTTAAGTTCCCAGGAGTGGAATGGCTGGATCATATGGTAGGTCTATTTTTAGATTTCTAAGGTATCTCTACTGTCTTCCACAGTGGCTGCACCAGTTTACATTCCCACTAACAGTGGATTAGGTAGGGTACCTTGTCCCCCACATCCTCACCAGCAGTTGTTGTTTGTTGATTTATGTATGAGAACCACTCTAACTGAGGTGAGGTGAAAACTCATTGTGATTTTGATTTGCATTTCCCTGATGACTAGTGATCCTGAGCATTTTTTCATGTGCCTGTTGGTCATTTGGATTTTCTATCATGAAAAATGCCTGTTCAAGTCCTTTGCCCATCTCTTAACTGGATTGTTTATTTTATTGTCATTGAATTTCTTAAACTCTTTATAGATTCTGGATATTAATCCTTTATCAGTTGCATAGGTGGTAAATATTTTCTCCCGTTCTGTCATTTGTCCTTTCACTTTACTGAGTGTGTCTTTTGCAATGCAGAAACTCAGGTTGATGTAACCCCATTTGTCAATTTTGGTGTTGATTGCCTGTGCTTCTGGGTTCTTTTTCAAGAAGTCTTTGCCTATGCCAATGTCTTATAGGGCTTCCCCAGTGTTCTCTAGTAATTTGATGGTATTGGGTCATAGATTTAGGTCTTTGATCCATTTTGAGTGGATTTTTATGTAAGGTAGGGGAATCTTACTTCATACTTCTACATATAGAAATCCATTTTCTCAGCACCATTCCTTGCTCCAGGGATTGATTTTAGCTCCTTTGTCAAAGATAAGTTGGTTCTAAATGCATGGGTTGATTTCTGGCATTTCTATTCTGTGCCATCGGTCTATATGTTTCTTTTTGTGCCAGTACCAAGCTGTTTTGATTAGAACTGCCCTGTAGTGTGTCTGGATATCTGGTATTGTGATGCCTCTGGCTTTGTTTTTGTTGTATAAGATTGCTTTAGCTATTTGGGGTCTCTTGTGCTTCCATATGAATTTAATGTCATTTTTTCTAGATCCGAGAAGAATGTCCTTGGTATTTTGATTGGGATCACATTGAATTTGTAAATTGCTTTTGGTAGTATGGGCATGTTAATGATATTGATTCTTCCAATCTATGTGCATGGAAGATTTTTCTATTTTTTATGTCTTCTACTTCTTTCTTTAATGTTTTGTGATTTTCATCTTAGAGATCTTTGATATCCTTGGTTAAATTTTTTTAAAGATATTATTTATTTGAGAGGTAGAGTTACAAACAGAAAGAGAGAGAGATAGAAAGGTCTTCATCCACTGCTTCATTCCCCAAATGGCTGCAACAGCCAGAGCTGGGCTGATCTGAAGCCAGGAGCTTCTTCCAGTTCGCCCACATGGGTGCAGGGTCCCAAGCACTTGAGCCATCTTCCACTGCTTTCCCGAGCCATAAGCAGAGAGCTGGATCAGATGAGAAGTAGCTGGGACTTGACCAGTGCCCATATAGGATACCAGCACCACAAGCAGAAGCTTAGCCCACTATGCCAGCAGCTCCCCTTAGTTAAATTTATTACGAGATATTCAATTTTTTTGTAGCTATTGTGAATGGGATTGATCTTACAAGTTCTTTCTCAGCCATGGCAACAATAAGATGTTGAAAGCTTAAGGAGTGCCACAGGAGCACCATAGAGAGTCTGCATAATGAAGTGGAATCCTTATGGATACTCTTCTCTCAGCCCTTCACCTGTCTCAAACCTCGTGGCTCCAGGCTCCCTGCTTAACCTCAGTTGGCAGTTTACTTTCTCCAAAGAGAATGCTCTATATAAGTCTCACATACCCCAGATTGTAGATACAACTCCCCTCTAGACTGGTCAACTGCCAGTTAAGAAGGTGGACTCAGGGCTGGTGCTATGGCACAGCAGGTTAAGCCCTCGCCTATAGTGCCAGCATCCCATATAGGTACCAGTTCAAGTCCTGGCTGTTACACTTCTGATCCAGCTCCCTGCTAATATGCCTAGGAAAGCCCAAGTGGTTGGGCCCCTGCCAGCTATATGGGAGACCCAGAAGAAGCTCCTGGCTGCTGGCTCCTGATTTCAGCATAGTTCAGCCCTGGCCATTGCAGCCATTTGCCATTTGGGAAAGTAAATCAGCAGGTGGAAGATTCTCTCTCTCC
Source organism: Oryctolagus cuniculus (assembly GCF_051225735.1). Taxonomy (NCBI): domain Eukaryota; kingdom Metazoa; phylum Chordata; class Mammalia; order Lagomorpha; family Leporidae; genus Oryctolagus; species Oryctolagus cuniculus. The sequence continues at coordinate 52,197,002 of NC_142867.1, read as the reverse complement.
CCCCTTTCTCTCTACTTCTGCCTTTCAAGTATATAAATAAATCTTTAAAAAAAGGTCAACTCATAGGTCAGGCGGCCTAAGATTGGATACTGTCACTACCACGTAGTAATGCTGTCAGGCAAATCATTCTCAGATGCCTCTCCTATAAAATGGGGATTAGTAATACCTATCTCAGAGAGCTTTTGAGAGCATCAAATGAATGTGGGAAGTGCTTGGAACATTGGCTGGTGCAGAATATACCCTATAGGAGGCCATATCATCATTGTTGTTGTTATCATTAGTGCTTTACATTTGCAGTAAAACAAAGATCATCGCATAGATATTTGTGAAGGTAGAGAAGAGGCCCATCCCCAGAAGTGGATTAAGTTTCTGGCAATTAGGACAAAAATCATACTTTTTAAAATAAGATTTGTTGACTTATTATTTGAAAGGCATAAGACAGAGAGAAAGAGACAGAGAAAGAAAACTTTGGTTTACTCCTCAAGAAAAGCATTAGTTTACTCCTCAAAATGACCACAATGGCAATGATTGGGAGAAGAGGTCAAAGGCAGGAGCCTAGAACTCTATCCCAGTCTCCCATATAGGCACAGGGACACAAGTACTTGGACCATCCTCCACTGCCTTCCCAGGTGCGTTGGCAGGGAGCTGGATTGGAAGTGGAGCAGCTGGGGCTCATAACAGCACTCTGATATGGGATGCTGGCACTGCAGGCTGCAGTTTCATCTGCTGCACCACAACACCAGCCTCATGGACATTTTTTAAATGTAGTTTTTCAGGCTTCAAAAATTACTGAGTTTCACATACTGGGTCTCCACTGTTTCTGCTTGTTTGCTCCATCTAATTCCTATAAAGGATATAAAGTAGTGTTAACATGAATATTTTGTTTTACATTTTTCTTAATTTTTCCCCAGTGTTGATTTTTTTAAACTTAAAATACAATAGCAATTCGAGAATACCAAGCACAAATACAAGCAGTCTCTTAAGTTCATGGAAAATGAGTATTATGAAAAAGTTATGCATGAATTTCAAGAAAAGTGCATCACAATAAGCTCATAGTAACTTGTCATAACATGTCTGTACAGGATCTTATCTGAGGAAGGAAAGATGTCAGTTTGAAAAGAGCCCCTATCAGAGCAACATGAATTCTGCCAAAATTCAAGCAAAAACAAACATCAAAATTACAGTGAAACTTGGGTGGAAGAATAGATCAATTGTTGATACATTACCAAGAGTTTATGGGGATGATTCTCCAAAGCAATCGGTGGCTTACAAATGGATAACTCATTTTAAGAAGGGGTGAGACACTGTTTAAAATGAGGCCTGCAGAAGCAGACCATCCACATCAATTTGCAAGGAAAAAATTAATCTTGTTCATGTCCTAGTAGAAGAGGACGAACGATGAACAGTGGGGACAATAGCCAACAATATAGACATCTCAGTTGGTTTAGCTTAAACAATTCTGACTGGAAAATTAAAGGGAGCAAACATTCTTTAGGTGTATGCCAAAACTGTTGGGTCCAGATCAGCTGCAGAAAAAAGCAGAGCTTTCAGTGGGAATTTTAAGCAAGTGAGATCAAGATCCCAAAGCAATTCTTTCAAGAATTGGGACAGAAGATGACAATGGCTTTACTAGTACAGTACTGAAGACAAAGCACAATCATAGCAATGGCTACCAAGAAATGAGTTGTCCAGTCAAAGCAAAGGTGGACTAGTCAAGAGCAGATGTTATGGCAACAGTGTTTGCAGATACTCAAGGCACGTGGCTTGTTGGCTTGATGGAAGACTGAAAGTAACATCTGCTTACTGAGGAGAGTGTTTTGAGAAATTAGATAAGACTTGGCAGGAAAACACTTGAGGAAACTTCACCAAAGAGTCCTTTTCCACCACAGCAGTGTTCCTGCTCATCCGTGCCATCAAGCAAGGATGATTTTGTGAGAATATTGATGGCAAATCATCAGGCATTCACCTTACACTGCTGATTTGGTTCTTTCTGACTTTTTTGTTTCTAAACCTTGAAAGAATTTTTTAAAGATGTATTCATATATTTGAAAGGCAGAGTTACAGAGAGGCAGAGGCAGAGAGAGAGGTCTTCCATTTGTTGATTCATTCCCAAATGGCTGCAATGGTCGATTGGAGCTGGAATGATCCAAAGCCAGGAGCCAGGAGCTTCTTTTGGGTCTCCCGTGTGGGTGCAGGGGCCAAAGGTCTTAGGTCATCTTTCACTGCTTTCCCAGGCGATTAGCAGGGAGCTGGATCCAAAGTGGAGCAGCCGGGACTTAGAACCGGCGCCCATGTGGGATGCCTGCACTGCAGGTGGTGGCTTTACCTGCTATGCCACAGTGCTGGCCCCCTAAAAGAATTTTTTAAAAATATTTATTTATTTATTTGAAAGAATTACAGAGAAGGGAAGACAAAGGAGAGATCTTCCATCTGCTGATTCACTCCCTAAATGGGTACAACAGCCAAGGCTGGGCCAAGCCAAAGCCAGGGCTTCTTCCAAGTCTTCTGCTACTCTTTCCAGGCCATTAGCAGGGAGCTGGAATGGAAATGAAGCAGCCAGGACTTGAACCAGCACCCGTATGGGATGCCAGCATCATAGGCAGCAGCTCTACCCACTCACTGTACCATATCTGCTGCCCCTAAAAAATCTTTAAATGATACCCATTTATCTTTACTTAATAACGTAGAACAGACTGAGTTCCCATGGTTAAGTTCTCAGGACCCTCTGGGTTTTAGGGACTAAGTGGCTGGTATTATCGCTTAACAGAAGTTTCTTGAACTTGATGGAGTTTAAGTTGAGAAATAAAATTTACCTTTTTTTGATTGCATATTTTAATTTCATTTTTTCCATGAACCTTTTGAAGTCCCCTTGTACACATGGGTTCAAAGCTCTTGTACAGTTGTAAGAGTAATGGATTACAACACATTAAAGAAAATGGAAAAGGTTCTGGCATTGTGGCATAGTGGGATAAGCCACTGCCTGCAGTGCCAGCATCCCATATAGAGACCAGTTCAAGTCCTAGCTGCTCCACTTCCAATCCAGCTCCCTGCTAATATGTCTGGAAAAGCAGTGAAGGATGGCACAAGTGATTGGGCCCCTGTACCACATGGGAGACCCAGAAGCAGCTCCTGGCTCCTGATTCCTGGCCCATTCCTAGCTATTGTGGCTATCTGGGGAGTGAACCAGCAGATAGAAGACCCCTCCTTCTCTGTCTCTCCCTTTGTCTCAGTAACTCTGCCTTTCAAATAAGTCTTTAAAAAGATGGAAAACCATAGGCCATCTGATATAAAGTAACTGATAGGCCAGTTAAATGAATAAATGAATGAATAATTGGAAAGTTTGGTAAGGAACAGGATGTTTTTATAATCTCAAAGTACCTGCCCTCAAAATCACAACTACAAAGAGAAATACAAGAACTTTAAAGTGGAGAGGTGTAGCAAATACCTGTAATGGGATGACTTGAAGCTTCCTGCGTGCATCATCTGATGGGCTGCAATGAGCAGAACACAGCATCATCCCTCTGATATTCCTGCTAAAGATGCAGAACCTGAATCTAATTATGGGGAAAGATCAGACAAGCTCAAACATTTCACAGAGGGACTGATTTGGAATTTTAAAGTGGAGAGAACACTGAAAAACTGTCCTAGATTGAAAGAAACTACAATGACAGAAAATCTCATTGCAAAACTGATTCTCAACCAGATCTTTCCGCTGTAAAGAAACAACTGTCAAAACTTGGAGAGGGTTTGAGGATTAGATATATCACTGTTAATTTTCTAAAACTGATGGTTGCACTGTGGTTATGTGGGAGATAATCCTTCTTTGTGGGAAATACACAATCAAGTACTTGAGATGATTGAGAGTCCTGTCAACCACTTACTTGCAAATATATCTGGAGGAAAACTTCTTTGTATTGTTCTTGTAAGTTTGCATTAAGGTTGAAATGGTTTCAAATTTAAAAAATTCAACTTAAGTCTGGGGTAGTAGCGTACAAAGCACAAAGCAAGGAGCTGCATTTGTATCTTCCCTTCTTTCCTCTTCTGTTTTCCGCCTGGCTCTTCCTCTCCAAAGGCTGGACTAAGATCTATATATATATGAAGACTCTGGGTTCAATGGAGAAGACAAGCAAGGACTTGGCCAGGCCTGAGAAACTGGGCTGCACTCATTGACTCCTTCCCACAGTGGGCATGCACTAAGCATCACTGTCCCAGACCAGACACCAAAGATGCAGAGCAAAGCAGGACCCAGCCTCTGCTACCAGGAACTTGCTGAGCAGTGGGAAAACAGGCCGGTCAGAAGGCAGCAGTCACATGCAAGAGCTACCCTGGGAGAAGCCCTGGGCTAAGGTGAACAGGCACCTAACCTAGCTGGGAGTGGTGCAGGTGGTAGAGAGAGGCCAGTGTTGTTGCCAGTAGATGAATGCTTGCAATGCTGCCATCCTATATAGGCATACCGGTTCAAGTCCTGATTGCTTCACTTCCAAGCTAGCTTCCTGCTAATGAGCCTGGGAAGCAGTGAGCACCCATGTAGGAGACCCAGATGGAGTTCTTAGCTCCTAGCTTTGGCCTGGCCCTGCCCTGGCTGTTGGAGCCTTTTGGAGGAGTGAATCAGTGGATAGGAGGTTTTCCCTCTCCCCTTTTCTGTCTGTCCCTCTTTGCATCACTCTGCCTTTCAAATCAATCATCTTTAAAAAAAAAAAAAAAGTATAGAGACCACAACTTCTATGGTAGAGTTGTGACAATAGTGGAGGGGAAACTGAGCACAGTATGGTCCCTAACCCAGAGAAAGCTAGGAACACTTGAGGACCTGCCCTGGGTCCTGAGGGTGGACCAGGGAGGGGTATGGTCAAGATGAGGCGGGGCCATGCTAAGGCATTTGTTCACTGAGTCGGTGCTCAGTGAATTTTCCTTTTCATTGTTAACTTGCCTTCTCCCCTTTAGCACTCACTTTGCCGAAACATCCTGTCTTTGAGCGTTCACCTGGGCATTGCTTTAACATTTTTAATAACCATCTCAATAATAGCTAAACTATGTGTCAACAGTTGTATAAAGAGGTGCTATTCTCCCCCCAGTTTGACAGAAGAGGAAGCAGAGGCACAACTCGCCCAACATCAGGTAGCTGTTAAGTAGCAGAACTGGGACTGGAACCACAGACACTAACGCCACAGCCCAAGCTTTTGATCTGCCATAGTGCATGAGTACATCTTTGTAAAAGTTTGGTGTTTTGTTTTTGTTTTTGTTTTCAATTTTTGTTTCATTCTGTTTGACAGGCAGAGAAGAAGAGAGGGAGATTGATCCATCTGCTGGTTCAGTCCGCAAATGTCCACAACAGCCAGGGCTGGGCCAGGCTGAAGCCAGGCGCCTGGAGCTAATCTAGGTCTCCCACATGAGCGGCAGGGACCTGAGTACTTCAGCCATCACCTGCTGCCTCCCAGGATGTGCATTAGCAGGAAGCTGCAGGGAAAGCGAAACTGGGGGGCCGGCACTGTGGTGCAGCGGGTTAACGCCCTGGCCTGACGCGCCGGCATCCCATATGGGCGCCGGTTCTAGTCCCACCTGCTCCTCTTCTGATCCAGCTCTCTGCTATGGCCTGAATAGCAGAGGAAGATGGCCCAAGTCCTTGGGCCCCTGCACCCACGTGGGAGACCCAGAAGAAGCTCCTGGCTCCTGGCTTCAGATCGGCGCAGCTCTGGCCATTGCAGCCAACTGGGGAGTGAATCAGTGGGTGGAATACCTCTCTCTCTGTCTCTGTCTCTCTCTGTAACTCTGTCTTTCAAATAAATATTAAAAAAAAAAAAAAAAGTGAGGCTAGGACCCAAACCAGGCGCTCCAATCCAGGATGCAAGCCTCCTGAGCGCCATTTTAACTGCTCTGCTAAACACCTGCCCCCACCGCAGCACATCTTTAATGAGGCTGACTTCTCACAGGTTCTTTTACGGAGAGGGCTTGGCAGGCCTCGGCAGGCCTCCAGCGAAAGGGCTAAATGAGGGAGAGGCGTGTAAACTGCTGTTTGTTGGTGCAGCTTACCTACTCGTCCCTCTTATCCTCTCGCTGCCTTTCCGCACCTGCTCTGTCCTCAAGGGTGGGAGACCTATTATGGGTCCAGGGAAACCTGGAGCCTGAGGTGCACCAGGTAAGGGTTTTCCCAAGCTGACTGCAGAGCCAGAACAGCTCACCGTGGAGGAGAGGGTAGCAAAGGGTCAAATCGAAGAAGGCTTATGTCCAAGGGGCCTTCGGCAGGAAACCAGCTGCAAAGTCGGGCCACGGTGAGCAGCTCAGGATGGAAACTGGGTAAGCCCAAGTCAAAATGTAAAAGGTGAAAAGGCTCTTTTGAATGAGGGCTGTTCAAAAAGTCCAAAGAAAATTAATATCATGACAAAAACTATGCATAGATTTCTAATTATTTTGTAGCCAAACAGCTTACTTTCTAATTCCATTTTCGTGAGCTTTCTGAATGTCCCCATTGGAGACACCTGCTCTCTAACAGGAAGAAAGAAAGGGCAACATCATTTTGGCCGTCCTCAGTCTCCCTCTACCCTCACAGGAATCAGTTGTTCATTTGACAAACGGTGAGCACCTACTATGCACCAAGCTTATGCTAGGCGTGGGGGAGGGAAGAGGAGGGAATAAGGCAGAGGGACTGGCGCATGAATATTCATCTCAGAACCTGAAATGCCAAGCTCTCTTTGCAGCCAGGCTGCATTTCCATTTTCACTTTAGCCTCTGGAACAAGGCCAGGAAGTGACAGAGATTTACCAGCTTAGGGAGAGTGTAGGAGGGGGGGAAGCACACTCCTTCCCCTCTCCTCCCCGCGCCCCTCCCCTCCCGGCAGCCGCTGCCACAGTTGTCTCTAAAACAGCTCTTTCAGAAAAGCCCAATTATTCCATTATTCCTCCACAGCTTGGAAAAAAAGTCTCCCTTTCCACACCTCTTGACAATCACTACAGGTCCCCTTCCAAATCGCAGCTTGCAGAGGGTCCTTGACTGGTCACAAGTGTTCCATTAGACAAAGCGCACGCCTTGCAGGTGAGCTCTGGGGTCAGGTAAGTCAAGGTTGGGGTCCTTGACGATGGAGATCGGGAGACGAGCATGGCTATTTTTAAGGGGCTTGAGGGACTCAGAACACCTGTCACTCTGCTGCTCAACTCTTCTCGCAGGGATGACATAATCATTGTGGGAAAGGAAGACTCCAGATTTGAGCTGGATTGTCAAAGTCAAGATCGAAACCTGGCCTCTATCTTTAAAAAGAGAAAGGACTTGCTGTGCTTCTGCATATTTTCCTTTATGCTAATCACAATCTGCAGCTCCGGGGACATTTGCATCCTGCCTTTGCCCAACAGTTTGAGCTTGGGATTTCCTTGTCATGTGGAAGGCAGGAGAGCCTAGTGGGGAGCGTCTGGCTGTAGAGTCACACCCATGGGGCTTCCAGTCCTGGACCACCTCATAACAGCCCTAGGAGGGGACTTCACAAAGTTCATGGAGAATGGGCATTGAAAGATAACGTTTCTTTTAGTGCAAAAATATTTTAAAATCCATACATAATTTTTTCAGAATATGTATTTTGTGTGAACTTTTTAATGACCTCCTCCTATAAACTTGAGCAAGGTACTTGATCCCTCTGTGCCTGGGCCTTTTTCCTCTACAGAAGAATATGATGATAATAGAACATACCTTGGGTGGGAGAATTAAACAAGAGAATCTTTATCAGTGGTTCTCCACCGTGGCTGCACGTTTGACTCCCCTGAGCAGTTTTTAAACCCACCAGTGCCTGGTTCCCCGCTAGAAGCTGATCTTCTTGGTCTGGGATGGAATCAGGGTATCAGTACTTTTTTAAACTCCCTTCAATGATTCTAATCAACAGCCAGGACCCTTAAACCATATAAAATGCCTACTATAGAGTGCTTGCCACAGAGCAAACCTCAATAGATAATAGTTGTTATTCTTACACTGGCTTACACCAAAGAATGTGTGCCGACACTAATGAATTGGGACAAACCTCCAACCAGTAGGGCCCAGCTACTGTGCAGGGCACTGTGGGTAGGTGTGGAGATGAACAAGAGAATCCCTACCTCATAGGATTTAACTCTGTAATTGGAACAAAAAGTTATAAATACATACGAAGTTAAATAGTAACACAAGCTTTAAACTAGAAAAAACGAAGTCAGTGTTTTTAAATTTATTTTTAATTTTTTATTAATTTTTTTTTTAAGTTAAAGAGGGAGAGACAGATCTTCCACTCACTGCTTAACTCCCCAAATGGCCTCCAATGGCCAGGGCTGTGTCAGACCAAAGCCAGAAACCTGGAGCTTCTTACAGATCTAACACGTGGGTGCAAGGGCCCAAGTAGTTGGGCCATCCTCTGCTGCTTTCCCAGGTGCATTAGCAGGGAGCTGGATCAGAAGTGGAGCAGCTGGGACTAAACTGGTACCCATATGGAATGCTGGTGTCACAGATGGTGGCTTAACCTGCTATACCACAAAGCTGGGCCCCTATTTTTGTTTTCTTAACGGAGATGCAAAAATTGTACATATCTATGCAGTACTATGTGATGTTTCATTACGTATATGCATTGTGTAAGGTTCAAATCAGGGTAAACATATTTTAAAATATAATTTTTATGTTGAAAATACTCAAAATCCTTCCTTCCAGCTTTTTAAAAAATATGTGTATATAGATAGCATCGTTACTATAGTCACCCCACTGTGCAATACAGCAGAACTTCTTTCTCTTACCTAGGTATCACTTAGGATCCCTTAATGGGCCTCTCTGCATCCCAGCCTCCCCGTACCCTCCCTGCCCTCCGGTAGCTACCACTCTACTCTGAACTTCTCTGAGATTTACTGTTTGAGCTTCCACACCTAAGTGTGATTATGCGGTGTTTGTCTCTCTGTGCCTGGCTATTTCATTTAACATAATAGCCTCCAGTTGCTCTCTGTGATGACAGGATTTCATCATTTTTATGGCATGAATACATGATGTCATTTATATATGCCACACTTTTTCTTTGTCCGGTCATCATTGCATGAGCAATTAGGTGGTTCTCCTTTCCTGGCTATTGTGAATGGCACTGCACTGAATCTGAGGGTTCAGATGTCTCTTCGACAGACTGACTTCATTTCCTTTGCATGTACACCTAGTGTGGGGTTGCTGGATCATAGGGGAGTTCTAGTGTAAGTTTTTTAAGGAACATCTGTGCTATTTTCCACAGCAGTTGCACTAATTTCCATTTCTAGCAACAGTGTGGGAGAGTTCCCTTTTCTCTACCTCCTCGCCAGCCCTTGTAATCTTTGATCTTTTTGATAATAATCAATCTAACTGGAGTGAGAGGGTAGCTCGTTATGGTTTTTATTTGCATTTCCCTAGTAATTAGTGACATTGAACATCACATATATACAGGCTATTTATATGTCTTTCTTTGAAAAATAAGTATTTCAGTGTATTGCCTGTATTTTAAAAATTTTATTCTTTCTGAAAGACAGCACATGTGAGCGAGCGTTCATTGGTGGTTCACTCCTCAGATGCCTTCAACAAGAAGGCCTGGGCCAGGCCAAAGCTAGGAACCTGGAACTCCATCTGGATTCTCCATGTCTCCCACATAGGTGGCAGGAACCCACGTACTTGACCCATCACCACTGCCTGCCAGAGTGTGCATTAGCGGGAAGCAGTTCTGAAAGCAGAGCGTGGATTCAACCCAGGTCCCCATTTCAGGATGCAGGTATCCCAAGCAGCATCATAACCACTGACCCAAACACTGGCCCCAATTGCGCATTTTTAAATTAGATTATTTCATGCCCCCCCCCCATTGTTCCTTTTGTATTCTGGATAGTAAACCCTTGTCAAATGTATACTACACAATGTTTTCTCCTGTTCTATAGGTTGTTTTCTCTGTTTCCTTTGCAGTACAGAAGCTCTTCAGTGTGATGCCATCTCATTTGTCTACTTTTGGTGTTGTTTTCTGTGTTTTTGTTGAGGGAGGGCAGTCTTATCTAAGAACTTGCCATTTCGGTGTCCTGAAGCGTGGCTCCTGTGTTTTGTTCTAGAAGTTTCAAAGTTCAGGTTTCACATTTGGTTAATTTTGAATTGATTTTTGTTCCACATGGTGGATAGTGTAGAGGAGTGTCGTTCTTCTGCCTGTAGATATCCAGTTTTCCTAGTACCATTTATTGACAAGACTACACTTTCCCCAGTGTGCATTCTTAGCACCTTTATAAAACATCAACTGGCTGTCGATGTGTGGACTGACTTCTGGGCTCTCTGTTCTGTCCCAGTGGCCTGTGTGTCCGTTTTGTGTGCCAGTACCATATTGTTCTAATTACTGTAGCTTTTTTGGTGTTTTGAAGTCAGGCACTCTAATGCCTCTTGCTGTGTTCTTTTTGCTGAAGATTGCTTTTTCCAGGTTTTCTGTGATTTCATTCAAGGTTAAAGCTGTTTTCACTAGTTATTTGAAGGATGTCATTGATGTTCTGATAGGGAATGTATTGAATCTGTAGGTTTGGGGGTAGTGTGGATATTTTTAAAAATGTGATTTATTTATTTTCATCTACTTGAAAGGCCAGAGCAACAGAAGAGATCCTCCATCTGCTGATTCGCTACCCAGATGCCCACAATAGCCATGGTCGGGCCAGGCCAAAGCCAGGAGCCTGGAACATCTGGGTCTCCCACGTGGATGGCGGTAGCATAAGCACTTGATCCACCATCTGCTGCTTCCAAAAATGTGTTTAGCAGGAAACAGGATTCAAAACAGCACTTCTACATGAAATGCAAGTGTCCCAAGTGGTGGCTGGCTTAACCCACTGCACCACAACACCTACCCAAATATGGATATTTTAATATTAATTCCTCTGATTCATAAACACATTACTTGTGTCCTCTCCAATTTTTTTAAATCAGGGTTTCATAGTTTTCATTGTAGGGATCACTCACCTCTTTGGTTAAATGTAGTCCGAGGTCTTGTCCTTTTAACGGTGGGATGTGGAATCCCTTACTTTAGTTCTTAGGTAAAATAACATCTTTTAAGCACCTACTTCATGCTTGGCAATTTGCAGATCAGCTTAGCTCATTAATGTTCACAAGAGGACCATAAAGTAGGTATTAACCCCAATTTGTAGGGCAAAAACTGAGGCTTGGGGAAGCAATTCACCTGCTATGCCCTATTGAGGTAAATCCGGGGTCAAACTTGTTCTGCCCGACTAAAAGATCTTTGTTTTATACCATGTCTTTACCATGCTCATTTCATGGTGACCATAAACACAAGTAATGAACTAGTTGGGATTAGAATTTAGGAGGTTCAATTTCCAGTCCTTTTCTATACATGCCTATATGTGTTACCCGTCATTCTGTTTATCCACCAATGTGTCTGTCTTATTTAGCAAGGTTATAAAATAGGATTTCTGCTTTATCAGCTGTTTCAATTAATAGGCCAACCTTTTGAAAAAAATTTAATTCTTCATTTTCTTGCATAAAATTAATATTTTAGTAATATGCTAAACAATATATCACTTCCAGTAAATGATAGGGAATTAGATAGCTGAGGTTATGTTTTAAAGTGTGCTAATAGTACCAGAGTATTTAATGTAGATTAACTAACAGTCCTAAACAGTAATACAAATAGAGGAAAACAAAATTAACGTGATTAAATACACTCAGACTATTTATTCTGTTAATTGTTAAAATTCAGTCAACAGATCGCAAAGAGACTTGCAGCTGCAGCTCCAAAATAGCCATCCTCCCCTCAGCTGTTGCTAATTAATGCGATTTTCCTAATAGCAGTTTTCTGATAGCAGACAGACAGTAGCAAATCAAAACAACTTCATTTTTATGCTAATGAGGACTAACAACAACACAAAGAGCCCAACAGGATCCAAATGGAACTGTTGCTGACAATGGGCTCACGCGTAGTGTTTCTCATGCACAGCTGACCTTCAGTGCTGGAGTTTATTGCACAAACACGTGGGGTGTGGAGAGCAAGGCAGGTTACATCCTCACATCAGTCACTATTGTACAAGGTCACAATGGGGGGCTGGTGCTCAGCGGGTTAATGCCCTGGCCTGAGCGCCAGCATCCCATATGGGCGCCAGTTCAAGTCCTGGCTGCTCCTCTTCCGATCCAGCTCTCTGCTGTGGCCTGGGAAAGCAGTAGAAAATGGCCCAAGTCCTTGGGCCCCTGCACCCGTGTGGGAGACCTGGAAGAAGCTCCTGGCTTCCGGCTTTGGATCAGCGCAGCTCTGGCCGTCGCGGCCATCTGGGGAGTGAACCATCGGATGGAAGTCCTCTCTCTCTCTGCCTCTCCTCTCTCTGTGTAACTCTTACTTTCCAATAAATAAATAAATAAAAATTGTTAAAAAATAAAGGTCACAATGGGATGGATGTACCAGCTCCAGGAGAAACGTGCTATGGACAGTTGTCCGTTGCTCTAAACCTAGGCTGTGTAAGTAACCTGTCTTCTATTAGTTTGACTTTTTTTGACCCAAAAGACAGAATTCAAGCAGGCCAATTCAGTCTGCATTCAATCTGCAGAATGCCTGCTGGGAAGTTAGCAGGAAAGCAACCTAGAAGTGGCCAGCATGCTCACATCCAACCCTTCTGTGGGAGCCACTGGCTCATGTCTTGATCCCGAGTCTAATCAACTGCGGCTAGGTGATTTCACCAGAACGTGGTACACAAATCATAGCGACTTATGAATCAAAGGACTGGTTTATTCTGCCTAGGTGGGGGTGGCAGTACTAGCCACATAGAAGGGAAGTAGCTTTTTCTATTGACAACCCAGTTCAATATCATCACAAACTAGGACACTTGGTGACATTAGACCTCCGGCCTAACATGAGTGTGGGACTCCTCATAATCACTAGGGCAGCTTGAACAGAGAAGAATGTGTCACAGGGAGGTTGAATTATAGATTTTTAAGGCTAGCTATGTCAGCCGAAAGAAACATGATGTGTATTGATCCTTTTTACAAAGGGGCATTAAATATCGTGTCATTATGAAATATCCTCCTAGGATAAGGATTCTGCTAGTTCACTTGATATGTATCTCACTTTGTATCTGAAACGTCCTTGACATGGAACTATCCAGAAAAACACAGAAATGTATATCTCAATCTAATGGCACAAATGTATCCATTTGCCAACACAAGTCATTGTTCTTGGAGTAAGCTTCATGTTCGAAGCCATCATCACATTTAGTCCCCCCTTCCTCCCTCTTGTCCCTCTCTTTGATCTGTGACTTCTCCTACCCCTGTTACCTGAAGATCTTGAGCATTTCTTGGGGACACATGCTGTGAATTTCAACTCCCTGGTGTAAGATATACAATATGTAAATTCACTTGTACACTATCAAATGAAGTACAGTTTTTAAAAATGCTTGTTTATATATCTACTTGAAAGGCAGAGAAAAAGGGGCAGGGGTCGGGGAGATTGACCTTCCATGTGTTGGTTCACTCCCCAAATGCCCATAACAGCCAGGGCTGGGCCAGGCTGAAGCTGGGAGCCTGGAACGCAAACCTGTTCTCCCACGTAAGTGGCAGGGACCCAATTATCTGAGCTATTATCCACTTCCTCCCAGGATTTGTTAGTAGGATGCTGGATCAAAAGTGGAATACTGGGGACTTTATCCCAGACACTTACACTGATGTCCCAAGCAGGAACTTAACCCACGGAGCCATTGTACCCACTACAGAATACTTGTATGAAAGGTATTGATTTGTGGAGTTTTGATTTGTTCCTTGCTATTTGAAGAGAAAAGATTTGCAATATTAACACCTTGTTTAGCCCAGAAAAAAGGCTGAAGAATCATTCCCAAGTCCACGTCACTAGCATTTTTCACTATGAAGAGAATTTGTCACATTCATTCCCCTCTGCATTAAATGAGGTCCATTAATTTCTCTTCCACAATTTTCATCACGAAAACCAGAGCTCTCTGCCTTCTTTTGTCCTTTCTTCCCTTCCTCTTTCTTCTTCCCTTTCTTTCTTCCTTATTTTCTTAACTTTTTTCTGACAGCATTTTCAATGAGAGAGGCTAGAAAATAGGACAGATCGTGCCCAGATTTTACAGCTTACATATGGTCTCATGTTGTTTCTCCAGAACTCTGTAGGGGTCCAAGATGACCATGGATTGCCTCCAATGAGTTCATGTCACACAGGGATGAGGTCAGAGGCTACAAGGGGGTGCAGATGTTAGAAAGAAGGAATAAGGGGATGGCCACTCAAGGGCTGAGCAAAGTAGAATGTGTAAGGCCATCAGCAAGTGTCTTTTCCAAAAGAGGGTCTGTCTTTGGTTTAACTTCCTGCTCGTGGACATTTTGCTGATTCCCAACATTGTGAAAGGATTCTGAATTCAACCTCAAGGATTCCTTTTGAGAACAATGCTTACCATCAGCCCAATTGCCTCGCTTGGACAAAGCCCAGCAGACATCACTGGTCTTTCTACAGTGAGAAATGTTTCACCTCACACCAGGTACTGTTTGCTGAGTGTCTAGCATTCTAGGTAGCGCAGTTCATAGAGAACTTAGACTTCTTGCCAGACTGAAGACATAGGGTAAACATTCAAAACTATGTGTTGGGGGCAGGTACTGCGGTGCAGTGTCTACATGTGGTTGTATTCCTTAGCCTTTTCTGAGCTAGAGAATGGGATGTGAGTGCGAGCGTGGAAGGCAGTCGTGTCCCCGTTGGCGGTCTGGTCTGAAATTCCAGACGGAGCCGTTCCCTTCACACCAAATTGCTCGGCTTACTGAAATACATCATATCGGGGGGTGGGATTCTGAGCCCCACTACTAGGGAGGGAGGGTCAAACCTGAAAGGTGGCTTTTGCCCTGGTGTTCAGGGGTGCGGGTGTTTAGCCAAGCGTCCGGGCAGTAATTGTAAGTGAGAGAGGAGGACGTTGGCTGAGAGAGGACCTACTGTGCGCGAGAGCCCGTGTTGGCAAGTGAGGGTGCAGTGCCACCTCGAGTGGGTACCGACGGGCCAGGAAACAGGACTCGTAAATGCAAGCAGCCGTTCTAAGGGAACCGCCCCACGGCAGTGCGCATGCTTACAGCTCTGCTTGCAGTTTTCCGGAGTTCGAGCATTCTCGGAGACTCATTCGCGGTCCATGAGTCCCTAGCCGGGGGTGATCGCTGCTCGCCCACATTGCATAGCAGGCAACCCAGAGGGAGGCTCGCAGAGAAACAGAAAGGTTGGCAGATGACCTGAGCTTAAGGACCTTGCTCTGTCACCTGGCAGGAGGGGACAACCCTCTGGCTGCCAGCTCTGGCTTCCAGCAGCCCAAGGGAGGGGAAAGCGGGATGAACCACAGAGTGGTGCCTCGTGTGAAGGCAGCCAGAGGCGACGTTTCCTCTTCCTCCCAGGCGGGGACGGTGATAGGATCACACCCACGTCCTGCCGTGGAGCAGCAAGGACTCGGCTCGGAGCGCCCAGGCGCCCGGGAGCAGTGCTTGGCTTTCTGTTTCTTGTTTCGCAGCCGCGACAGGTTCTATTTTGGATCAGAGCTTAGTCTGGAGAGAGAGCGAGCGGTTGAAGCCTTGGGTGCTTGAAATAAAAATGAGGCCTTAATCTTTAGAGGGGAGGAAGAAGGCATTCCTCTTAGTTGGAGGTTTTATTAACTGGAATGACAGCCGTGCCATTTTCCGTATCTACTATCGTGCATTTTAGGCTTAATGGAGGTTCTTAAGCTTTCGGGGGTCAGAAGCCCCTTTGAGAAGCAGATGAAAGCTCTGACTTCTTACTCAGAAAAAAATGCACTTGTGCACATCACACCGAATTGCATCTTCCTAAAACCTGTCTGCAGACCCCAGATTAAGAACCCTGGGTTCAGTGAGCCTTGGCCAGATAACTCTGAGGTTCCAGGGATGCAAAGATGAAAAAGACAGAGCCCCTGGGCTCCAGAGGCGCACAGTCTGATGCGAGCTGGGAGATGGGTAGAAACTGGAGGGGAAGGGCGGGTAGGCCACCAGCCGGTCAGCTGCCTGTCCGAGGCCTTGGCAGTCATAGGCTCGACCGTGCCATAGGAACAGTGAGTCTGTCACTTGTCCGCTGGCCAGCAATATCCCAGGTGCCGAAATCAAGATTCGGAATAACGTGTGAAGGCTAATTGAGAAAGGGCGGTCATTTTTAAGGAACATCAGACGCCTTGTTCATGGATTTTTTTTCTTTTCATTTGAGATGCAGAGACACCTGCAGGGAGTGAGTCCCCATCCACTGGGTCACTCCCCAGAGGCCTGTAGGGGATGGCTGAGAACTCAGCCCAGGTCTCCCCAAGGGAGTGGCAGGGACCTGGTTATTTGAGTCATCAGTGCTGTCTCCCTGCGTCTGCATTAGCGGGAAGCTGGAGGCAGGAACCAGAGCCCTCTGATGCGGGACACATGCATCATAACTACCAGGCCAAATGCCTGCCCTCAAGCTTTCTCTTTTATTTATTTTAGATTTTATTGTTTGAGAGAGAGAGTTACAGACAGAGAGAGGGAGAGACAGAGAGAGAGAAAGGTCTTCCATCCACTGGTTCATTCTCCAAATGGCCACAACGGTCAGAGCTGGGCTGATCCAAAGCCAGGAGCCAGGAGCTTCTTCTGGGTCTCCCACGTGGGTGCAGGGGCCCAAGGACTTGGGCTGTCTTCTACTGCTTTCCCAGGCCATAGCAGGGAGCTGGATCAGAAGAGGAGCCTTTGGGATACAAAACTGGTGCCCATATGGGATGCAGGCACCGCAGGCGGAAACTTAACCCACTATGCTGCCCCCCCCCATGTGTTCTTAAAAATAAAGGATTTTTGGACTTATCATGTATATGAGATATTGCCTTCACCCCAAGTTCATGACTGGTTGTATCTCATTGCAAGGTTAAGAAACACCAAGGCTGGAGGTGGCATTGAGGCACAGCAGGTTTGTCTTTTGCTTGAGACACCAGCATCCCACAAGGGCGCTGATTTGAGTCCTGGCTGCTCCACTTCTGATCCAACTCCCTGTAATGTACCTAGGAAAGCAGCAGAAGAGATGACCCAAGTGCTTGGAGCTCAGGCACTCACCTGGAAGACCCAGATGGAATGAGCCTAGCTCAGCATCAGCTGTTGGCACCCATTTGGGGTGCAAAGCAGCAGATGGAAGCTCCAGTGGATGGAGGATCTTTCTTCCTATCCTGTCCATCCGTGTGTTTGTCTGTCTCTCTAACTCTGCCATTCAAATAAATAAATAAATCTTTTTTTTTAAAAAAGGCCTAAATTAATCTGCAAAACACCCTTTAAAAATACTAAAAAAAGAAATGCCAAGGGTAATGTAAGACAGAGGAAAGAAACTGTTAATGGTCAAGAGATGCCAAATAAAGAAATTGATAGTTTGGTTTAGACAGTTGTAGGTGAGAAGAAATGGCTTCTTCACTACCCAGAATTGCCTACCTCTTGGCACTTGCACAACTGGGACTACGTCCTGCAGTCTGTTTATTTCGTTCATGTGAGTTGAAGATTTTTTTTTTTCCAGGAGCTGACAAATTTACAGGCAGTAATACAGCAGGTAGCCCTAAGGATTTCCACATTTCCTGTCTCGGCTTATAAACATGTGAAATCGCCCTCCTGAGAAAAAAGAATGCTTCCCCTCACCTGTGTTTTCCTGTCTGACTCCCACTCTGCCTTCCTTCCTTTTTAACCACATCTTCTTTATTTCTCTTTTTCTTCTTCTTTTTTTTTTTTTTTAACCATTTTACTTGAAAGGCAGAAAGATAGAGAAAGAGATCCTCCATCCAACTAGTTCATTCCCCAAATGTCCACAACAGCAGTGGCTGGGACAGGCCCACGTCAGGAGGCAGAAACTCCATCCATGTTTCCCATGGGAGGGACTTAACTACTGAGCCATCGTCGGCTGCCTCCCAGGGTGTGCATTGGCAGGAACCTGGATTGGAAGCAGAGGAGCCAGGACTCTACCAGGCACGCAGGGTTATAACCACTGCCCCACATGCAGTGTTTACTTGAAGGCCCCAGCAAAGGACAGCAGGGATCTCTTGGTTCCCAAATCTAAAGCCCTCTTTTAGGTCCCCATCTACACATGTCCTGCTCGGAGTCTATGATTGAAGCGTTCCTGTGTCCCTCCCTTTCACTAAAAATCTGCAGTAGCTCCTGATGCAACCTGTTGGCCTGGTGTATAGGAATAGGCTCCTGCTTCCTTTTTTTTTTTCTCATTTTAAAGTTATTTTCTGTTTTTCAAAATATTTTTAGTTGATACATAATAATTGTACCTACTGAAGGGGTGACATTTCAGTGCATGCATACACACGTAGTAATCAGATCTGGCTAAGTGGCACATGCATTCCTTCAGACATCTATTTTTTGTGTGTTGGGAACATTCACTTTTCTACTAGCTATTTTGAATGTGCAATTATGGTTGCGTTGCCCTCTTTTCTCCCACAATGCTTTATTCATACCTTTTTTGAGGAGACGTGCTTTTCAGAGTGGTGTTCATCAGAAAATTTGGCTAATGATGGTTTCAACAAATAGAGACATAGCTTTCTCACAGACCAGAGGCGGTCACTGCTGGGAGTGTTTCAGCAACCAAGTGATGTCAGAGCCGGGGGCTCCAGGACGTTTCTTGGCCTTTTCCTCATGGTAGCAAAATGGCTGCCTGGCTTCACCCATTGTGTTTATAATCAAAGCTGGGAAAAGGAGGAAAGCAACACTTCCTCAGAAGTCTCCCTTCCATGCTGAAAACCTGCCCTTATGTTAGGGAGGGCACTTGTGGGTCACATCTCCCCTTCTCCTAGCTACAAGGGAGGATGGGAGAGCAGCAACAGCACTATCACAACCCACTTACCTGGCCTACCCAGAACAAAATGACAGTTCTCCGTGCGTGGAAGCTGGGGGCATGACATTGGGTAGTCTCTTGTACATGCCATGCAGTAGTCTGATTTACCAGAGTATATGTCTCTCGCATTGGGACTGTCAAGTAGTTGGCATCACACACGGTCTCACTTAGCTTTATACCTCCACTTCCTAACACAGCTTAATGGCACTTACTGTGCTAAACAAGTTCATGAGTAAGTGAATGTCAGTTTGCTTATAATACCTCTCACGGCTAAATTACTTCTTTTAAAACACAATCCAGTTTTCTTTTTACATCATTTTTAGGATATGAAAGTCAATTCTTCATTAGTTTTCCATTAAATTTGGGAGAGAGGGATAAAATTTGAAGTGCTAGAGTCATAATACTGACAAGATACACAATAAAGATAAGCTCTAAAATTGGACAATAATGGAACCGTGTATAAGTTTGTTATCCCTAAGATCATTCTAAGATTCTAAAAGGAAATAAACTGTGTACTAAAAGTGACTTTCTTCTAATTTTTATTAAACTTGCAGCCAGGGCTTTGTCAATACAACTTTTTTTTAAGTGTAAGTTGAGAGCTGCAGATGTGTAATGACTGTACAAGGTTGGTGATGGGTTGTAATCTTGGTAAGAACATAGCTGACCTTTTAGGTAAATGCTAGTAATAACCTCAATTGCATGTGTGTGTGCAACACTGTGTGGAATTGATGCTTGTGGTTCAGGGTGAGGTGCGTGCTCAGAAAAAAATGGCGTTGCTTCCAAGACACAGGTAAAGTGGGCCTGCCAAGGGTCTCTGTGACATGCAGCTCTAACTGACACAAAGTTCCTGCCTGGTTACAGAACTCTGGGATTGACACAAAGTTCCTGGTCCTGGTTACAGAACTCTGGGACTCCAAGTCCATTACTAGCGCCATTGTTTTCAAGAGGTTTTTACTGATCAACTGTTTTCCTACCAAGAGTTCCCCCAACTCCACTTGTACCTCTGCCCCATCTTGGGCAGAACTGGCCTTCTTGCCTCTGTGTCTCACATCACCTCTTGATGGTTCTCTGATCGGGGTGCTGATAGACTGTGTTCTCAGAGTGCTGATAGACTGTGTTTTCAGAGTCGTTTGGGTATGTCCTGTCATAGGGAGTGGCAGATTGTCAGAGGCACAGGTTCTGTAGAATGGCACCATCTGGCTCTCATCTAACCCCACTGTACCATTTTCTCACCAGACTGAAACCCAGGGGATTCTCTTGATGTCAAGAGAATCCACTCTTGTACTTAAATTTTGCAAAATGTTACCATGGGGGAAACTGGACAGACAGTACAATCTCTCTGTATAACCTCTTACCACTCTATGCAAATCTATTATCTCAATAAAACTTTCAAAAAATAGTCCTCCCTGTCCCCCTCTGTCTTTTGTTTCAGTCACTGGCACTGCTGGGTCTCCCTCTACCTGCTGGCATTTGTATGTGGGGAGTCAGTCATTTTATGGCTCTCAGCTTTTTGGTACTTTAATAAATACCTGGGAGGGGCTTTTTCAGAAAGGTTTGTCTCAGCTCACAGACTGGAGGTCCACAGTGTAACACGGGGCAGCCCTGTTGTTGAGGCATCTGGTGAGGCAGGCAGACGACAGAGGGATGGTCACGTGGGGACAGAGAGACTCAGGCATCTCTCGCCTCTACCTTCTCTCTGGTTTCTCCTTCCAATGCTGTCCTGACTCCATCATGGGGCTTCACCCCAACAGCCTAATCCAATCCCATCACATCCTAAAGGCCCCACTTTTTTTTTTTTAACTTTTGTTTAATGAATATAAATTTCGAAAATACAGCTTTTGGATTACAGTGGCTTTTCCCCCCTATAACTTCCCTGCCACCTGCAACCCTCCCATCTCCTGCTCCCTCTCTCATTCCATTCATATCAAGATTCATTTTCATTTCTCTTTATATACAGAAGATCAATTTAGTATATATTAAGTAAAGATTTCAACAGTTTGCACCCACACAGAAACACAAAGTGTAAAGTACTATTTGAGTACTAGTTATAGCATTAATTTACATTGTACAACACATTAAGGACAGAGATCCTACATGGGGAGTAAGTGCAGAGTTACTCCTGTTGTTGACTTAACATTTGACACTCTTGTTTATGGCGTCAGTAATCACCCTAGGCTCTGTTGAGTTGCCAAGGCTATGGAAGCCTTTTGAGTTTGCCAACTCCAATCTTAGTTAGACAAGGTCATAGTCAAAGTAGAAGTTCTCTCCTCCCTTAAGAGAAAGGTACCTCCTTCTTTGATGGCCCGTTCTTTCCACTGGGATCTCACTTGCAGAGATCTTTCATTTAGTTTTCTTTTTTTTTTTTTTTTTTTTTTTTTTTTTTTGCCAGAGTGTCTTGGCTTTCCATGCCTAAAATACTCTCATGAGTCCCCACTTTCAAATATCAATCAGATCAAGCCTAAACCCTTAACTCCACCCATAATTAATCCTTTGGGTGATGACGTAAGACTTTGGAGTTCAAACTTCTGCATGAGCTTGGGAAGCAAAATCCCATTCAAATAGTAACACTTTGTCTCAGTTTTCTCACCTGCAAAACGGGGATAATACCACCAACAGGAGCTACCGCTAGTAAATGAGTTCCTGTCTGTGAAGCACCTAGAAAAGTGCTTACTTGTTAAATAAAGAAAACTTAGCATCTTGTGCTCAGCCTTCTCTTTCTGCCACAGGTCCAATGTTACTAAGTGCCTGAAAAATCTTCCCCCAAGATATCGCGGAGTGTTGCCACAGCCCCGCTCCCAGTTCATACTTTTCATGCCGCTGTCATGTCTGCTTGAAGCCGTGCCGTCATGAAGTCGGTCCCTGCTCCTCTCCTTCCAGCGGCTCCTCCGTGTGCATGTTCATTATTGATCTCCAGTTTCCTTTTACTGTTTCTCTCTGTGCACCCACTAGAAAAGGAACGGCTTGCAGAAGCCACCATTTGTTATTCGTCTTCAGATTCTCAGTTCCTAAGCAAGTGCCCAGCACAAAAGAAGTGCTCAGTAAATATCTTGGGAATGGATGACAATTAGCTGGGAATAATCTCACGGCAAGCAGTAGACTGCTTCTCTGCAGCCATGGTTGATGACTGTTTCGCTGTCTGAATCTATAACGCTGTGAGAATGTGACCTCACCCCTGGGCAGTCATGGACTCTCATGTGTCTTGTAGATAGAGCTCTGCAGGCCAATTTTGACCTTTCTCCTCCCATGAGCACATTAGCACAGGCCCGCCGGACACCTGTTAGCTCCAGGACGTAGCTCCGTTCCCTGAGATCTGCATCGTGGCACACCCATGATCACCGATTACTGTGAGGCTGTAGTCAGGCTAGCACTTCACATGCCTGTGAAACAAGCTAATGCAGTTAGCCTCAGCACCTGAAGCTGTCGCCCTGCCCGTGATTTCGATCTTTTATTCTCTCATTTGTAGATGGCAAAAATGTTGCTGGTCTAAGCAGGGCCACCTCCATGAAAAAGATCCCTGAGAACATGGAGAAATTCTGTAAAAATTCCAAAAACTGTTTAGGAAGAGAGATTTTACTGGAATTGAGGAGGAGGTTGGCGGAATAGTGTGGTGAGCGCAAACCCAGGCTTCGCTTTGGCTGGTCTTTATGTCTGCCTGCAGCGGCTGACCAAGGTAGTGCCTGCGCCACTCCCTTCGCAAGCAAAGGGCACAGTCCTGACAGTGGTCATCGTAGTAGTTACTGTTTAGTAAGTACTCGTCACATGCCAGGCACCTTTATAAGGGGCAATGTTTTAACAGTGGCAGCGAATGGCCACTACACACCAACTACTGGCCACGTGCTATGCACCACAATGGGACCTTCCAAGTATTGTCTCTACTGGCAATGGCCTTGACCTTGACACTGAGCAGTGTCTCTATCTGCCAATGACACTTGACACTTATTTTTTAAGTCATTTCATGAGCTGATTCCTCCAAAGTACTTCAGTTTCCAAGATCTCCTCTCTGGGAGCTGGGATTCCAGTATTTTCCACCCTAGACCACAAACCCACAGCTTGGCAAACTCCAGCTTCACCTCAACAGGCTTATTCCCCAAGGAAAAAGAACATCAAATGAATAAATCCTTCAGGCAGAAAGGGTTGAGCCCTGCAGAGACTTGGGATGACATTTCTGGAAATGATCGCTTTAGGTTTAAAACAAAACTTTTGAAATGATTAGTGAATTATTTAGAGCCTCAATATTCCAAAGTTTGAAAAGCTAACATACTGAGAAATTTAATTTAGATTTCCTTTGCACACACTCTCATGATAAGAGAGCATTCAGTATATAAATGCTATGTAACAGGACTGCCAAATTGCACCACAGAATGGGAGAAATTTGTCATCTTGAAATGCTAAGGGGATTCTTACTAACAGCTTTCTCATCGTGTAAAGCTATTATTTTTCTGAACCATAATATGATTTATAAACCTCCACTGAGTTTCATACTTTTGATGGGAATAGACTCAAAGTAAAATGCATTTTCTCAGAATACAGAATTCTCTCAGGAGTTGACCAAATGAGGAATAAAAGGAAACATCTTCTGCAAGCAAGAGTGCGGTCTTGGTTGGCACCACGTGTCTGCACGTGAGCACTGGTCCTCGGAATTCTGGGCAGCGCTCGCTTCTCTTTCTCACTCTGCCCCTCGCTTCTGGGCAGCATCAACCACTTTAAGTGCTCGAGGCGTACGTAGGCCCAGTGTCCCTCACGTCCATAGACCCCATCCCGAGTTACATGGCCGATGTCTCACCACCCACTAAACTGGCTACTGCCACATTCATCTCAGTTCTCTTCTTTTCACACAAACTTATTCCCTCTCCTTGAATCTCACAATTGGATTAATACTAACACCTATAAAATAAGTAGGGTACGATTGCTGCTCTCAAGAACCTGATAGCACAGGTGACAGGAAAGCAAGAGGACATTTGCCAGCCAGGCTAACAGGTGCCATGCCAGAGCAGTCCACGGTCTCTGACTCTCATAGCAAGGACAGTCCATCAAGGAATCAGCCTGGAGGAAGAAACACCTACACTGGATGTGAGTTAGGTGGTAACTAAAGTGTGTGTGTGTGTGTGTGTGTGTGTGCACATGCGTGTGTACGTGTGCTGCAAGGAGGGTGGAAGGTGTCTGTGGATAGAGGCTGGGGCCTGAGAGCGTGACGGTGGTTAGACAGCATGGCCTGAGAGCTGGCTTAGAATGAGTGCTCTGTGAAACCAGATCACAGGAGCTACATGGGAACAAGACTTGTATCCCAGCACTGGATCCCCACAGGGCGTGGGGCAAAGGGCTTTGCATGGAACACTTCAGGAACTCGTGACCCAGCCCCCAGGGAACCTACCACGGTCTCAGCTTTCCATGTGCTCTGTGAGATGCTGCACTGGCCCATAGGGAACCCAATTTGGGGTTGCATTTTGTAATAATACTCACCTTGTAAAGCAATGGTACTTCATATGAGGGGTCTTCAAAAAGTTTATGAAAAATGTCTATTACATAAAAACTACATAGATTCAAAATTTTTTAGCCACAATAAGCTTATCTTTAAATTCCACTTCATGATTTTTAAAAAAAGATTTGTTTTATTTGAAAGGCAGAGTTAGAGAGATCATCCATCCACTGGTTCACTCCCCAAATGGCTGCAGCAGCCCGGGCTGGCCCAGGCTGAAGCCAGGAGCCAGGTGCTCAATTCGAGTCTCTCACATGGGTTCAAGGGCCCAGAGACTTGGGCCATTTCTCACTGTTTTCCCAGGCAAATTAGCAGGGAACTGGATCAGAAGTGGAGCAGCCAGGACTTGAACCAGTGCCAGTAAGGGCGGCCAGCATCACAGGTAGCAGCTTTACCCACGTGAAATGCCAGAGTTGCAGGCGGCAGCTTAACCCACTGTGCCACAATGGCAGCCCCAAATTTACATGAATTTGTAAAAAGATGTATTTGCTTGTTTGCTTGAAAGGACAGCAGAGAGAGGGAGGACCTCTCTGTATCTCTTCCCCTATCAGCTGCTTCATTCCCCACCGGGCTATAACAACCAGGGCTGGGCCACACTGAAGCCAGGAGCCAGGAACTCCATATCCTGTTTCCCAAATGAGCGGCAGGGGTCCAGTTATTAGGTATCTTTCTTTGCTTTCCTAGGTGCATTAGCAGAAAGACTGACCAGAAGCAGAATTGCTGGGACTCAAATCCATACTCTGATATGGGCTGCCAGAGTCGTAAGCAGTGGCTTAACCCACTGTGCCACAGTGCCAGCCTCCTTCCATGAACTTTTTGAAGTCCCCTTGTATGTGGATTCACTTTGAATCCTTCCAAGCATGCTGAGCATAAGAGAGACCATGAACTTTGGAGACAGGGTCAACTTCCAAACCTGGGCTCATTGTTGCCCCTCCCCGAGTCTCAGTCATCCTTACCTACAGATGAGTGTGACACAGCCCCACATCGTCATCCCACTCACTCTGAAAGCAAGAACATTTTGCTACCACACCTGACCTAAGCTGAGTCACATTGGTTTATGGTCTTTATTCACGCTCTTGGTGTCAACCATCTCACATTATGCTGCAGAATAGTGATGTGTTTGACTATGGGGATATATGTGCTATCTTAGCTTTCTAACATCTAAAAAAATCCTGAATTCAAAACGCATCCAACCCAAGGTTTCAGATGAGGGATTTGAGGACCTGCAATATACGCAAAGTATAAATTACATAAAATCTGGGTGTAAAGTATCTCCTTAGCACAGTGACCAGCAGATAGTAAAAGTGCAGACATGACAGTGGTCGTGAAAGAGGAAGTGGATTGGCTTTGAGTTTTTATAACATTGAGGGGTAAAGGAAGCTGAAACATCTTAGAGGAAATACATGTTTGCCATCCCTGGCCTCTCAAAATGTTCATAACTGTGTTTTTTCAATGAATCTGTCCCTTCCCACCTCAAGGAGTTTGTAAAGGTCCCCTTGGTTTCTTCACGGCCCCACTTGCTTAGTTAGCTCCTCTTCCCCCCTTGAATTGGCCACCCTTCCTGGGGAGGGTCCCCTGCCCCCCCATTGTGCTTTCCTACACTGTGGGCTCTCCTGTCATAGCCCTCAGCCATGGTTACCTTGAATGATTGGTTACCTGTGGGTTTGGTTGTTTGATGTGTTTCCCTACTGTGTTAGAAACTTTGAGAATGGGAAACAGGGTCCCATCTGTATTGGCCATGATGGTGTCCCAACATTTCCGCCAGTATCAGTACCTAAGTAGCCCCCAACAACTAGTTATGAAAAGCACAATGGGGGCCGGCGCCACGGCTCAATAGGCTAATCCTCCACCTAGCGGCGCCGGCACACCAGGTTCTAGTCCCGGTTGGGGCGCTGGATTCTTTCCCGGTTGCCCCTCTTCCAGGCCAGCTCTCTGCTGTGGCCTGGGAAGGCAGTGGAGGATGGCCCAAGTACTTGGGCCCTGCACCCCACGGGAGACCAGGAGAAGCACCTGGCTCCTGCCTTCGGATCAGCGCAGTGCGCCGGTCGCAGCGGCCATTGGAGGGTGAACCAACAGCAAAAGGAAGACCTTTCTCTCTGTCTCTCTCTCTCACTATCCACTCTGCCTGTCCAAAAAAAAAAAAAAAAAAAAAAAAAAAAAAAAAAAAGGCACAATGGGAAGACAAACTGGGAAGGAGACTGCTTTGCTTGAAATGGGGATGAAACCATTGGTTGAAGCAGGAGTGTGGGACCTGGGCTACATCTCACGAGGCTCAGCCCTTGCCCTCCCAGAGGAGCCCTGAAGGCCACTGCGGACACTGTGAAAGCATCGTGGTAAATGGTGGCACGCTCTGACGAACAAAAGGCTTTCATTTTTGGCCTTGGGACGGAGATGAGTGTTCCTCTCTTGGCCTCAGGAAACTGCCCTGCTTAATGATCAACAGAATGGATGCGTGATCAAAGTAGTTTTATATGGGCAGGAAGCATATTTCATTCCCTTATTTCAACATCTTGACTCTCTTGGGTGGGGAAAGACTGTAAAACACATCTGTGGGCTGGTCTGAGTTGTATTCTTTTGTGCAAGACTGGATGTGGAGTAGACATTTCTTTGGAAAGTCATCTTGGCCTAGGCCCAGACCATCAGGAAATTGCCTCTGTACTCTTTTGCAGATTCGTGTACACAGGGGCCCATTCCTGGCGGGGGATCACGGGACATGGGGCAGATTGGGTGACTCTGACACTTACTCTGTACTGGAGCAGAGGGGTCCCTTTATCTGTTAAACAGAGCAAATCGAAGTGAAAATTACCTTCTGATTGAGTAGCGTTGCTGAAGAAAATCAATAGAAACAGCCCGAGATCTATTGGCACCATCTCAACGTTAAGTGTTGTAGATTTTCAAATTACTGGAACATTGGTTTTCAGGATTTGACCTCTTCAAGGCCAGCTGAAAGCAAATAAACAACAGTGTGGGTTAGAGGAGAAGTAGCCTATCTGTGCAATCCCAGATTAAATAGAAAATATGTGCTGGCCAAAAGTCAGTCATTTTTTCGACCTCCAACTATTCCTCCCAAATTCTAAGATCCTGTGTTTGACATGTTGAAGAGAGAGAGCTAACAGCTGAAGTTGTCTTTGTTCAGAATGTAGGAGACAATTTTGTCTAGACTTTCAGGAAAGATATACAATGACATTTTCAGAACAAATCAAAACATATTTTTAAGTTCCTTTTTTCCTTTCAGGAAGAGGATTTGACATGCTTCTATGATTTGCATTTGGTTGATCTATAAATGGCCTCAATAGTTTAATAGGAAAGTGGAGTAAAATGAACCATTGAGAAAAGTTACTGAAAATGATGTTAGTTCACTTTCTTGCCTTAATATTACCACCAATAACAATTCAATAGTTAATCTTTTTTTAAAAAAAAAAAAAAAGATCTATCCTGTTTATTTGAAAGACAAAGTTACACAGAAGCGGCAGGGTGGGGGTGGGGGTGTCTTCCATCCGCTGATTCACTCCCCAGATGGCCACAGCGGCAGGAGCTGCACCGATCTGAAGCCAGGAGCTTCCTCTGGGTCTCCCAGGAGGGTGTAAGGCCCCAAGCACTTGGATTGTCTTCCACTGCTTTCCCAGGCCATAGCAGAGAGCTGGATTGGAAGTGGAGCAGCTGGGACTCGAACCGGGCCCATATGGGATGCCGGCACTGCAGGCGGTGGCTTTACCCGTTACGCCACAGCGCCAGCCCCTCAATAGTTAATCTTGAGTAGTATCCAAATATGGGCTAAGCTCTTGACATACATTTTCTTTCTTTTTTAAATTATTTTAAGATTTATTTTTTTTGAAAGAGTTACAGAGAGGTCAAAATGCAGAGAGAGAGAAGTCTTTCATCTGCTGGTTCACTTCCCAGATGGCCACAAGGGTCAGAGCTGAGCTGATCCGAAGACAGGAGCCAGGGCCTCCATTCAGGTCTCCCACAAGGGCACAGGGGCCCAGTCACCTGGGCCATCTTTGACTGCTTTCCATGGTGCATTAGCAGGGAGCTGGATCAGAAGTGGAACAGCCAGGACTCGAACCAGTGCCTAAATGGAATGCCGGCACTGCAGACTGGGGCTTTGACCTGCTGCACCACAGAGCCTGCCCCATGCATTTTCTGACCTAGTTCTCACAATGACCCTCTAGGGCTGGGAGTATTATTATGCCAACTTTCCAATGAAGAAACGGAGGCACAGAGGATTGGTAGGATGCATCCAAAGCTCCACAGCCGTTGGGGGCTGACTGATCCCCCTAAACCCGCCCTCCTCACCGCCATGCTGTGTCTTCTGTCTCCACAGGGCCAGCATCGTTCAGAAGCGCATTATTTATTTTCAAGATGAGGGCTCTCTGACCAAGAAACTCTGTGAACAAGGTAAGACGGAGTGTGTGGAGGGGGTCAGGTAGACGAAGGCGGCCTGTGCAGGGCAAGCAGCCTGCCACAGGAATTAAGATGTTTGGGCTTTCTGAGTTCCTCTGGGCTCTGCTTCCTCACGCAGCTCCGACTTTTAATCTGGCTGTGCTCTGTGGATAATTGGATCCGCCTTAAGCTCTAATTACTCAGTTTGATTCCCTGGGTAGGAGATAATGTACCTTATATTGGTGTCGTCGTCTTATTTTTGTGAAACAGTGATTATTCTGAAGAGGTTCCTTGGAATAATTCACAGGACTTAATTAAAGAATGCACAATTGTGTACCTTAAAAAGTCTATAGTGGTTCCCTGGAAAAATCACCAGGAGGAACTTGTGCGGAATTTGAACAGCATGGGGCGATTTTCTCCAGGGAAGACCGGCAGGAGACAGGGTGACAAGGGGGCAATGACCGTGTGATCTCACCACACTCGAGGCTCCGATCTGTAGGTTTGCAAGCTCATCAACCCGCCCGTCCTCGGGTTGAAGGCCTTCTGACAAAGCGCATAGAGACCAAGTGGATGGGAGAGATTAGAGCAGAAGCCTACGATGAGATCAGGCCCAGGTTTGACTCTTCCTCTGCGCTTTTTACCCACACGTCTTCATATCTACAGAGCAGTGTGATGCCTTTGGCACATTGAAATTGCTATCTATATAAGTGTTAGCTATTGTGATCTATATCCAAAAGCTTGTTCATTAATCCACTGTAAGAAAAAAAAAAAGACCTTAAACATCTGAATATGTTTAGAAGTCATTAGATAACTAAATAAAAATAGAAAATGCTCTATAATCATCCAGCTTAACTGCCTCATTTCTATGCATTTTCACAGAATTTTTATTTTCCTTCAGAACAATTAATCTTCTGAAAAGAAATAATCCTCCCCAACTTTAACGAATCATAGGCTGCGAAGAAAAAGTCGGGTTGATAAAGGTCGTCTGGAAAGATAATAATAGTAGCTAATATTTTTTGAGTGCTTGCTGCCTGCCAGGCTCTAGGCACTTGCCGCGCATGTGAGCTGCACAGCAGCTCTATATGAGAAAGATGTTATGTAACCCCCACTTTATAGGTAAGGATCCTGAGACACAAACAGCCCGAATAATCCTCCCGGAATCATCCAGTGAGTAGCAGAGGGCACAGTGACGCTAGGAGCCGGGGTGCCCAACGACTGTCTCTCCTTCAAATCAGCTACCCCCCAACTCTCATAGATCCCGTGGCACGTGCATTGTCTCCCTATCAATGAGCTAACACACAGACTGAGTCCCTCATGGAGGATTGTGCCGGGAGCATGAAAAAACAGCAAAGGAGATGGAGTTGGGTCTGTCTCCAGCCCTGCATTGGGGTCATCTGTGCCATGGGTGGGCGGAGAGCGTGCAGAAGCCCTGCCTCCTCGGTGAGCACCACCTCCTTCCCTCTGGGGGCTTTCCTTTCCTGTGTTCACTTGCCCAAGTTCATTCAGCCTTTCTTTAAACAGGGAGCATCTCACCCCAGATGAGTGTCTGGGTTCCTAAATGACACTGCCATTCCCGTCCCCCTTCCATGGGTGAGAGACCTGCGGATGCTCTCAACACACATACACAGGTCACCTCATGGCCTGCCAATCACAGGCACTGTGCTGTGGTTTCTGTCAGTTAGAAGACAGCCTTATTTCCAGGATTTGAGGGTTCTTAGGAGACATTTCACTGACACCCCCATGTACTGGCAGCCATCATTGAATAAAGTGTACTTTCCAGACCCTCAATAATGATGATGTGTGAAGCCTTGTCTAAGCTATGAATATGCTAAAAATCTATAGCTACAGCGTCAATAAAATGGCACGTCATGAGGCAGAGCTCCTGTCAAAATGACTAATCGGTACACAAAGACCACTTGCCAATGGCAACTTGGCATTGCAGGCCCGGCAGGACCTGCACTGTAGATCGTTAGGTGGAGTTGTACTTGATCCCTGGAGATAGCAGACACATGAGGAAATCTGTCAGTTGGCAAAGTGGATCACATTAAGAATGTCTTAAAATGTAAGCGTAGAGCAAAGGGATTTTTTTTAAATGTGTATGCTCACTTCATTATCTTTAGTGCTTTCATTAAAGTCTCTGCACACTTTGCCTCCTTGTTGAATCAAATCAAATCCATCAAGGAAGAGGAGAAACTTGTGTCGTTATTTTTTTCCCAATGGAAGCCATTAATCTGTAGGGGAAGAATTAAGAGCTGCACAGATTAAAAAGCAATGGCAATCATTATTTTTAAAAAGCAACACAAGAATTAAGTGACTTACAGTTAACAACAGAGAACCATAAAATATTCGAAAAGGTAACCTGTCATCAATGTGTCTGCACACACTTTAGTACCACATCACAATCAACCGAAGGAGGGAGAGAGAAGGGAAACTGCAGGGAAAGGCAGAGAGGGGAGAAAGGCACAAGCAAGGATGGGGAAGAGTACAAGGAAGCCCAGGGGTTAAGAGGAGAAATGGGGAGAGAGGACAGCTCAGAGGATGCCCCGTGGCCTGCGGCTTGCTTACCCACAGGTACACAGGCCTTGCTGTGGTAAGAGTGTGGTGAGGTCACATTTCTTAGCAACTTGTTGTCACTGCCCTTTGCAAATCTGATTCATATTTCAGTAGGAAATAGTAATCTGTTTTTAATAAATAGAAGCTTATTTTCCTTTGGAATTCCCAAGGTTTTTTTTTTTTTAATAAGTGTATACCTTTGAATCCTTGGAAATATCTTTCAGTTTAGCACCTCTGTCTGAAAGCCCTGTGATAATTATGGTAAGGCTAGCAATTAGCCTGATGTTGGTTCTTCCAGAGAGGATTATTGCCTCATTTCCCAGAGCCTGGTTACTCCAACTGCAAACCCCAGCACGTAGCTCTTCGTTCTGAATCTCTTTTCAAAACTGATTTGGGGTTTTTACATTATAGTTGATCGTCATGGGAATGGAGAAAGACAAAATCTTCAGGAGTTTCTGATTTATGCTGCCTGTCCTGATATGTATTCTGAGGAGCAGAGTGGCTCACACAGGAATCAGCTCTGGGCCTCCTGCACATAAGGCAGTGGGTGCAGATCATTCTCAGGCCTCTCCCAAGTGTACAAAAAGTAGCCAAAAAATGATGTTAACTTTGAGTGTCTGCATTCCTCTTCCTTGGGACTGTCTAGAAATCCTGGTGCTATGCGGGAAGGTAATTTTTGAACTGCACCATTCTTCATTTGAAAAAAGCAAAGCAGAAACAGACAAAAAGTTTTCTCTCACTGGTGCTTATGCAGACCAATCCAGAGAAGGTCCTCCTTGGAATGACAAAAGTAGAGACTAAGAGCTATGTACCCAAAAAGATCCGAGCTCCAGTTCTGCTTGGACTTCTCACTAACCCTCTGACCTTGAGCCAGTTGCCTATTCTGCCTCAACTTGTCGATCTGTAAAATGAGAATAACCGAAGCATTTATCTGCTAGGATTATTCAGACTAGATGAGACAATATATGGACAGAAAGACGTTAGCACATACAAGGACCTGATATGCTGTAGTTATTGTCAAAATACCCATCCTTGTCTCTATCCTAAAACCCAGGATTCGTTACTTCTACCAATCACTCATTTTGCATTTTCAACTCAAATGAACCCACTGAATTCAAAAAGGAAGACTTGTAAAATTCTCTTCCTGACACTCAAAATGATTTTTATATTCTTTGTTGCTGCTCTTTTACAGTATTTAAGAATAAAAGTCCAACTTGCAAAACGCATTTATGTTCATACGTCTAGGGGAACTGAAGAGAAAGCAATTGAAACAAGTTGTACTTGTAGCCATTGTTTTCCTAGTGCAGGAAGCAGAACAGACTAAAAGCAACAAGGCACAGTTAGGGATGTGGGTTTGACAATCAGAAATACTGAATTTATTCATGTAATCTCTCTTTCCCCACTTATCAACTATTCACAGCTAAAAATGGGGGCAGAAAGGGAATCTTGTTAAGTTTTTCCTGGCTGCTTCTATACCCAGACTTGAACCTGAACTTCTGAACAAATTTCCCATCCCCTACCCCTCCCAGTAAAGACTCCGAAAGCATGATTAAAAGACATGTGACTGTTTGCATCTTTTTCCCCTCGGTGGATCCTTAGGTCTCTCTGCTTGTCCTCAGAATTCTTCTTCAAAGTCGCTGCTCCTTCTGGTCCTGGTACTTTGGCCCTAGAGAATATTTCCTAGAGAAACATTTAATATTTTTGTTATATTGTGGTATAGAAACTGTTGTGGAAGGGATAAGACAGGAGGCAAGGACCCAGAAATGATAACTGGATGCATTTTACCCCTGCTTTCCCAAGATGGCCTCATCCATCTCAAATATTCTGCCCTACACATCCCAGAGATCTCAGAGCAAAGTTCTAAATTCTGTTTTTGTTTTGTTTTGTTTTGTTTTGTTTTGTTTTGTTTTGTTTTGCGAAGTGCAGCTATCGTACTTAGAGGCATTCAAAATCGTGATAGTCCACATGCGGACCTGGTTCTGAGTCTGATTAGTCAATAAAAGCTCTACTGCATCACTGCTTTTTCCAGGGATTCAGATTAGGATGAGAGCAGTAGGGTGCTGCCTCACACACCGCTCAAACTTGTTTCCTAACTGGCTGACATCATGTTTCAGATTCCACTTTTGACGGGGTGACTGATAAACCCATCTTAGACTGCTGCGCCTGCGGAACTGCCAAGTACAGACTCACGTTTTATGGGAACTGGTCTGAGAAGACACACCCAAAGGATTACCCTCGTGAGTAGAATCAGTGGCTACTTTATGGGTTGAGGAAAAGCAAGCACATTGTTGAATTTGTGTCTGGTTGTGAGATAGACTAGCTGATGTATGCATGCCTCTCATTATTTTCAACTGACTGATGAAACACACATTCCAAGTAAACATTCATCAAGAGAGACAGGAATAATAATTGCATACTTTTGACTTTGCCTAGTTTTTGTTCTCAGTTTTTCTTATTTATGATTTAAAAAAAAAAGTCTTGAGTTGAACATTTGGCCTGGTGGTTAAGACTCCAGTTGGGACGTCTACATCCTGTATGGAGTAACTGGGTTGAATCCCAGCTCTGCTTCTGACTCCAGCTTCCTGCCAAAATGCATCGGGGGAGGCATCAGTGATGGCTGGGTCCCTACCACTCATGTGAGAT
Organism: Oryctolagus cuniculus; assembly: GCF_051225735.1. Taxonomy (NCBI): domain Eukaryota; kingdom Metazoa; phylum Chordata; class Mammalia; order Lagomorpha; family Leporidae; genus Oryctolagus; species Oryctolagus cuniculus. Next base: position 52,163,175 of record NC_142867.1, on the reverse strand, counting down.
CTGGGTTGAATTTCTGGCTCCTGGCTTTGGCCCCCACCATTATTGTAGGCATTTGAAGGAATGAACCAGCAGATGGGAGCCTTTTCTCTCTCCCTCTGTTTCTCTCTGTCTCCCTCTCCTTCTCTTTCCCCTACTTCTCTATCCCTCTCCACTTTTCCCTGTATAAGTAAGTAATGAAATAAATAAATAAACGGCACCCTTGATGTCATGCTACTTATCTTTAGGCGGGTGTTTGGTAACCTCAGCCCTCCTGAAACAACTCTTATCATTGAGTTACGCAACAGGCCTATTTGTGCTGGAAATCTCTGGCAAAGGAACCTGCAGTAGACTTCACAGGCCAAGGTCAACAAATAGTCAACATATTCAGCCACAGCAGGCACTGATAATCAGCCCATACGCCCTTTCCTTACCAATGCCAGAGGCCACCTTGAATCCCTTCATGATGGCCAATACCAGTCCATGAGAGCTGTCAAGGGGTCCCAAGCTTTGCTATTTGGGGTTCCTTAATCAGGACCCGATCAACTCCATTTCATCACAGAGTTGTTTCAATAAATCCCTAATGTGTGCCAGGCATGGTGCCAAGCTCTAGAGATAATAGTGAACACAAATAGATGCAGTTCGTGTTCTCATATATTCAGTTTAATGGGAACACAGACAGTAATCAAATAATCACACAGAAAGATGTGAAAGTTGTAACTATGAATGGTGGATTTAACATGTACTAAGCGTTTTTACAAATGCTATGTCACTTAATCTTCAAAAATGCCCTGTGTTTGAGCTGCTAGGATTGCCCACAATCAAATGCAAGTAGTAAAACTAAGATTTGAAAGGGGCTTGTCAGGCTCCTTATCATACCTTTCATTTGGGTTGCCTTTCAGACCCAGTGTTGCCCATTCTCTCTAGATGTGGGTGGCAGGATGTCTGTGTATGGTTCTGAGCATGTTTTTTCTGTTCATTGTTTGATTCTTGTGCATTTTGCTTTGGGTTTACCGCAGCTGGGAATGAACTGTAGGAAGGGGATAAAGAGATTAAAAAGAGGGATTTGGGTCAGGCCTCAAAGCAGACAAGGGCACATGGTTAGAACTTAAGAAGACCCAAACCAGACCAGAACCTCCCTGGTCCCCAGACAGCCCACCCAGAGGGGAGTCTGACACCTTTTGGCAGATCCAGAGCCCTGTTGTTTAATTCGACCCACATGCAGTGAAGGCTTGGGATCTTCCTCGTTCCCTCTTCTAACTCTGGGATGCAGCCTGATCTGCCTCAGCTGGTGTGGGAGGCCTGCAGGAACAAACTTGCACTCTGCCTGGAAGAAACACTGCTTGGAACAAGCAAGATGGAAAAAAATCTCCAGAGCTCCCATCCACTAACTCAGAGGAAATAAATGTTAGGGGCCCATTACTCATCGTTCATGATTCTAAGGACTTTCTATTTTGCCACTGTCACTTCCCAGAATTTAGAGGGTGAGGGTGGAGGGAGTACAAAACCATTGTTTCTGGGTTTGGGGGCCAAATCAAGTCTGAATCCAAACAGGATTTCTGTGGCACTGTGAGGCATTTAAAAAGCATAGCAGACATGTGTGTTCCCTTCCCCCAGGGTGGTTGCATTGTCAGATATTATGTTACACTGTAAGGTTGTATCCTAATTTTTGGTTGGAAAAAAAATTTGGTGACTATGTACAGGACAGCATTCATCACATCATACTGCAATGATTTCTCCAGGAGTCCTTCTTCACCACACTGAGGAGTCCTCCGGGACATGTACATCTTGGAGTCTTGATACCTGGAAGTGCTTATGTTCAGAGTGGTGTTCACCATGACCTGGGAGGCAGATGTAGGCTACAGCTAGCCTGTCTTGAGCAGGGAGTGTGGCCGGCCTTTCCTAGGAGGCAAAGGCGTGAACCTGTGCACTCGGAGGACTGGGGCCATTTAAAAGGGCACAGAGAAGGTCTAGCCAGGACCTTGAAAGTTCTCTGCTCTCAAAAGTGGTTTCCACCAATCTTAGAAAATAGATGCATTCCCTCTTGCCGCTGTATTGATGATTCTGTCTTGATAACCAACCTTTGTCATCAAGCCCAGGGAAGCTTCCCCTGAAAAGTACAAACCGGCAAATGCCAAGTCCCTCTCTCCGTTATTCATTAGTCAACCAAAACGTCACTTTGTCCACAGAGGTCCTGGGACAGGGGTACTGGAGCTTTTTCTTCTTGAGTCCTCTTTTTCCATGCTTAAATATCATTGAGAACGCTAACAAGTCTTTGTTCATGTAGAGTATTACCTGTCAATGCTCACCATGTCAAAAATTAAAGCTGAGAAATTTAAGCCCATTATTTATTAATTTGCAAGTAAATATTAGTAAATTAACCATAACAAGCTCATTCCACATTCATGTAACATATTTTATAAAAATATACATTTTTACCAAACAAGAGAAATTTAGTGAAGAGAATGTCATTGTTTTATATTTTTGCACATCTCTCTAATGTTTGACTCAATAGAAAACATCTGGATTCTTATTTGCCTTTGTTTCTGCATCCAACCTTTTGTGGCATATCTGGTTGAAGTCTACAAAGAAAATTCTTACACAGATTATATAAATGGAAAAGTAATGAGTATTTTAATAACTTTTTCAGATAATTACATATAATTTTTTTGCTACCAAACCACAAACTACTACGAACTACAGAGGACAGTTTTTTAAAACTTAATTACAATGTGGAATATGAAACTATGTCAATGAACTTGTACTCTATTACATTAAAATGCATTGCTTTATCTTGTACTTTAAATGAATTTTTTACAAAGGGATGACTTTGTAATATCATACATTAGTCATCTAGAAAATATTGGTTTACTGAGTTATGAAGAGCAGCCAAAAGTTGAGACAGGTCATTAAACAATATCAAAAGTAACGCCCATTAATATCAAATAACATATTAGAATCTTCTTTGAGAAGTGTTGGAAAGCTCAAAGTAATGGCTACTAGTGTTCCAAAATTCTGATTTTTGCTTGAAAGCTTGAATTTTATCATTGGCAACAAGTGTCAGTTGTTTTCTTTGCCTTTATTTTTGAGAAAATGCATGCCAGATTCCCAAGTCTGAATAACTGTAATTTGTTTGTCATTCTCTCTTTCAAGTAAAATGACATTTTATGAATATAAAGAGTGGCCGTCCGGCTTGCGTCTCAAAGGATCACCTAAGTGCTTTTATTCAAGACAATCATAATGTTTCAATATCTAGCAGAAGTGCTTTTGGTGTTTACCAATTAATCGCACAGAAAAATCTAAAGATTTGTTCTCAAAGGTAGAGATTTAATACAATTAATGGTTTTATCGTGACTTTAAGGACATCCTTAAGTACCACTAGCTTTTGTTGTTGACGGCCATACATGACAGTAACGCACACAGTACTAACATGAATACTTCCGGGCCTCTGCCTTGATCCCTGCTGGGGCCACTGCTAATGACAGCACACTGCAAAAGGCAAATAGCGCCTTTGTGTTATTATGAAAGTACTCTTACCTCACAGACCCCCTGAGAGAGTCTCAGGGTCCCTGGGAGTCTGTGGGCCACACTTTGAGCATCTCTGCAACAGGATAAGGTAGAATCTAGGGTGTCTGACCTTCAGTTCTCTTTTACTTTTTTTAAGGTTTATTTATTTAATCTGAAAGGCAGAATTATAGAGAGGGAGAGACAGAGACAGAGAGAGAAAGATCTTCCATCCACTGGTTTAGTTTGGCCAAAGCTAGGAGCCGGGAGCTTCTTCCAAGTCTCTCACAAGGGTGCAGGGGCCCAAGGACTTGGGCCATCTTCTACTGCTTTCCCAGGCGCATTAGCAGGGAGCTGGATCGGAAGTGGAGCAGCCGGGTCTCAAACTGGCACCCATATGGGATGCTGGCACTTCAGGCCAGTGTGTTTACCCCCTGCGCCGCAGTGCTGGCCTCAGACCTTTAGTTTGTTTGGGTAACTTAGCCTTGAGGATTCACACCTGAGGAGTGTGCAACACACTTGCGCTTTCCGCTGTCTCTTACAGTGGGCGACACCTGTAGGTAGCTCCTCTCAGTCATCATATAGAATGGTGTGTTCCAAATGCTGTGTGGACTTTGCTCTGCTGAAGTGCTGGGCACTCTGCAGTCACAGTGGCACCCCTCTCTGTCGAAGGGGGGATACATGTGCTGAGATGAGACGGGAGGCAGGGAAAGGCCTAACAGGCCTCGGGCATCCCCTCTCTAGGGCAATGCCGTGAATCTCTGCTGGCTGTCTGGAAATGGTGACATCCTGTCAAAGCGCTGCCTATCAGGTCTCTCTACAATTCCGTGATAAGACTGGATCATCTAATTTTACCTCCTAACTTTGTAAGCAAAAAAGCCTGAAGCACAAAGGAGTTACAGATCTAGATCACATAGCCAGCGAGTGTGTGAACCAAGCCCAAAGCTTAGATCTCCCGATTCCCTTTTACCTTCCTCTGGGGAACTGTCATGAGGCAATCAATCTCTGTCCTCTGCAGTACAATTAAATATCTGAGGCACAGCACATTTTAATAAGGTGCTGCTGTACTGACATGAACTCAGCAGGAACTGAATTCTGAGCTGTGCTGCATTCAACGGCTTTGCTCCACTATCCAAGACCTTCTCCGTGGAGAGCCCAGCTTAGAAAGAGCAGGTGTGGATTCCCTGAGCCTGGATGAGCTCCTGCTCCCTGAGGCATTAGGAAAAGGGCAAGCTCCTGTAGTGTCTGCTTGGGGGCGCTGCCAGTCTGCATCAGAGCGCCAGGCGCTACAGGAAGGAGGAGACCAGGCGCTGTCACCACACATGGATGTCCTGGGGTTGGAGGTTGCCCAGGCTTTGCTTGGGCACTGGGTGCTGAGAGATGCTGAATCTCTGTACTCTGGAGTCCTGGATACAGCTCCTGGGTTTTTGACAAACAGCTCGATCCTGTAGAGACCCTGTGACAGTGTAGGCTGCCTAACTGTCCCTGTGCTTGAAACAACACCAGTGTCGGTACTGTTTAAAAATATATATATTGATGAAAAGCATGTTTTTTCCAGGAACCATTTTTTTTGTTTGACAATACATTGCCTGAAATATTCATATGGCCCCTGGGATATATACTTTACATAATCAAAGTGAATTTTATAATGAAATTCAGCCATATCTTCCATTGAACACTTAATTGAAAGAATTACTGGTTTTTAGGTCCAATCACACAAAAAATCCACCACAGTAACACTTGGCAATTATTTTATTTTTATTTCTTCAAGTATTCATCCATATCCAGAATTTCTATATCACATTCAAACACACTGTGTCCTACCTTTTGCATTTGGTTTTGTTTACGTGGTCATAATTAATTGCATCAGCTTACTCTAGACAACTTATCTAACTTGCCTTTATTAACCATTAGGCGTTGTCAGATCTTTTGCTAACAGAAAGCAAAATCTGTATCTAAAATCTTCTCTACAGTCCCTTCTTCCTGGGAATTAGTTCCCTGAAATAACTTCCCAAGAGTAAGACTGCAGGGCCAAAGAATGTGGAATTTTTTTTGTGGTGTGTGTGGTTCTTGAAGCCTCTTTCCAGACTCTTCTCCAAAACATTTAATCCGTTCACCACAGAACCAATAATGAATCAATATAGGTTTCTTCCAGCTTCCTCAGCATTTAATTTAGCCTCTTTTATTTGGGTTTTACCAGTTTAATGGTTATAAAAAGATTAACTAATCTTATTATGTTAAATTGACACTGGTTTAATTACTAACACACTGCAATCTTTTTTCATGTTTAATGTCCTTTGCCTTTAAAACCCTAGGGTGTTGACATCAGTTACGTCTGATTTTGCTCATTATCTCCCTAGGGCTTTGATCTTTGTCCCACACATTGAAAGTTCTGAATCACTAGAGATGGATAAATGAATTAGTGAAAGAGAAGCGATCACAATACGAATAAGGAAGAGGGGGAGGAGATGAGCAAAGAAAAGCTGCTGAGAGGTTAGGCCAGGAGATGGAGGGGATCAAATGTGGTCTCTGAGTGGAAACCGGACTGGATGGGTCTGGTAGTGTTGAGAAGATGGGTTAGATGGACACTGAAATGATGCAGTGGGCAAAGGAGGCGGCTTACACGATGGAGTCGGAAGTGACGGTGGAGAGAATGGGTAGATTTGACTTTGGAAATTATGTAAGAGGCAGAGAGACAGAGAAGTCCTGTCTACTGGTTCACTCTCCAGTGTATGTAATGGCCAAGGCTGGGAACAAATGCTGGGAGCCGGAAGTTCAGTCGAGCTCTCCCACATGGGTGGCAAGGGCCCAACCATGTGACCCATCCATCACTCAGGGGGCAGGCTGCAGAGTGGGAAGCTGGAATTGGGAGTGGAGCTGGACTTGAACCTAGACATGCCATCATAACGAGTGTATTAGTCACTATGTCACACCCCTGCCCTGAGATAGCTTTTAGTGGTAGATTCTGTCCTGGGTTGGATGCAAAGGAGTAAGAGGGAGATGTTTCAAAGCTGACAAACCAGGTGTTCGGCTTGGAAATGGAAGGAGATGTTCTTTTTTCTTAAAATACTCCTCTTAGTGTTTTCTTATTTTACAAATAATTTTGAAATCATTTCATAAAGCTCTTTAAAGGACCCTATCCGAATTTTAAGTGAGACTGCATTAAATCCCAAAATTACCTTGGGGATAATTGTTAGCTTCATAGTACTGAGTTTGCTTAGTTTCTTCCCTTTTGTGAATAAGATCAGGCATCTGCGGACTTTATTAACACAGTACTAGAACAGTAACAATATGTGGACACACAGGCATCATTTCTTAATCGAACTTCAGAAACAAAGTTGAGGTTCTCCAGAGAAACAGACCAATAGGAGTGCTGGCTGGCTGCATAGGTAATGCATACTTAGCTTTACCTGATTGTGGGGCCAGCAAAGCCTGCAATCTGCCAGGAAGCTAAGAGGTAAATGCCACTTTCATTTGCCTTTTTGCTCTCTCCAGTCTCTCAATTTATTGGATGATATCCACTAACACTGGGAAAGGCAATCTACTTTTTTTTTTTTTTTTTTTTTTTGACAGGCAGAGTTAGAGAGACAGAGACAGAGACAGAGAGAAAGGTCTTCCTTCCATTGGTTCACCCCCTAAATGGCTGCTACAGCCAGTGCACTGCGCTGATCCAAAGTCAGGAGCCAGGTGCTTCCTCCTGGTCTCCCATGCGGGTGCAGGGCCCAAGCACTTGGGCCATCCTCCACTGCCTTCCTGGGCCACAGCAGAGAGCTGAACTGGAAGAGGAGCAACCAGGACAGACCCCGGCACCCCAACCGGCCGCAGGCAGAGGATTAGCCAAGTGAGCCACAGCACGGGCCAGCAATCTACTTTATTGAGACCAATTCAAATGCTAATCTTAACTGAAAACAGCCTCACAGATGCACCCAGAAATAATGATTAATCTGGCTGCCCAATGGGCAAGGTCAAGTTGACATGCAAAATTAACCATCACAAAGACTCAACAAACAATAACTCTACTTCCCTCCATCCCTGGGAAATCCATTCCAAAGCTGAGTAATTCTGCCCAGCAGAACCCCCCAGCTACCCTACTGCCAATGCTGAGACAGCCCAGGGGACACTGTTGCTACCACCAGGCTGAGTCACAAATAGAGAATGTCACCAGGAAGTAGACCCTGGTACCCAGCACATGTGTCAAAATTCAGGTCCAGTGAAAGATGGAACACAAGAAAAAATGATTAAACATTTTCTTCCCCCTTTTCCTCTTTCCTCCCTTTTTGCTCCCTGGGAATCCTTAAGGCAAGAGTTTACTCTTTCATGAGGCGACAGTGGCAAAGAAAGTCAGTGGTTAGATCTTGCAGTTAAACATGGAAGACGGAACACACCATTCACCTCTGTTCTTTCCCCAAATCCTGCAGATAACACCCGATGAATAAAGCAGATAGAAATCCACAAAAACGAGGGGAGGGGAAAGAAAGCCACACTATGAAGCAGTAACCCCAAAACTGGTGAGGAGGTGAACAAGCACTATCTCAGTGGAGCCAGGAAAACTGACTCCTAAGTGCCCACATACAAGGGGACTTCAAAAAGTTGGTGAAAAATGTGTATTATGAAAAAACTACGCATGCATTTCAAAAAACACTTTTGCACCAAAACAAACTTATCTTTTAGTGTTGTTTCCCATGAGCCTCTGAAGCACCCTTATAGAGGGCAGTGCATGGGAGCCAGGCCAATTTGTGGTAGAAAGCACAGGCAAACCTCGAGAGCTAAAGGTCAAATGCTCGGGACACTGGGTGCAGAAGCCACGTCATTGTGGAGCTTTAGAATAAGAGGGATGGGGACAGCCCTAAAAGACAAGTAACAGTCAAGGGAACATGAACAGAAAGGCATCAGACCTCGCCAGTGCAGTGAAGCTACAGGACAGTGGAGCACTGTCATACTCCACACCTGTGTTGGTGAATTCTCAGGGGCCATCCTATATGTTCTGCCCAGACTCCAGTCTGCATCAGAGAAGCTCTCTTGTCTCCAGGTACTAGCTGGGTTTCTTTCCGGCTCGCCTTTTCATTCAAAGTTTGGCCTCCCCAAGGACCCTGACTTTAAGGAGGACCATTCTCCCACCTCCTCCATCCCACCATGACCTCTACTTGTCTCTTTTTTTTTTTTTTTTTTTTTTTTTTTGACAGGCAGAGTTAGAGAGAGACAGAGAGAAGTCTTCCTTCCATTGGTTCACCCCCTAAACGGCCACTACGGCTGGCACACACGCTGCACGGATCCAAAGTCAGGAGCCAGGTGCTTCCTCCTGGTCTCCCATGCGGGTGCAGGGCCCAAGCACTTGGGCCATCCTCCACTGCCTTCCTGGGCCACAGCAGAGAGCTGGACTGGAAGAGGAGTAACCGGGACAGAATCCGGCGCCCCAACAGGGACTAGAACCCAGGGTGTCAGCGCCGCAGGCAGAGGATTAGCCAAGTGAGCCGCGGCGCCGGCCTCTACTTGTCTTATCCCTGGGCAGCCCCAACACCAGTCTAAGATTGCAATCCAGAAGGGCCTTCTTCTTTCTTTTGGCCTATAGAGGATTTCTCTTGCCTTTTGCAGCACTTGTAGGTATTTTGCACGAGAATTTCAGGGGCATTTCACTGTAACCCCCTGAGGTCAAGGTCTTCATCCTTGGGCTCCCTCCCCACCAAGGCTGCTGACCAGCAGCCCACTCAGCCCCCTTGCAGGAGCCATAGCTTCTGTCCAGCACCCTGTCTTCAGGTTAAGTATCTCCCTGGAAGCCTCTTTCCATTCATGCTTTCTGTTGACACAGCCATTTCCTTCTAAACTGTCCCTTTGTCAAACTCTCCTCTCTTGCCCATTTGATCATGCCATCTGTGTCCTGTGGGACCATGACTGATACTGGCCCACTGTCAGAAATTGATAAAAATGAAAACATCGACGAAGTTCATTATCACTGTAGGAGTTTTGCATTACTATAGGCTGATAAATCTCCACTATGCTGCCACCTTCACGCACTCAGAATTGTCTCACCGTCCCCTTAACACGCTCAAATGCATTTTCCCTCCTTTGCTGTCCTAGAGACATTCAGATCCAACTGTCTTTCCCTGGTCTGTGGCTAAACGCCAACACCAATGCAAGTCCCACATTTTCTAATTCCTATCTCTCTCTATCCCACACTAGGCTCTCATCTTACCCGAAACATGTAGGTAAACACTTTAGAGCTTGCTTTTTAGGTAGATGGTTTCTGGAATTTGAGTTAAAATTTACATCACCGTTTAATTACGGAGAGTGCATTTGCACAGATCATGTTTCCTGGTTTTTAAATATATGTGATTTCTATAAAAACTGAGACTTGAATAAATTTTAATTTCTCCTAAATGATTTCCTTTCCCTCACGAAAGATTTGCAGTTTCTTGTGCAACCATCATGCAGTTAATCCCTAGGATGATTTAATTTTTTTATGATTATGAATGAGATTCCCAGTTTCCATTATGTTTTCTTCCAGCTTATAATTAGTGTACAATGATGCTCTTGCTTGTTATTCTACCTTTTTGTTTGATACCTGGATGCCTTTTTCCTAATAGTTTTGCAAAAGTTTATTGGATTAACTAAATAATTAATCATAATTGGCCTCCAAAAAGCAATGTGTTTCTGTCTTTTTCTTCCTTCCTCATTAGTGTTCTTCCTATGGTCTCACTCTTGTTCATTAACCAAAGCCTCCAGAACAATATTAAACAGTAATAGAGCAGGTGTACAGTGCAGTGGTTAAATCACTACTTGGGATGGGACACCCACATCCCATATCAGGTGCCTGGTTCAAGTTCTAGCTACTCTACTTCTGATCCAGCATCCTGATACTGTGCACTCTGGGAAGTAGCACGTGATGGTTCAAGATTTAGCTCTCTGTCACCCATAAGGGAGACCCAGATTGGGTTCCAGTCTCCTGGTTTTGGCTTGACCAGCACTGGCTGTTACAGGCGATTGGACAGTGAACCAGAAAATGAAAGGTCTCTCTTTGTTTGTCTACGTCTCTGGCTGTTGTTCTATCTTCCTGTCTCTGCCTTTCAAATAAAATGAGGAAAAATATCATAAATGTAAAAAAATTTTAAATCTTAAAATAATAGATAGCTTTACTTTGCTCCTGGTTTTTTTTTTTTAAGATTTATTAATTTATTTGAAGGTCAGAGTTACACAGAGAGAGAAGGAGAGGCAGAGAAAGAGAGAGGTCTTCCATCTGCTGGTTCACTCCCCAAATGGCTGCAGTGGCTAGAGCTGGGCCAACCTGAAGCCAGGAGCCAGGAGCTTCTTCCAGGTCTCCCACACGGGTGCAGGGACCCAAAGACTTGAGCCATCCTCTGCTGCTTTCCCAGGCACATTAGAAAGGGAGCTGGATTGGAAGTGGAGCAGCTGGGACTTGAACCAGCATCCATATGGGATGTTGGCACTGCAGGCAGCCACTTTACCCACTAGGCCGGAACACCAGCCCCATCTCCTATTGGTTTTTAAAATGCCTTTAATATCTTTTATGTATAGTGTTTATTCTTGGTTTCAAGTATCTGAATCTAAACATGTGTAACATGTCGGATTTTCCAAATGCCATTTTGGCACCTGTTGATATGAAGATAAAATTGTTACTATTCCATCTCTTTATGAGGATATAATTGTTGCTATTCCGTGTCTTTATTACTAGTTTTAAATTTGCTATTCTTCCATTCTGTGATGAACCTAACTTAATTAAGGTTGTGTGTTTTTTCCCCTTTAGTACATATGTATAATTATTCATTCAACATCATATACTACTTTCAAGGCATCACATAACGTTTTTGTATACATGTTCTTCGTAATGGTTGCCTTAGTCCCATAGAATGAATATTACTTTCCCTGTTGACAGAAAGGGAAATGGGCCTGAGGGAGGTTAGCAGTTAGGCCAGCTTTTTAAAGTCAGTCAGAGGCCGAGTCAGGCTTTGAGGAGTGAATTGGTTAGTTACCTGTCCATTCCTGTTGGTTATTGAGATTTAGAAAGAATTACCCATAAACACTTGGTACTCCATCCTCACCCCCAGTTATTTTCCAACTTCACCAGTTATTGGTATAAACAAGCTTTTTCTACTGGGTCAGTTTTAGAGTTTTCTTTCTTTCCTTAAAGATCCTCAGGTACTCAGATGTTCATAGAGCTTAGTGTACAGCTGTCGAGTAGAAGGAGATCCTTTTCCTTTATTTCCTCACTAAATGTACCCGTGTTGACTTTTTCAAAAATGTTTTGTTAGCTTCTTAAATAACTCTATTGTGATCCCTTTTCTAATTCACAGACATCTACTCTCAGATATGCTATTCTCTTCTCCTGTCTTTTGGATCGTCCTTTTGTTCCTTTGGTGACTTTTTATATGGCTTACTTAGTATGCTGATTTTCCCATTTTTGTTTTTTTGCTAATAATAGATGCACTTAAGGCTGTGAGTTTTCTTCTCAGTTGAGCTCTGAGCACTGAGCCCTTCACAGGGCTCAGGTTGTTATGTGCAGTTCTCACTTTATTTTCCTGACATAATTATTAATTAGCAGAAAATTTAAAATTTTCAAGTAGTCAGGAACTTTTTTTTTAACTTTTATTTAGCAAATATAAATTTCCAAAGTACAGTTTATGGATTACAATGGCTTCCCCCCCATAACTTCCCTCCCACTTGCATCCCTCCCAACTCCCACTCCCTCTCCCATTCCATTCACATCAAGATTCATTTTCATTTCTCTTTATATACAGAAGATCAATTTAGTATATATTAAGTAAAGATTTCAACAGTTTGCACCCACACAAAACATAAAGTGTAAAATACTGTTTCAGTACTAGTTATAGCATTAATTCACATTGAACAACACATTAAGGACAGAGATCCTACATGAAGAGTAAGTACACAGTGACTCCTGTTGTTGACTTAACAAATTGGCACTCTTGTTTATGGTGTCAGTAATCTCCCTAGGCTCTTGTCATGAGTTGCCAAGGCTATGGAAGCCTTTTGAGTTCGCTGACTTCGATCTTATTCAGACAGGGTCATAGTCAAAGTGGAGGTTCACTCCTCCCTTCAGAGAAAGGTACCTCCTTCTTTGATGGCCCGTTCTTTCCACTGGGATCTCACTCACAGAGATCTTTCATTTAGTTGTTGTTTTGTTTTTTTTTTTTTTTTTGTTTTGTTTTTTTGTTTTTTTTGCCAGAGTGTCTTGGCTTTCCATGCCTAAAATACTTTCATGGGCTCTTCAGCCAGATCCGAATGCCTTAAGGACTGATTCTGAGGCCAGAGTGCTGTTTAGGACATCTGCCATTCTATGAGTCTGTTGTGTATCCCACTTCCCATGTTGGATCATTCTCTTCCTTTTTTATTCTATCAGTTAGTATTAGCAGACACTAGTCTTGTTTATGTGATCCCTTTGACTCTTAGACCTATCAGTGTGATCAATTGTGAACTGAAATTGATCACTGGGACTAGTGAGATGGCATTGTTACCTGCCACCTTGATAGGATTGCATTGGAATCCCCTGGCACATTTCTAACTCTACCATTTGGGGCAAGTCCGATTGAGCATGTCCCAAATTGTACATCTCCTCCCTCTCTTATTCCCACTCTTATATTTAACAGAAATCACTTTTCAGTTAAATTTAAACACCTAAGAATAATTGTGTGTTAATTACAGAGTTCAACCAATAGTATTAAGTAAAATAAAACAAAAAAAAACCTAAAAGGCATAAAGTATTAAGTTGTACATCAACAGTCAGGACAAGGGCCGATCAAGTCACTGTTTCTCATAGTGTCCATTTCACTTCAACAGTTTTGATTTTTGGTGCTCGGTTAGTTGTCACCAATCAGGAACATATGATATTTGTCCCTCTGGGACTGGCTTAATTCACTCAGCATGATGTGGTCCAGATTCCTCCATTTTGTTGCAAATGACCAGATTTCATTGTTTTTTGACTGCTGCATAGTATTCTATAGAGTACATTTCCCATAATTTCTTTATCCAGTCTACTGTTGATAGGCATTTGGGTTGATTCCATGTCTTAGCTATTATGAATTGAGCTGCAATAAACATTAAGGTGCAGACAGCCTTTTTTTTTTTTTTTTTTTGCCAATTTAATTTCCTTTGGGTATATTTTTGTCCTTAATTTTGTTTTGGTAAAAAGTATATATAACTTCTGCTTCTTTTGTATTTCTTGATTTTTTCAATAATGCAGTATAAGTTTACCTTTGAAAGACTGGTTGTTCCCCTCAGGTGCTGAATGACGCACAGCACGCAGGGCCCCCCAACTTTGTTTTCTGTTTGTTTCATTCCGTTTACTCCACAATTACTGTGATTATGGCTATGCTGTAATTTTTCTGTAATTTTGTATTTTCTGATGGTACTTTCTTTTTACTTTTTAACACTCTCTTCTCTTTCCATTGCCTAAATTAAATTTTCTTCTGCTCATTTCAAAGTATTTGCTGTATTTTTTCATTCGTGAGGTGGTTGCCTTGAACTTAAGACACATACTTGGCTGGTGCACGGCTCACTAGGCTAATCCTCCACCTGCAGCGCTGGCACCCTGGATTCTAATCCCGGTCGGGGCGCCGGATTCTGTCCCGGTTGCTCCTCTTCCAGTCCAGCTCTCTGCTGTGGCCCAGGAAGGCAGTGGAGGATGGCCCAAGTGCTTGGGCCCTGCACCCGCCTGGGAGACCAGGAAGAAGCACCTGGCTCTTGGCTTCAGATAGGCACAGCGTATGCGCCTGCTGTAGCAGCCATTTGGGGAGTGAACCAATGGAAGGAAGACTTTTCTGTCTCTCTCTCTCTCACTGTCTAACTCTGCCTGTCCAAAAAAAAAAAAAAAAAAAAAAAAAAAAGACATACTTTTGTTTCTTTGACTCTGCTAATTTCATAAACACTTTAACATTTACATGTGTCCTGAATAGAACAAGTACTTTAGCATGGTCTCAGATTCCTTGGGTCTCTACCACCCTCTAAAAAAAATACACACTTGGTTATTTTCCAGAATCTTATTTCTGGATTGTTATAAATGATTTCTTCTTCTTTTATTTAACCTTTGCTTTTTTTCCACAAATGTAAACTTTACTAAAATTTTGGTCACTCATTGCCTTATAACATTTCTCTTAGTTGATATTTTCTGTGATTGTGTTTTCATAATAACTGCTTGCAAGGCAAAGCCCCTAAGGCCTTATATGCCTGAGAATATTTTGATTGTGTACTCACATTTAAATGACATACAGCTGGGGCAGGTTAAGCCGCTGTCTGTGACGTCAGCACCCTTATGGGTGCTTGTTTCTGTCCCAGTCGTTCCACTTGCAATCCAGCTCCCTGCTAATGCACCTGGGAAAGCAGAAGATGGCTCAAGTCCTTGGACCCCAAGACCCACATGGGAAACATGGATGAAGCTCCTGGCTTCAGCCTGGCCCAGCCCTGGCTTTTGTAGGCATTTGGGGAGTGAACCAGCAGATGAAATCACTCTCCCACCTCTCTCTCTCTCTGTCTCTTCCTGTCTGTAACTCTGCCTTTCAAATAAATAAATAAATCTTAAAAAGAAAGCCGGCGCCGTGGCTCAATAGGCTAATCCTCCACCTTGCGGCGCCGGCACACCGGGTTCTAGTCCCGGTCGGGGCGCCGGATTCTGTCCCGGTTGCCCCTCTTCCAGGCCAGCTCTCTGCTATGGCTAGGGAGTGCAGTGGAGGATGGCCCAGGTGCTTGGGCCCTGCACCCCATGGGAGACCAGGAAAAGCACCTGGATCCTGGCTCCTGCCATCGGATCAGCGCGGTGCGCCGGCTGCAGCGGCGGCCATTGGAGGGTGAACCAACGGCAAAGGAAGACCTTTCTCTCTGTCTCTCTCTATCACTGTCCACTCTGCCTGTCAAAAATAAAAAAAAAAAAAAAAAAAAAAAAAAAACTGAACATAAGCCCTAGGTTCAAAAACATTTTATTTTATACTGCAGAACATTGTATTTTTACAGCCAACCGTTGACAAGTCCAGCATCAGTCTGATTTTTGTTGTCCTGGGTAGTAACGTTCTCGTTTCTCTCGTGCGCTCTCTCTCTCTCTGCTTTTCAGCTTCGGCTTTTCTCTCCCTCCCTTCACCCTTTCAATAGTCTTAATTCTTACAGTGTGGCTGAGTGTGCGGCTTTTTTCCCTTTAAAGTCATTTTCTATCTTTGAGTTCTTTAACTATGAGGCAGCTCCTCTTCCTTTGCTTGCGGAAGACTTCTTTTTTGTGCATCTCCTTCCCCACCCCCTCTCTGAGCCTCCAGTGACTCAGCACATTTCAGCCCCTTCATAGCATCCAGTTTGGACTTCCTGCACTCTGTCCCTCCGGCCTTTGTGCTGCCTCTGGGAGGATCCTTGGATTTCGTCCCTCAGAGCACTGGTTCTCTCCTCAGTGCCAATCATCCTGCTTGTACCCCAGCTACTGCGATGCTCCTTTCAACCATTGAGGAGATCTTAGTGGAACCTTCTGTTTTGGAATAATTTCAGGGGCTGAGGCTGTTGGAGCAGTAAGTTCAACAGCTGCCTGTGGCGCTGGCATCCCATATGGACGCTGGTTCTCTTCCTGACTGCTCCTCTTCCGACCCAGCTCTCTGTTGTTGCCTGGGAAAGCAGTGGAGGATGGTCCAGGTGCTTGGGCCCCTGCACCTGCATGGGAGACCTGGAAGAAGCTCCTGGCTTCAGATCAACCTAGTTCCAGCCGTTGTGGCCATTTGGGGAGTGAACCAGCGGATAGAAGACCTTTCTCTTTCTCTCCCTCTCACTGTCTATAACTCTACCTCTCAAATAAATAAATACAATCTTTTAAAAAAAATAAAAAAAATTTTAATTAACAAAAATAATTTCGGATCTCTGTAAAAGTTGTAAGAATAGTACACAGACAACTTTTTCAAATAAATAAATCTTTGTTTGTTTGTTTAAGGCAGAGTGACAGAGAAAGACAGAAAGACCTTTCTGTCCGCTTGTTCACTTTCCAAATGCCTGTAACAGCCAGGGAGAGGCCAGGATGAAGCCAGGAGCTCCACCCGGGGCTCCCACAAGGGCAGCAGAGGCTCAAACACTCGGGCCATTTTCTGCTGCCTTCCAGCCACAGTAGTAGGAAGCTGGATCAGAACCAGACGAGCTGGGACTGGATCTGGCACTGCAGTATGGGATGCTGGTGTTGTAAGCGGCAGATTAACCTGTTGCACCACAGTGCCACCCCCAGTATACAGAACTTCTGATTGCCTTTCACCCAAATTCCAAAATTGCCAATGCTTTGCATGCTTTATCATTCTCTCTCCTTAGATACATGTCATTGCCTGTGAGCTTTTGATAAGAAGTAGTAGACATCCTGGCTTCTCCTTTATCCCTACGTACCACACTTCCATGTGAGTTTCCTAAGAACAAGGACATTCACTTACAAAACTATGGCATACGTCTCACAAGAACTCATAAAATACTATTATCTAATTGATATACCTCTGTAAAATTATACTAATTATATCTAATTTTTCTGTAGCAATACTGTACAATATCAAAATACAAGATACAGATATGACTCACATACATAATTTTAAAGGTCCTGACAGTCACATTACTGTAAAAAGATGGAAGTGAAATTAATTTTAATTCTGTTTTATTTAAGCCAAAATAGTATCATTTCAGCATGTAATTAATATAAGACTTTATTATTGAGGTTTTTTTACGTTACATTTTTCATACTGAGATCCAGCATATATTTTACACCCAGGGCACATCTCAATTCCGTCTTGCCACATTTCAGTCATGAAGTGACCACATATAGCTAATGGTTTTCATATTGCACAGCACAGGTCTGTGGCTATACACACACACACACACATATATATATGTAAGTTCACGTTCAGAATCCAGCCAGGATTACACTGCATTCATCCCTTCAGGCTCTTCAGTCCCCTTTAATGCAGAACAGTCAGAACTTAGTCTCCCTGGCTTTCATCACACTGACATTTTGGAAGACCCCCAGGCAGTCCGTCTGTAGAGCTCACTCAGTGCGGAGCCGCCCGATGTGTCATTGAGGTCAGGTGCAGGTTGTGCCTCTCACACGGTATGTGTTTAACACCTGATTTGCCTTTGGTTCTCTACTTCTTCATTCTGCTTCATGTCACTCATGTCCTCACTGTGTTGTGCTTATGTTACATTTTTGGTCCATCTGTTGACATAAATCTGCTTCGTTTTGATTTGTTTCTCTTTCATTTGGGGTACTTGTTGGGATCTGGTTCTTGGGCAGGTGCTTGTGTGTTTCCCTGGTGATAGTAACTGTTACAGTTGGTAGTAGGGGGTGGGGAGGGGCCACCCCTACATGGTGTCTCTTCGGATGTGTTTTGGGAAAGGGAAGGAGATCAGGCCAGGGAAGAGAAGCTCATGCATGACTTCACAGCTGTCAGCTCCCCCAGCGGCATCCATTCTACCGGTGACTTCACTAGTTAGGGATTCATCCCAGCGCTCTTAGAAGAAAGCAGGAACAGAAAGAGGTGATCTTGGGTCCAAGTCACAGCCTTGCAAGCTTGGAGGAGGAAGGAGATATACACCCAACAAAAGCTGGGCTCCTTTCATCTCCTCCTCCTCCTGAGGGAGACTTTTTGCTACCCAGTTAGTACTCTTGTTGGGAATAGGAATAGGGCTGGTGTGTGCACCTGCAGCCATCTGGGTGGCAGGACAAAGACCCTTCCTTAGTGATGTCAGGGAGGGGAAATAGGAGAACTCTTAGGAGTAGACAGGGGTCAAATGTGCTGCCCCTGAAGAGAATTCCCCCTGATATTCCTGAGGATTCATCAATTATACATAAAGAAGTGGGTAACACAAGGAAACATTGAGTTGTTCCAGAGGGCCTCATATGTAAGATCAGGTTAGACTCCCTTCCCCACTAAGAAACTAGTCCGAGTCTGATTTGTTGAATTCCGGAGGCTCCTCCCTCATCAGAACCAGATTCAAATGTGATTTGGGCCTGGGATGTGTGGCGTGCAGGGAGAAGGGGGAAAGGCTAGAGATGAGATGGAAAGGGGGCGTTACGGGAAGGAGAACTCCTGCCAACCCCTTAGCCTGTGGTCCCACAGCTGGTCCTCACAGAGAGAGATGCCTCTCCCTCCATCAACTGCCATACACTTCCTCCAGCTACTGCAAGATCGGTAATGACCTTGCCTTGGTGATATCAAGGAGTGGAAATAGAGCTGCAGCTGCCTCATAAATCCATCCTCCCGTCAGTGGGCCAGAGGGAACGGGAGGACTCGTCACTCCTCCATCCGTCTTCCTTCTGTTGTGCCAGCCTCCTCAGAGTGCCTTCACCCCATCCCCATCATCCCATTCAGAATTAACTTCAGTCTCCCCTTGGTCTCAGTGTCTCTGTTAGTTCTTTTCTCCATTTCCGAAGTTTCCCAGCGTTGGATTTAGAGGATGAGAGGTACATGCTAATTCACCATCTATTCAAGAGTAAAATTTCAGAGTTTGTTGTTGTTGAATCCTTTGAATTATTGCCATATATCTACCCCTGCTGCTGCATTAGAGTATGTTTGATTATGTTTTTTTAGTCCCTCTATTTTTTTTTTACCATTTTTCTCCCAATTTATCATATTCTGATAATGGGGTGTTAATACCTTGTTCTAAAACTGTATCTTTATTCATTTTTCTTTGATTTTAATAGTGATTGCTCTCTATTTGTTATATTCTTTGAGCCTTATAGACATACTATCATTTTTTTTAAGTTAATGGAAACAAGTCTTTATTAAGTAACTTTTAATATCAGAAAAATAAAACTCTTATAATTCTCTTTACAGCAAATACATAGTATCAGTACTTTGGCCATCTTAAGTTAAAGGTCCTTTATCATAAAATATATGGTTTTAAACTTTACTCAAATTAAATTTATAATCCCTATGACTTCCCTACATAGACATAACAAAAGGGTGTAGTAAAATTAGCAAATACTAAACTATATTGATAATTTATCATTCTTAGTTTGTGGTTTTTAGAAACAGTACACACACCTAATATATGTAGATTCCTTGGCTTTTTAGTTGCAGTGTACAATGCAACAAAATACAAAATACATGCTTGGTGAACATTCGTTCATATCTACAAGACAGCAGCTAGAGATTAGGTTTCAATACTGACATTTAACTATCCTACAAGCAGTTAGCATTACATCATAAAGGCAACTTTTTTATACTGAAAAAATCAAAATAAAAACCATTATTTATAAACCTTTATACGAAATGTAACTCTTCAAGTGGAAAAAAATAAAATTTGTCTATTTACTATTGAATACACATAGGATTTCAATTTTTGTTATACTGAGAAAAAAAGCTCTTTTGTGTTGGGAAAAATAACGCTTCAAAAAATAATTAGTAGAAAAACCCACCCGTATACTGTCCGTCCTTTCACTGCCAGCACAGATTTGGGAACATACTGAGGATGAAGTGATAGACATCCGCAGGTGAAATGTACAAGTGTATTTTAAAGAAATCGTTCCTTGTGATTAGAGATAGTTTTGAAATGAAGTAAAATGACTGGAGGTTGTCACAGCTGCTTTTGTGAATTATGCCAAGGGCATTATCTCCCACCCTCTCCTAAATTACTAAAAAATAAAAATATATTTATAATGTGCAAGACAATATGAATTGAACATAAAATGTTTCACACTTTGATCTAGTCTAAAAATTAATAGCTTGATCAGACTAGTGAATGGAATGTTCGCATCCTCAGTTATTAGCCAATATAGGTGCATCCAAAGCCCTTCCTGAAATGGGAAAACCCAGGCAGCCATTTCCATATTCTCCGAGGGAGGCAATGGGTAGGAATTCACAACTGAGAGAATTGCATTCCTGATCCACTGATCACACCAGCCTTGACTGAGCTCTCTGGGCGAGATGAAGGGCAATGTAGCAGTTTTTGTCCCAAATTATAACCAGTGATCTAGTAAACTGCCATCGGCCCTATTATTACCAATAAGTAATCACAATGAGTTAAAAAATTACTTGCAGTCCTGCAGAATTAGGCATAAGTTGTTGTAAAATAAAAAAACAAACCTGTTTTGTCAAAACTGGTGGTGTAAAGAAGGCAGCACTGGAAGTGCCTGAATCATCTGTAATGGCAATTACCCTCCATAAACTCTTAATGTGTAGGCTTTGGGACCCAATGTTTAAAACCTTAGATGTGTACGTTTTTCTCATAGGCTCACACAACCTACGATCTTCATTCAGCCAAGGAAAACTTCAGCTTTAGCAGTTCTTATACAAACTATGTCTCTGGGTCTATAGGACACATACTATCATTTTCAACTCTGACTTTTATCATCACATATTTAGTATAATAACTTTTGCTTTAATAACTTTTGCCTTAAATTCTATCACACCTAAAATCTCACTTGCTTTTTCTTTATCTTTTTAGTATTTTAAAATTTTTTCAGTATTTTTAGAATTTCTAAGCCTTTTTAAAGATTTCCCAATAAATCATTACATTGAGCCATTTTGGAAGCATTCTTTTTATGTCTTTGTATTTCCCAAAAAGGGTTTAAACTTACACATATTTTAATACTCAGTTTATATTCTGCCATTCCACTTCTTACCTCTTAATTTTACTGTTAATGTTTTTTCTAAACTTTCTTTGCTATTATTCAGACAGTGCATTTGTTTGGTTTTGATTTTGCTTATTTTTACTTTCCCTTGACAATTATCTTCTTTTAAATTCAATTAGTTGTCAATTGAAAATAAACAAGACTTCCTTTCTGTCTTATCTATGCATCCATACCTGGTTAGAACAGTATCTTCAGTTTACTGTTGCAGAAATTTATGCTTTTTGTTTTACTCACTCTTCCCTCTTCATTTTCCACTGATTTAATTTCCTCCTTAATTTACTTTTTTTTGTCTTTTATTCTAGCAATTCCCCTAATCCTCTACTCCCTTCACAAACAATTCTTCCCTATAATTGTTCTTATTTACTGATTTCTTCAATAGTTAGCTGTTGATTCCAGATTTTTTTACTATTTAAAATTTTTTTTCAGATTATCTTTTAAAATCAGGCTTCTTTTCAGAGTAACCTTGGAAGCCAGTGTTTATCCATTAGTGGGTGATTATCTTTCTTTCAAATGAGCATCTATTGAAAGTATTTACATTTGAATAATAACTTCCCTGGATAAAAATCCTACTTGTACAGCTTTTTACTCTGACTATGGTTTGTACATGGTTTTCCATTACAGTGAAAGGAATCATAGACCTTATTCACTTATGACTATGTTCCATAAGTGAAATCTTCATCTGAGCTCCTTACAGAATACTTTCTTTTTCTTTTGTTGTTAAAATAGTTCATTATGCATATTGATCTCAGTTATTTTGAAAGGATCTTAAATAGGGCTCCATTTGTAACTCCTTTTTTATTAATGTTGACATTTTTCTTCTAGTGGGTCTTTTAATTCTAACCTTTGATTTTTGCCCTGTTTGTTCTTTCATTCCACAAATCTATTCAAAGCATCCATTGTGTATGAGCACTGCACTCAATTCACTCCTTCTCTTCCGCTAGGAACTCCTGTCTCTCCCAGAGTGTTCCCTTCTCCAGATCCACGTTTTTCATCTTTCATCCCTTTCTGGCTTCTGTATATGTTCCCCTAGCTTGTGTTCTCTTTCTCTGGTTAGTTTCCAATAACATTCAGTTCCACAATTTACCTATATTATTGTTTACTCCTCTTGCCCCTTCATCTCATAATGAGCCCTTCTGAAATGGGTGTAATGTCTTTTTCCACATTTAAGAAAAAGATTGCAACTCTTTTCTAATTCCCATTTTGATTCTTGTTTCATTTCATGGTTTACTGATTCCACAACCGCCACCCACCCACCTGCCTGATACCTAGATTCTTAATGCATCTTTGTTCTCTTCTACTGGCAAACATTTAATAGTTTAATAGTTCAAAAGTCAGTTCCCTCTTTTACTCATTCTTCCGTGAGTTTGTCTTGATGGTATGGCTACTATCTCCGAAACTTTTGCTTTAGATTATTTCATTGATATTTAAATGGGCCTGAGATTGGCAGGTCCATGGCCTCTCAGATTTCCTCTTGAAAGTCCAAAAGCTATATTCTTGAGCATAGCCTTTCTTAAGTAAGACACACCAGTATTGGACTAACCATTCAGAATTGTGTATTACATACAGTATTACTTTTCTTATATCTGTCCCATTACCACTGAGAGTGGTAAGTTAACTTATTGATAAGTTGCTTTTCGTTTACTCCTGCTGGTTGGCGATTTGAAGAGCAGCTTCCTGCAGCCCATTGATGTAGCTTAAATAGTCACCTGTTTGGAACTGATCAGAGTGGGGATAAAGATTGGATTCCTTGGCAAGGCATGGGTCAGCTGTCATGTAGACTCTAAGGGTGCTGGTTTCTCTAGCAGAATGGGCGTGAGCGACATTTAAGTATGATACCACCCCATACTTTCTTTGTTCACTATTTTCTTCAAACCTGTTTGCCAGTTCCTGTGTTGTGAGCCCAAGAAATGCATACTTTAATAAAGAAGACTTAATTTTCCATCTGCATGAAAATATTCTAACCACAAAAAAAGCCTTAGGAAACTGTAGGAGGGGGACTAGGCAAAATCTATTAAACAGCAGCATTATGTATGGTTACCCAGGAATTTGCACACAAAACTCTGCTAACGTTGATGGCATTTCATGTACTTAAGTTTTCCAAACAATGAGTTGAAAAATACACCCTCAAGAATTGTTTATGCCAAGAAAGGCCAACCATTTATGATCACAAGTGGAGTTTCTACAAAGGTCTGTGCCAGGCACTACAGACCTGGCAAACATCCCTCCCAATTTGCAAGAACTCCACTGTTTGGGGTTGGAAGTGAAGCATGGCTCCAAAGAAACACTTGCAGCTTTTTCCTAGTCGCACTGAAATTCAGAGTAAAAGAACAAACAGATAAGAGACAAAGGGTATAGGAAATCACATCACAGGCAGCCCTATCTCATTTTAGTGAAAAGGATTAGTAGGGTGGCCCTGCAGTAAAGCCCATTGCTTCTGATCAGGCAGTGGGATCGCTGTAATCCCTTTACTACACCACCGAGTTGATTGATTAAATTGAAAGTTAGGAGTTGAATGCCTCCAGAGCATCTTGGAACCTCTCTGAGTCTATGCATATTCATATGGGCCTAATGACCTTCCACTGGAATGGAAAAGTGTGTTCTACCTGCAGGGAACACATGAAGAAAGGCTTGGGAGGAAGCGAAACTTTTTCACAACCACCAGCAAGAGTTTAATTAAAGTCTGTCAACCATTATAAGCCTGCCTCAATTTAAGGGCAGATTGTACCATGTTTTCCCCACACGTGGAGCCTCCCAGGGTCTTGCAGCTCAAGTGGAAAGAACAATGGAAAGCAGAAGTCTTTCTCTTCACATCTGGCACCTCAAAATGGGACTAAGAGGCTTTCTGGAGGGTTTTGCTGGCTGGAACAGTTAGTGTTTACAGATGTGAGTGGCTTTCAGTCATTGAATGCAAATTCATTTGCTTTGTTGTGCACACCCTGGGAAAACCAAGAGGAAGAAGAGGACTAATGTCCCTTTATCCGCCCACCCACATTGAGATTCAAGGCACGGTCTTTTCAGGTTTGTGGGGTCCCTAAGCAACCTTTGAAGAGCTCTGTACATCTGTCTGGCTGTCCCTTCGCCAGCAGACGGGGATTCCTTTGGCTTTGCTTTTCAAGCCTCTGGTTCCATCAGCAAGGTACATTGGCTGAATGTTTTGGCATACATATCTTGCATTCAGATCTGAGTGGCCGCCCAGCTCCTGAGATAACTCTGTCCCTGAATCACTGGTCTGTATTCTGAAAGAAAGGTCATCAGAAAAATAAAAGAGAGCTAGTTTTTCATGGGGAAGCTAAAAGCCAGGAAAATCAGCTAAAGCAAGTGGAGAGAGAACAGATTCTTGCTGGAATACTGAATCTCATCAACAAATATCAGAGCAATGTGGGAGCTGACAGAGCATTTCTGAAGCAAGAGAAACTATCAACGAGGTTTCCCTTGCCCTGAGAAGTGAAAGTGTCAGCTCTCTACTGGGAGGCGGTACATTCAGTACACAGTCTGAAGGATCACAGACTATCATGGAAGTCAAACCCAACTTGCAGTCTTGAGTCTGTGACTTACTAGAAAGCCTTATGAAAATGACTTCTCAGCCTTGCTCCTCGCTTTGCTCATCTGCAAAGCAGGGACACTCAAAGCATCTACCTCATGAAGCGATTTTGAAGACTATCGGGGTTCAAAGCAAACCTCTACCATTTATAGCTATGGGACCTTGGCAAAGACACTCACTGACCTTTCTGAGTTCCGGTTCCCTCTCAGCAAAACCAGAATCTGCTCCATTGGCTTATTGTAGGATTAGAGGAAATAATGCTCTTACAGCCCTTAGGACAGGCTTGGCAGATGGTGATAGAATGTTACCAGAATGTTAGGCATTATTTTAAAATGAGATAATGCATAAATGGTTTTTAGCTCAGTACCAGATGCACAACAAGTGTTGTGTTAGCTATGGCTGCAGTGTGTATATTTCTACTCTTGTTGCTGTAAACCCAAATTCTCAACCATCTTGAGAGTTTGGACAAATCCTCTCATCTGGTTGGCTTCCATCATCAGATGAGAATTTGCTGAAGTTCCAACTTAGCTCCTAAATTTTTTGCACATCCCAAATGACAGAGGACTGAATTCCAGGTAGATTTTCTTTTTCTTTCTTTTTTAAAAAATATTTATTTATTTCAAGAGCAGAGTGACAGAGACAGAGTCCTCATCTTGTGATTCACTCCACAAATGCCTGCAACAGCAGGGCTGAACTAGACCAGACCTGAGCCAGAAGCTGGGAACTCAGTCCTGGTCTCCCACGTGGGTGGCAGGTGCCCAAGTACCTGGGTGTCATCCACTGCCTTCCCAGGTGCATTTATAGGAATTTGAAGCAGAGTAGCCAGGACTCAAAAACTGGAACTCCGGTGTGGGATGTGGGAGTCCTAATCACTGGCTGAACTTGCTGCACCCACCTACCAGGTGTATTTCCTTACCCTTAATTTTACCGATTTAAAATTGAAAGACATGAAAAGATCTCACACTAGAAGATCTAACCAGCAATGAGGAAAGAAAATATGCACTGTGACTTTTTCCCCTTCAGAAAGGAATTTAATAACAAATACAATATACATTTCACAATCAGCCAGGCAAACACATGGAAGTAGTCAGCTAATTTAATTATAAGTTAGTGCTCAGTGACTTGTGGTTTTGTAAATAAGTTGAAGTGAGCAGAGTTTGCAGTTTATGTGTCCTGCGACTTGTGTGAGCCTAGATCATTTTTAGGTTGGTTTCTTTCCTCATCTTTCTTCACCTTCCCCCACAAATACACACAAGCAGTTCTTAGGTGGGAACACTGCTTCAAGGTGTACTTGGGATTGAGCAACAGCTAATTAAAGAAGCAATGCTGGGATGAGGCAAGGGAACCACCCCTGATGGCACGGAGTCGGAGGGCAGCCTCATCTGCCTGCCCAGCGAGGTCTCACTTGGCTGCCTGTTTCAACCTAAACCATCTCTTCTTCCCTGATGCCGCACACCGGGATGGATCCAGCTCTCCAAACCTCTTTACAGCCCTTTGTACCCTTCCAGCTATGTACTGTGTGGTACAGCTGCTGGAGGTTCCCCTTGGGGTATGCTCCTGAGGCCATCCATATAATTTAAAGCTTACAGAATTCAAGATTAATTCTGAAAAAGGATTAAGGCTGTTTTTCTAAACCATCTATGAAGTGGTACAGCTGTGCACCAATAACATAAGCACGGCTTAAAATTCACTCAGTCACCAGCCTTGAAATTATGGTTCTTTGGGGGGAAGGGAATTTGCATTGTTTTACATTTTGTGCATGAAGGGGCTTTATTAATATTTTTAAAACTCCTTTTATGTCTCTTTATTGATATTTGTATGCATTTCCAGGCCCTGTGATTCACATCCACATAAAATGAGTCTGCTCTGTAATTATTTGTTTAATTAAGTTAACTAGCTTGCCCACTAGAGGATAAGGTCCGAGACTGTAGTGCCCCGTTGTTTGCTGCAGTACACCCTAGCAGAGTGCCTGGCACAGGGTAGGTACTCAAGACACTGGGAGGTCTGTGGAGGACGTATATCTTCTTTTTTTTTTTTTTTTTTTTTTTGACAGGCAGAGTGGACAGTGAGAGAGAGAGACAGAGAGAAAGGTCTTCCTTTTGCCCTTGGTTACCCTCCAATGGCCGCCACAGCAGGTGCGCTGCGGCCGGCGCACCGCGCTGATCCGAAGGCGGGAGCCAGGTGCTTCTCCTGGTCTCCCATGGGATGCAGGGCCCAAGCACTCCTGGGCCACAGCAGAGAGCTGGCCTGAAGATGGGCAACCGGGACAGAATCCGGTGCCCTGACCGGGACTAGAACCTGGTGTGCCGGCGCCGCTAGGTGGAGGATTAGCCTAGTGAGCCGCTGTGCTGGCCACATATATCTTCTGCGAATAGGGAAAGATGAACCATTTTCTTCTCTCCATCTGCGGGAAGGGCAGCCATGCCTTCCATCTCACATACAGAGGAGACTCAGCCCTCCCTCAGTGCTCCCTCGCCATCCTGTCCACACCTCAGTCATGGCCCAGATCCCAGTTGGCAAAGTTGTTTATCATGCCTCCCGCACCCGAGTGCGGCTTCCCGGAGGGCAGGACCGTGTCTCATCCATGACTGGTCTCACAGTCTCCCAGCCCATGTGTTTCACACAAACCCAGTACTTGAGAACCAGGTGCCAGAGGCAGAAGATGCCAAGGGACTGAAAAAAGAGAACAAACCCAAGATGACACAAAGCATAAGCTGCTGGGGGAACTTGCAGGCAGAAGCCGTGAGGCATACAGATCCCCAGGCCAGGAGGCGGTAGGCAAAGGATTTTATAGACAAAGGCAGTCTGTGGCTAATTGGGATGCGGACTTTTTCAAGAAAAGTTAACATTCATAAGAGACGTTCCAGGTCTCAAGAAAGAACATCGGAACAGAGCAGAAGCTTTCCTTAATGATTGTGTTTACCATGTCACAGGGCTTGGCATAGCAGGGTCACCTGGAGGGCAGGATGATGGTTCCGTCCACGATGGCCACAGTCATGTCAATGTTTCTGCCTACACGATGCAGACTGGTGTGGACACCTGTGCATATCAGATGAATGAGGGATGAAAGGATGCATGGGTGGATGAACTGGGCCCCGGGGTCCATTCCATCCTTATAATGATATCAAGGAAATATCACACAGGACAGAGTCTAAACCCACTTTAAAGCGTACTTTAGTTAAATACATTCTCCTTCCTTTAATCTGTAAATCCTGGAAGAATGTCTCTTCCTCAGCCCTGCAGCTTACAATAATAATTAGCATCCTCAAGATACATAGGTATATTAGAAATAACATGGGCTCACTCAGGGCTAGCGCTGTGGCTCAGTAGGCTACGCCTCTGCCTGCTGTGCCGGCATCCCATGTGGTCGCCAGTTCGAGTCCCAGCTGCTCCACTTCCAACCGCGCTCCCTGCTATGGCCTGGGAAAGCAGTGGAGGATGAGCCAAGTGATTGGGCCCCTGCACCCATGTGGGAGACCTGGAGGAAGTTCCTGGCTTCAGATCAGCTCAGCTCTGGCCATTGTGGCCATTTGGGCTACAAGCGGATGGAAGACCTTTCTCTCTGTATCTCCCTTTATCTGTAACTCTACCTCACAAATAAATAAATAAATTTTAAAAAATGAAAAAGAAATTGGATCACTCCCCTGTAGGAAGAACACATCCTTTTCCTTACCTTCTATGGTCTGCGTCTGTTTTGCTTTGTTCCTGTCCTCTGTGATGGTTTTATGGCAGACTCAACAGAAAGGCATCAGAGTTGGTTGGAACACCATTCTATCCCCATTTCCAACACCATATCTGATATAGAGTTAGTGTTAAGTACATGTTACTCAATGGACATGCTACAAAAGTCTTAATTTTTAAGAAAATATTCTAACTACTTAAAATAATCCCAGGAAAGGTGAATGGCTATGTTATCAAGACCTTAAAAAGGTTACTCAGAATTGCACACAGAAAACTCCGCTGAAGCTAACACCATTTATGTGCTTAAGTTTTCCAAACAATGTCGAAAATATACCCTGAAGAATTGTTTATGCCAAATAAGACCGACTCTTCAGGATCATGACTGGAATTACTGCATGCTTTATGCCAGCCCCTTCATCCCTGCCAAACAGCCTCCCAATTTGCAAGGATTGTTGAGTTCCTCATTGGAAATTAAGCAGTAAAATGTTCCTTCAGTCCAACTTCCATGGGTCTTACTCCTCATTAGTCCTTACTTAAGCTATCCAGATCACAGCAGCATCTTAAGTCTGTTTTGAAATGTTTGTTTTGTTTGACAAAGTGATGTGAATTTTCAACCAAAGAGCATGAAAACATGTTAGTAGAACTGTGGTGTCTGAGTTCTGAACACATAACACCTGGAAAATGGCTCACACTACATTCTGTGCCACAGGCAGCAAAAGCCTCTGAGGTTATCTGTCAGTTATTTCTATTAGCCAGAGAGAAAACAGTTTCCTACCCTGCTGGCTGATGGGCCAAAACTTGCAGAAAAACAAAAAAATAGAAAAGCACGAATCTAGCAAAGTCTCAAATTGGCAACTCAAGGTCTTATATTGACTAGAATATTAATGATTGCAACTGGAGATTATATGCTTAGAAAATAACTCACAAAAACGGCATTTATAGCCCTAAGTACTCCTAAAAAGTGAACCTACTAAAGGCCTTCCACACTCAGTCTACTCTGAGTTTCAGAACTAGCAACTGTTCCTTGTTTGCAAAATTTTGCAAGAAATTAGCTACTCAGTACTGCCCCAACTCCAGCAAGGCCATCACATCTAAAGATTAATCAAACATGTAGTCTCCGCACTCAGACTGCTCTGTGCCTCCATTTTCTCCTCCCTGTTGAGTGTTAGGCCACTTAACCTGTCTGTGCCTCTGTTTTTTTATCTGTAAAATAGGGACAATAACAATGCTGACTTTACAGGACTGTTGTGAAGTTGAAATACAATACGATATGTATAGACCTCAGAAGAGTGCTTAGCATATATTAAGTATTAAATAATTGTTAGCTACAACACTTAAAAAAAAAGCAAACTTTAGGGCCCAGCACTGTGGTATAGTAGGCTAAGCCTCTGCCTGGCATGCCATATGGGTGCCAGTTCAAATCCCAGCTGCTCCTCTTCCAATACAGCTCTCTGCTATGTTCTGGAAAAGCAGTAGAACATGGTTCAGGCACTTGGGCCCTTGCACCACAAAGGAGACTGGAAGAAGCTCCTGGCTTTAGATTGGCCCAGCTTCTGCTATTGCAGCCATTTGGGGAGTGAACCAGCAGATGGAACACCTCTCTCTCTGTCTCTCCCTCTCTCTGTCTGTAACTCTACATATCAAATAAATAAAATCTCAAAAAAAATACTCTATTTGCAAAGCAGAGGGACAAAAAGAGATAGCTCCCTTCTGCTAGTTCATTCCCCAAATGCCCACAGCTGCTGAGTCTGGGTCTGGCCAGAGGCAGGAGTAGCAAACAGGGAGACAGTCCAGGTCTCCCACGTGGGTAGCTGGAACCCAATTACCTGAGCCATCGCTGCTGCCTCCCAAGGCCTGCTTTGGAAAGAAGCTGGAGTCAGAAGCTGCACCCAGGCACCTCAATGTGGGATGTAGGCATCCTAACCACCAGGCTGGACACCCACTCCTGTCACTTGCGAGTGTCTGTTTTTCTTACCTAGGATTTCTTACCCAAGGTCTGTTTCTTACCTTGCATCCTAGTCCCTGTAACTGGGTCTCCATCTGCATGCATTTGTTCATTCCATGGATACTTAAGAGGCTGCTACAAGGCCAACCTGTTGCCTTTTTCTTCAGTGAGGCCCCGGGTGGGTGTCCTGATTTGCCTCTCCAGAGATGAGGCCCCTCCCTAGTTCCTTCCAATTCTTCCAAGCCTTAAAATTCAGCCTCTTACGGTTGACAGAGCTGCCTGATACCTCGTGTCTCGCGGGTGCCATCTGCTTCTAACCCGTCACCTCTCTCGCCACCGGGGGGGTTCCAGGCCTTCCTGTTCATCTCTTCCGCCAGTCTTTGTGCTTGGTCTTTAAGCTCAGCTGCATGATCTGATCTTGATTCTGACAACACCCTTGAAATGTGTTCAAGCATTGAATAGACTATCCGATCTTTGTTTCACTCTCAGGGGAACGAGGAAGCCAGACTTTATCAAACCAAAGGAAATCCTGCTGCCCCTTTGCTGCAATCATTTTATCTGTAAGAAGCTCAAGAAAACACTAAGGAAATATCCCTCTAATTGTGAACTTTTCATCCAGACAAACACAAACTTACCTGCTTAGAAGTGCATAAACAGGACTCTTCCATTTTGCCAGAGCTCCAGGAACTAATAGGCCACCAGCTGCTACCTTGGGCTACAGGTTTCAGGATCTTTTTAAAGTGAAATTTTCCATCCTGATTATGCCCTTTCCAGAGTTCTGGGCGGCTATGGTGATGAGTGAGAGTGTGAGCTTGTTTTTGTGTTCTTAACTAATAAGGCTAAGATTCTGGCCTCCTTAGCTACAGAGCCCTGGACACTCACCAGTCAACCAACTTTCCTGGATGGACCTGCTGCATGTGGCCGCCAGAAAACAAGTCACCTCCTGATGTACTTGTAAAAGTACTGGGGGGATGCTAATATTCAAGACAAAGCAAATAAAGTTCTGATATTGCCAAAGCAGAAGGGACTTGCCCAGAGTTACAGTTCAGAAGGGGCAGAGCCCAGATTTCATCGCATCATCCTGGGTAAAAGTCTGAATTCTTCCACAAGACTCACAAGGCTCGCTGGTGAGTGGGCAGCCCAGCCCAGCCTGGTCATTTGCTGCATCCTGCTCCTTCTGGTCCCCAGACTGCACACGGGCTGTTCCATGTGCCACAGCACGCCGTGCAGCCCCTGGCCCCCTTCCCCAGCTGACTGCTGGCCACCCTTTTGTCCTCCGCATAAAACTCATTGCCTCAGAAAGCTTTTTCCAATTCCCTACCTCCAGCAGCTGTCCTCCTGTTTATTTTTTGTGACTGTGCTGTCACAACACTTTCCGGGCTACATTGCAATTGGCTGTCCTCGTGTTTAATCCTGCTGAGCTAAGAAGAGGGGAGAAAGGACAGGGCCCTTGTCTGGTCTGAATCCCCAGGTCCTGTGATGAGCACTTGTTGAATGAAGCAGACCCAGCTCTGTCTACTAGGCTGCCTTCTGCTGGGTGGATTCTCAGGATAAAGTACCAGCTTTGCAATTCCTAGTGAACAGTTCACTCCTCCTCCACAGTTCATGGCCTCTGACTTTTAAAGCATCCCAGGGTGACATCTGACCTCCCGCCTTGACCTCTCACAAGCTCATAGCCCAACCCTGTTGTTTTCCCATCATCATCCCTATTAAATGAGAATCAAATTTCTGGCTTCCATTCTGTGGAGCTCAAGCAGAGAGTAGGCCAGAGCAAGTCTTAAGAGACAGGGAAAGCAAAGAAACCCTGCTTCTACCTACATAGTTTCTTTTTGAAGTGTGAACTTTATATTGAACAATAATTTGCATACAGAAAAGTGGGTAAATTGTAAGCATACATCTCAAAGTACTGTGTGTGTGTGTGTGTGTGCACACATTCGTGTCACCAGCACAAAAGTCAGAAAGTGATCAGGACTCCATCCACACACCTTTGTCCCTTCCAGTCACCACCACTCCAGCAAAAGGCAACTTGGCTTCCATTGTAGATTCATTTTGCCCCGTCCACATGGGATGCCGGCTCCACAGGCAAGGGCTTAACTACTGTGCCACAGTGCCAGCCCCTCTTTTTTTTTTTTAAGATTTATTTATTTATTTGAAAGGCAGAGTTACAGAGAGGCAGAGGCAGAGAGAGAGAGAGGTCTCCCATCTGCTGGCTCACTCCCCAGTTGGCTGCAATGGCCAGGGCTGCGCTGATCCAAAGCCAGGAGCCAGGAGCTTCTTCCGGGTTTCCCATGTGGGTGCAGGGGCCCAAGAACTTGGGCCATCCTCTACTGCTTTCCCAGGCCACAGCAGAGAGCTGGATCGGAAGCAGAGCAGGCAGGTCGCAAACTGGCACCCATATGGGATGCCAGCGCTTCAGGCCGGGACATTAACCCACTGCACCGCAGCACCGACCCTGGCCCCATTTAGATAATCATAACATGCCTGTTCAGTTTTTTGATCATTTTTTTCTGTTGAGCTATTTGTGCTTTCTGTTGTGTGTTTGTGTTGTGCTTTTTTTCTTATTGATTTGCAGGGGTTCTTTATATAATGTAGATATTAATCTTTTGTCAATTATTAAACATTTGGAATTGAGAGCAGAGCCAGGGCTGAAACCCAGGCACTCTGATGCAGGATGCAAACATCCCAAACCTCATGGTAACCAGCATGCCAAACAGCCTTGATAATGTGGATGTTTTCTGAGGACAGGATGGCTTGTTCAGTTTTCAGAAGATTTATTCCTAGCTATTATATATTTAATGCTAATTTAAATAAAACTTTAAAAAATTTTTATTTTCTATTTCTTTGTCACCAATGCATAGAAACAAAATTGAATTATGTATTTTGGCTTAGTATCCAGAAACCTTGTTAAACTCACTTATTAATTCTATCAGTTTGTAGATGGATTATTTTGGAATTTTTACATACACGGTTATGTACACATATAATTTCTACTGCTTATGCCTGCTCTTTCTCTGTCTTGCCCTATTGCACTGGCTAGAGCCACCAGCAAAACGTTCAATAGAAATGGTAGTAGTGTGCATTCTTGTCTTGTTCCCAATTTTATGGGGAAAGCTTTTTATTTAATTTATACTGCAGCTTTTTTGGGGGCTATTTTTACTGAGTTAAGAAAGTTCCCTTCTATTCTTAATTTGCTGAGATTTTTTTAATCCTGAATAGATATTGAATGTAAGCACGTATTGCTTCTCTATGAAGATATTCATACAGTTTTTCCTTCTAATGCTGATGATTATATTCAGTTTTGAATTCTAAAACACTCTTGCATTCTGTAATAAATAGGATGCTTTTTCTGAACTAAACATACAGCTTGCTAATATTTTGTGTGGAGTCTCTGCATCTGTGATCCTGATGGATATTAAGGCTCTATCTTCACTTTTACCTTCAATTTTGAGATGGATTATTGTGCTCCTTCTGTCCTGTCGATGAACTCCGTTAAGTCGACTTAGCTCCTCTTATTGATTTAACTTTCCCCAGAGCCTCTAGCTTCTCTGTCATTGGCAGAATAAAATATTGTCCAAAGGAAACCAATCATGAGACAGATCCTGTGCACCCGCTCCCTGAGAATGTGTCCACTGACAAATTACAGATCCTCTGTGAGTTGTGTCTTTAATGAAATGGGACTGAGAAGTAAATTAGATAATGAATAAGCAAGCACCTGGTACAAACAGGTGCTCAGGGCCGGCGCCGCGGCTCACTAGGCTAATCCTCCGCCTAGCGGCGCCGGCACACCAGGTTCTAGTCCCGGTCGGGGCACCGGATTCTGTCCCGGTTGCCCCTCTTCCAGGCCAGCGCTCTGCTGTGGCCAAGGAGTGCAGTGGAGGATGGCCCAAGTACTTGGGCCCTGCACCCCATGGGAGACCAGGAAAAGCACCTGGCTCCTGGCTCCTGCCATCGGATTAGCGCGGTGCGCCGCAGCGCGCCGGCCGTGACGGCCATTGGAGGGTGAACCAACGGCAAAAGGAAGACCTTTCTCTCTGTCTCTCTCTCTCACTGTCCACTCTGCCTGTCAAAAAAAAAAAAAACAAAAAACAGACAAAAAAAACAAACAAACAAACAGGTGCTCAGTAATTTCTGCTTCCTGCTACCTCTTCTCTCTGCTGCTTAAACATTTTTCAAATATAGAAAAGTATTTGCTTATTTACAGGGCTTAGCTGACAAATTAAGATTCAAACCTGAAGAATGCACTAACGGGAGTAGAGAAGTTCACTCTTTTAGTACACTCTTAAAAAAAAAAAAAGCAAAGATATTTACTGTTCCTGCTAAGCGTTTAAATAGAAGCACCTAAATTTTTTAAATTAGATAAACAATGCTAGAATTTTTCATCCAAAGAGCTTCAGCTCCTTCCCAGGGTCTTCAAATTCAGGTGTTAATGGTACATTAAACATTTGCAAGTTGTCCAGGAATATAGCCTCTCGCATATATAACAAGGTTTATGTAGGAAAATCAGCTTGGGAGGACACTTACATAAAGCTCTTCTTTTTCTAGATACAATCCTGGTGTCACTGTCAGTGCACAATGAACTTTCAAATAGCCTCCACAGTAGAAGTGGGGATAAGAGTTTGCCAGTGTCTCGGTTATGTTCTTTGTCTCTGAAATGAGAATCAAATGATTGGCTTGGTTTTAGAGAAATCCAGATAGATCAAGATATCCAGATAATCTGATAAATCAGAAACAATGGGCTGGGAAAGCTGAGACCCAAGAAGCCTGAAATTTACGGACACAGAGAGCCAGGACCTTCAATGCCATCGGGGGTGCTGTAGAGGCACCTTCCTACTTCTCTCCCCTGCTACCCCCACCTCAAGCGCGGACTCTGGTGACAGCCATGGTGACATTAGAATGACCTCATAGCTGTATCTGGACTTGGCTCAAGCTGTGGATCCCCAGTAGATAGACAAGGCGGAGCCTACTCAGCCCTGCCACTTGCTGCACATCAATTCCTTATAGCAGCCTAGCAGGACCCCGTGAGAGTAGAATAATGCTAGCTGGCAGACGTGAGTACATGATGCAGGGAACGCACTCAGTAAGTGGTGGTTGCGATGATGATGATGACGATGACAATGAAGACAACGATGATGAAGACGGCATCCCTAGCTTTGGGTGGAGGGGTGGTGAAGGATCAGCTGTAGTTGGCTTGTGAGAACAGGAGGAGCAGTGCCTCTTGTCTCTTATCTGATCTCCATGGCTATTTTATGTGTCTCTGGGCCCTGGTCTCAGGTGGGGGACTCAGGTCTCTCAGTCTCTGAGGCAAAGACAGCTGGTGGTTTATGTAGAAGAGGGTAGAGGAGTGAAAAAGTAAGGAGAGCGGGATGAGGGAGGGAGAGTCAACCTGAGAGTGCATTGTTGTTGCTGTCAGTGTACCTCTGCAGAGCGTGCAGAAGGCCATCCAGAACCTTCCAGACTTGTCCACTGGCACCCACTCCTCATGGACCAGGTTGCCGGCAGGAGCACTGATTTCCTGCTCCACACCCAGGCTGACTGGATGGCTGACTGGACTCAGAACTTCAGGGATGGCCCTGAGGCAGCAAATGGAAAGAAGTGCCATCCACCTGTGGTGGACCCTCAGTGACAGCATGAATGTGTGCCCACACCTGCCATGTGGCTGAAGTCTGAGTTGGATGCAGGGTGTGTTGCACGGCACCAAGCGTAGCTGCGATGGGTCAGATCTGAGTTCAAGTGCAGATTCCAGAGCTGTTGGCCTGCTGCCGGTGATTCATGACTGTGACAGACTTCAGTCTCCAGTAGGGACTAGCACTTCCATCCCCTCTTCCCCAAAGTAACTGCCTGTGCAGTTGGTCCTTAGACAGTACTCAGACCTACCCCAGATTCTAGGACTGTGCTGTCCCAAATGACAGCCGCCAGACCCGAAAAGCTATTTAAGCTTAAATCAACTGCAATCAAATAAGATGAAAAATTCAGCTCCCCAGTAATCACCAATGGCAAGTGGCTACACAGTGGACAGTGGCGTATAGAACACTCCCATCTTCATAGAATGTTCAGTCAGTGCTGCTCTAGCATGAGTTAGCTTGGGTCCAAATCCTGGATCAGCACTCACTAGCTGGGTAGCCTTGGGAAAGTCATTTAATCTTTCTGTGCTTTGTCTTCCTAATCTGTAGAATGGGCTTGTTTTAAGGATTAAGTGAATAACAGTATATAAAGCACTGAGTAAACAGTCTCACTAAGTATGAACGGTTATTATTATTTCAGGTTTCCACAGCTATTCTATGTGAGGTAGGTAGTTCCCAAATATCCCTGGTAAATTCTGCTGTCCTCAAAGACTTTGCCACACCCTGCTGGACAGATTCTGCGCGTGCCATACGTTGCTCCTAATCCCTATCTGCCCTGGAGATATAAAATATTAATATTAAAAATGCTATATATTGAATTTTTTATGTACCAGAAACTATACTGTTTGTATATGGGTTTCCTTCTGTAACTGCCAAAATCGCCCCCAAAATAGATACTATTATTCCATTTCACAGATCAGAAAACTGAGCCCTAAAGAACACAAATAGCTCATTCAAGGTTAACCAGCAGAAACAGGAATGTAACAACCGCCTTAAACTGGCAAAATGCTCCCCTTTCCTTTTAAGAATTTGAAAAGAGAGATGAACTGGGACATAAAACAACATAGTTGAATCTTACAAGCAGTTGGCCAAGTTGAGGATGTCAGACTCAGAGGGCTACTTACTGTATGGATCCATTTGTATTATATTTATGCTATTCAGGAGAAGCAGAACTATAGGGAGAGAAATAGACGTGTGACATGCATGACACAGGGAACATGCATTTCATGCCAAGGACTAGCAGTGGTTGAATGATGCGGAGTACATATCAAAATTTGGGGAAGGTATAGAACGTATTCTAAATCTTGATTGTCATAATGCTACCTTATTGCCAGTATTTGTCAAAACTTCATTGACCTGCATCTTAAAAAGGGGGAATATTACTGAATTGAAACTATACTTTTTTTAAATGGGAACTAAGGCAGATAGTGATTTTTCTCTGACTGTTCCCACCCCCTCTCCCAGCAATTGTCCAACTGTGGGAATAGATGGGAGCAAAAGTGGAAGTTGTAGACTTGGTGGAGGTTTAGCT
The DNA here is from genome assembly GCF_051225735.1 of Oryctolagus cuniculus. NCBI lineage: Eukaryota > Metazoa > Chordata > Mammalia > Lagomorpha > Leporidae > Oryctolagus > Oryctolagus cuniculus. The sequence goes on along the minus strand of NC_142867.1, from coordinate 52,125,780 downwards.
TAGGTCGGGGTTCAGGTTCAGACTGCAAGGAAAGTACTTCAAGAAAAGAAAGCTTAACGAGTGCGCTCAGATGGACTTTCCTGAAAAGCCTGGAGGTGCAGAAAAGGCAAAAGTTGGGCTTTTGTGAGAAAAGAGCATTGCTGGAAGCTTTGTTCACCCAGAATGAGAAAGCTTGCGCTCTTTACCCGAGGGGAGAAGCCCTCCCTGCAGAAGGGCATAGAGGTGCCCCGTAGCCCAGCTCTGCCCTTCCAGCCCCCGTCACTTCTCCAGGTAGATCCGAGTCTCCATCTGTTTTCATTTCTGTTTGGCCTGAAGAATTTCCTTTCATCCTTTACAAACTGTAGATGTACTGGTAATAAATTCATTTAGCCTTCATTTATTTAAAAATGTTTTATTTTATCCTTGTTTTTGAAGGACGTTTTTGCAAGATAGAGAATTCTAGGTTGACAGTTTTTATTTCTTTTAAAATTTCAGAGGTATCATTTCCTCGTCTTCTGCTTTGCCTTGTTTTTGAAGGAAGCAGTCATTCTTATCTTTGTTTCCCTAATTATAATGTGGCTTTTACTGCTTCTAGTTATTTAGCATTTTTCTCTTTGTTTCTAATTATCTCACTATCGTATGCTTAGGTGTCATTTCTTTGTTTTTATCCTCTTTGGGGTTTGTTGAGCTTTTTGGATCTGTAGGGTGATATTTTGCATCAAATTTGTGAATTTTGCAGACGTGATTTCTTAAATTATCTTTCTTGCTCAATCTCTCTATCCTCTCCTTCTTGGACTCCAGTTACCTCTGTTGAAATTATTTATTTTTGTTCCATAGGTCACTGAGACTCTAGCTTCTTTTTTCTTTTTTCTTCTGGGTTTCATTGTGAATTGTTTCTAACGCACTATCATCCAGTTTACTGATCTTCTTCTTTGCTGTGTCCTAATACAGATATATTTTTCAGTTCTAGAATTTCCATTTGAACTCTTAAAAATAGCTTGCATTTCTCTGCCAAGATCACATCTCTTCATTTATTATGTCTATCTCTCATTTAAATCCTTGAACATATTGATAATGGCTGTCTTAAAGTTCTTGTATTTAATTCCAACTTGTCAGTCATTTCAAGAACTCCTTCTTCTGACTGGTTGTCCCCTGGTTTGGGTCATATCTTCCTGCTTCTATACATGCCCACTACTTTTTTATTTCATGATTGACATTGTAAATGCTACATCATTCAATTTCTGGATTTTTTTTATCTTTTTATTTTTTATTTTTTTTTAACTTTTATTTAATGAATATAAATTTCCAAAGTACAGCTTATGGATTACAATGGCTTCCCCCCCATAACGTCCCTCCCACCCACAACCCTCTCCTTTCCCACTCCCTCTCCCCTTCCATCTTTTTATTTTTTTAAAAGCGTGGGGTTTTGATCTGGCAGATGGTTAATTTACTGCTGGGTCTGCTTGATTCCCTTTGAATACTTATCTTCTAAGCTTTAGAATACACCTAAAGTAGACCTTTTTCTATGACTGAATTAGTTGAACTGCTAAGTGGTGGCTTTTCTAGCCCTCAGTTAATTGTCCGGAGTGGTCAGCCAGGTAGCTCTAATAGGGATGGCTGGCAGTGCCGTGCGCTCTGTAGTGTGTGACCTCTGGAGTCTCTACTCAGCTCTTAGTTTCACTGAAGCTATCCTCTGCCAGGCCTGTGGAGTTTCAGCTTGTCCGTGCACAGATGAGAGTTTGGTCAAAAAGTTCAGGGAATTCCTATGCATATTTCTGAAGCTCCTGCTCTGTGCAGCTCCCTTTCTTTGGCATAACAGCTGCACATCCTCTCCGCTTCAAACGTCCCTGTCTCCTTAGCTGAGCCAGTTTGCTATGCTCGGCTCTGCTACACCTTCCTGCGCCACAAACTGGGAAGTTTCTCTGCAGAAGCCAGGGCAAAAGTGGGTTCACCTCTTGTGCTTCCCTTCTCTCAGGATCGGTTTTATAGCATCTGAACACTGGAGCGTCATATACTTTTTCCTGGTTACTTATGACTGGAGGATTAGCCTGATGCCATTTAATCCTTTGGTCAGAAGCAGAGAACAAGTGCAGATATGCAGATTTGAGGGTTGTCTGCAGATAGGACTATTGTATTCTCTTTTCTACATCATATTACCTTCAAGATAAAATTAGAAAGTTAAGACATTCATATTGGGACTAGCATCGTGGTGCAGAGGGCTAAGCCATTATTTGCGACACCAGGATCTCATATCGTAGTGCCAATTTGAGTCCCAGCTTCACTACTTCTGATCCAGCTTCTTCCTTCTGTACCTGGGAAGGCAGCGGAAGATGGACCAAGTACTTGGGTCCCTGCCACCCATGTGGCAGATGTAGTTTTTGGTGTTGGCTTGGCCCAGGCTTGGCTGTTGCAACCACTTGGGAAGTAAACCACTGGATGGAAGATTAATCAATCTGTGTGTGTGTGGGGGGGGGTGTTTTCCTGGGTGTCTCTCCCTCTTTCTCTCTGTTGCCCTGTCTTACAAATAAATAAATAAATGTTTTTTAAAAGACATTCACATCACTTCGTAATCTGCCTGGATGCTATTCTCATCATTGATCATCTATTCTTCATATGTATACATGTGTGTTCATGCACACGTAAACAAGCAATCTACTGTGACCTACTCACGATTTTTCAAGTATGTCTGCCTCTATTCTCCTACCTGTTTTTCCTTTCAAAAAAACAAATCCCCCTTCCCCAACTCCCCGTCTGCCTTGCCAACTCCCATTCAGTTTTGGCTCAGCAGCCATCTCCTCCAGGAGGGTTTCTTTGGTATCTGGGCTAAGTGTCCCCTATTCCCCTATTTCGTGCTTTAATGTTCTGTATTTGCCTTGAACAAAGTTGCATCACGCACCCTTCATTGTAATTGCTTGTTAGGACTTGCTTTTTAAGCCTCTCTCCTCTTCCTCCAGACTGAACTTCTCAAGGACCAAATCTGACTCATCTTCGAGGTTTGATGGCCTTGCACAGGTTTTGGCAAAAGGCAAACAGTAAATATTTTAAGGTTTGCAGGCCAAATGGCCTCTTGTAACTGCTCAAATCTGCCACTGGAGCATGGAAGCAGCCATAAACAGTATATAGATAGCAAGTGAGAACAAAACTTTGTTGGAAGAAAAATGAGCAACTGTAGCTTGCTGGTCCTTGGCCTAGCGCATAATATAAGCCCAGGAAATTTTCCCTGAGTTAATTAATAGAATGGAATAGAACCTCACTTTTGGAGATTCAGAGAAGATGGAAAAGAACATAATTAATATCATAAGTGCTAGGGTATTTCCAGGAATGGAAAAAATAACACTTCTCTTGAAAGCTTAGGGTAGCCAAAAAGTATGGCTGAGGAAGAAGGCAGAAAGATAGAAAACTGAGGAATGCGTGACCTAATTGAAAAACATCCCTCCGTGCAGGATTTTTTCCAAGAGGACAAACCGGAATGGGATCCTGAAAAACAGAGTGGCTGGGTCAGAGTGAGTTCCTGAAGCAGCCAAGAGTAGGAAGAGCCAAAGGACTTCTGCCCAGATTTCCTGGCCAGTTGCTGCAAGTACGGACTGTGTCCTGAGAAGCACCAAGGGGCAAACCACCCCCAACCCCGCCAGAAGCCAAGTTCTAGAGCCAAATCCAAAGTGTCGGAAACCAGGCATATCCTGGGACTAGCATGACAAGGACAAGAGGGAAATGGGAGCCAAGACAACTTCCATGAATAGAGCTGGCATGTCCACAGTACTTTGCTGTTGGTCACCAGCCACATGGTGCATGGATGGGTCTGTGAATGAATTGACCTTGCTTGTTTGAGAAGATTTAAGTGTCAAGGTCATCTACTAAGCAATAAAGAGGAGGGGAAGCTAGAATTAAAAAATTAGAGGAATTCTATTTCTCATAACTACTACAACAAATTCTACAAGGGCCCAACTAGGGCACAAAGATTTGCTGAGAATATTATGGGTGAGGCCAAGGTTAGATAAAAGGAAGTTAAAATAATCCACTCTCTAGGGCTGCAGGATGTCGTCCAGTGAGGCACCATGAGTGAACGTCAAGGAAATTAAAGGGCAGCTTCCTGCAGAATTGAGATTGGTAAAGGAATGCAGCCACTAGCCAGGAAATCTGGGCAGTTACTGAATACCTCCTGTATTGGGCAGGGTCCTCCAAAGAAACAGAAGCAGTAGGATGTAGATATAAAGAGATTTATTATAAGGAATTATAAACCTGACTATAGAGACTGAGACATCCCATGATATGCAGTGGGAGACCCAGGAAAGCCAATGATGTAGTTCCAGTCTGAGAACCAGCATTGCTATAGTGTAGTTCTAGTCTGAAGGCCAACAGGCTGAAAACCCAGGAAGAGCCAGTGTTTCACTTTGAGTCCACAGGCAGGGGGGAAAAAAAACTTTTTTTCAGCTTGAAAGCAGTTAGGCAGAAGGAATTCCCTCTTCTTAGAAGAAGTCAACCTTGGTGTGTGTTTGGGTATTCTACTGGCTGTATTGGCCCACTCACATTAGGGAGGACATCTGCTTTACTCTGTTTACTGAGTCCATGCTAATCTCATCCGGAACACCTTCACAGACACAGCAGAACAGTGTTTGAGCAACTGTTGTAGCCCAACCACGTTGATGAGTAAAATTAGCCATCACACTTGCCACGTGAAGACCCTGAAAATCCAGCTGCCATGCCGTTTGACTCTTGCGACAGCAGACGTAAGGACCAACACGGTTCTTCTTTGGTCACTGCTGACCTTTCAGACGCCCTGTGGGCACTAGTAATCTAGCGCCACTTAAGACAACAGAACCGTGTCTGGAAGGAGGCTACTGCACATACGTTCAGGATATCTCCTTGGAGTGATGTTTTGTGCAGATGCCCCTGATTGGCCATCAGTAACTCAAATTCACATGTGTAACAATTTCTTTCTCCCAGCTTTCTACCTGCCTCTGTCCCATGTAAGCCTCATTCAGTTTATCAGGAATAAACACCTAGATCCAGATTTGGATAGGCCACATGAACAGCAAGGGATGTGCTAAACCAAAGAGCTGTGCCCTTATCTGAGAGCTGAAGGAGTTAGCAAGATAATCATTGCTTCTCTGCCTCTGCCCCTTAAGATTGAGGCCCCAGTGTTTCACCAAGGATCCCAGAGGTGGTGTCCCCAAGTATCCCTCAAGGCCACAGACATTGACCTTACCCTGTTTTTCCCATGCTTCCTCCTACCTGGGTCCTCTTTCTCCTCTCTTAATTCTTAGAAGGTGGTGGGGCCCATACTAAGGGTCCTTCTCACCCAGACAACCAGGGCCTGCTTAATCACCTCATCTGCAGGTCCCAGACCCCTGAGTCTCATTTAGAGCCTTCCTGGCCATTATTTTCAGGTTCAAGTTGTTTCTGACATTCTTGTCATCTCCACCCACTCACTCAAAGTCAAATTGCCACCTAGTCTCCTAATCAGAGTTTCTTTGGTTATCATGCCTTTGAGAAATTTGTCTGGCTTTGCCCTGCCCTAGTTAGATTTCATTTTATTACCTGACATTTATTTAGTCTATTTTATGTGACAGTCAGTAGTCATTATTTCATGAAATTCAGCTGCTGAGTGACATTAGGAGGAGGGTCAGATCACTATCCCTACTTTACAGATGAATAGATTGAGGTTGAAAGTGATTATTTCACTTGTTCAACCTAGAGAGTTTCAGATCTGAGACTAGAATATGCATTGAGCAATCTAAACAGTTTTAACTGGTTCTCCAAACTTCCTCCCAAGGGCTGTCCAATCTCCTGTCTTACGCTCCTGACTCCTTGTCCATATTTGCTCTGCCAGTGGCCCAAATAAGACCCTACACAATTTGTTAAAACACCTCCCATCTGACTGCCTTGCTCTTGCCCTTGCTCTATAATCATCTGTTTCTCATTACTGTAATGAAATACATAAGGAGGTTACTTTGTCAAGAAAAGAGATTCAGTCAGCTCACAACATTGGAGCTGGAAGTCCAGAGTTGAATGAATGTCCCTATGTGTCCAGCCTCTGGTGTGGGCCTAATGGCAGACGTTCTCATAGTGGGAGTGCATGCAGAACAATAGATGTTATCTCCAGACAGGGATCCAGGGAGAGGGGAGGGACCAGGTTTACTCCTTTTATAACTCAGGGTTCCACGAGAATGACTTTAATTCATTGAAAAGGCAATGACACCCATGACCTAATAATGTCCCACTAGGCCTCGCTTCTTTTTTTTTTCAACTTTTATTTAATAAATATAAATTTCCAAAGTACAACCTCTTTTTATTCCCCTCACTTTGATTCTCTTCCTTTTTGTATGTTTAACTTAGAAGCCTTCTAAGATTTTTTCCTTCTCCAAGGCCAGTGGCTTTCAAGTTTCCCCTCCCCACCCCCACCACCAGGGCCCCTAAACACTCTCATAAATTACTATGACCTTTTATTTTTCCATTTTAAAATTTTTCATTTATTTATTTTTTCTTTTCTTTAATAAATATAAATTTCCAAAGTACAACTTTTGAATTATAGCAGCTTTTCCCCCATAACCTCCATCCCACCCGCAACCATCCCATCTCCCACTCCCTCTCCCATCCCATTTTTCATCATGATTCATTTTCAATTATCTTACATACAGAAGATCAACTTACTAAGTAAAGATTTCAACAAACTGCACCCACAAAGACACACAAAGTATAGCGTACTGTTTGAATAGTAGTTTTACTGTTAATTCACATTAAGAACAGAGGTCCTACATGGGGAGCAGGTGCACAGTGACTCCTGTTGTTGATTTAACAATTGACATTCTTATTTATGACATCAGTAATCACCCAAGGCTCTTGTCATGAGCTGCCAAAGCCATGGAAGCCTCTTGAATTCACCAACCCCAATCTTATTTGGACAAGGTCATAGTCAAAGTAGAAGTTCTCTCCTCCCTTCAGAGAAAGGTCCTGCCTTCTTTGATGGCCCATTCTTTCCGCTGGGATCTCACTCACAGAGATCTTTCATTTAGGTCCTTTTTTTTTTTTCTTTTTTTGGCCACAGTGTCTTGGCTTTCTATGACTGCAAAACTCTCAAGGGCTTTTCAGCCAGATCCGAATGCCTTAAGGGCTGATTCTGAGGCCAGAGTGCTGTTTAGGACATCTGCAATTCTATGAGTCTGCTGTGTACTTTGCTTCCCATGTTAGATCAATCTCTCCTTTTTAATTCTATCAATTATGATTTGCAAACTCTGGTCTTATTTATGTAATCCCTTACACACTTAATCCTATCTTTTTGTTCAATTATGAACTTAAACTGATCACTTTAACAAGTAAAATGGCATTGGTACATGCCACCTTGATAGGATTGAATTGTAATCCCCTGGCACATTTCTAGCTCTACCATTAGGGGTAAGTCTGAGTGAGCATGTACCAAACTGTACATCTCCTCCCTCTCTTATTCCCACTCTTATATTTAACAGAGATGACTTTTCAGTTAAATTTAAATGACTAAGAATAATTGTGTGTTAATTAAAGAGTTCTACCAATGGTATTAAGTAGGACAAAAAAAAAAACACTAAAAGGAATAAAATAATAAGTTGTTCCTCGACAGTCAGGACAAGGGCTGATCAAGACATTGTTTCTCATAGCGTCCATTTCAATTCAACAGGTGTCCTTTTAGGTGCTCAGTTAGTTGTCACCGATCACAGAGAACATATGATATTTGTCCCTTTGGGACTGGCTTACTTCACTCAGCATAATGTTTTCCAGATTCTTCCATTTTGTTGCAAATGACCGGATTTCATTTTTTTTATTGCTGTATAGTATTTTATAGAGTACATATCCCATAATTTCTTTACCCAGTCTTGTGTTAATGGGCATTTAGGTTGATTCCATGACTTAGCTATTGTGAACTGAGTTGCAATAAACATTGAGGTGCAGACAGCTCTTTTATTTGCCAATTTAAATTCCTTTGGGTAAATTCCAAGGAGTGGAATTGGCTTGGTTGTATGGTAGGGCTAATTTCAGGTTTCTGAGCAATCTCCAAACTGTCTTCCATAGTGGCTTTACCAGTTTGCATTCTATCCAACAGTGGATTAGTGTACCTTTTTCCCCACATCCTCTAGGCTTCGCTTCTTAAAAGTTCACGCCAACTACCCATATTACCACACTAGGGACCAAGCTTCTAAAATATGCATCCTTGGTTGATGAACCACATCTCAACCTAGCACTCCCCCTTCCTACCACTGAACATGTCGTGCTGGAGATATGGTACAATATGGTGAAGAATAGCTGTGCTCTGGCAATAGACAGATCTAGCTTTGAGTCCCAGTATCTTCACTCACCTTCTTCTGTGATTTTGGGTTAAATCTCTTAACCTCCCTAAGTTTCTTCATGGGAAAATAAGAATTCTGAAACCATCTGTTTGAAAAGATTTTTCAAGTGTTTAATAAGCTAGTATAGGTCAGGTCTTTGGCACAGTGCCTGGTATATGATAAAGGCTCAACACATGTTAACATAACACAGGATGTAGTACTGACATATTGTTATGTCATTCTTCATAGACGTAATTTTCCATCAAGTTTTCCCCTTTCCTGCCATCAACAGCCAGATGGGCTCTCAATGCCCTCCACAACTGGACCTGACTTTCTGTTTCAACCTCTCTGTATCTTCTAATACTCCAACCACAAAAGTAGTCTTTGGTTTTTTTTTAGAGATTTAGTTTTTATTTATTTGAAAGGCAGAGAGGAGAGAGCAGAGAGAGAGATTGATTCCATCTGCTGATTCACTCCCCAAATGGCCCTTGGGCTGAGCCAGGCTGCAGCTAGTAGCCTTGAGCTTCTGAGTCTTACACATGGGACAGGGGCCCAAGTACTTGGGCCATGTTCTGTTGCCTTCCCAGGCACATTAGCAGGGAGCTGGATCAGAAGAGGAGCAGCCAGCACATGAACTGGGCATTGCAGGCAGAGGCTTAACCTGCTACACAACAATGCCAGCCCCTGACAAAAGTGGTCTTTTTCCTCTCCTGACTTCTCAGTGGGATGTAAGGAAAAGAGCAGGTGTTCTAGAGTCATGTGGGCCAGGGGTGGAACCACAGCTTTGCTCCTTCCTAGCTCTGTGAGCTTAGGCAGATCCCCGAAGCTCTCTGGGACTCAACTTCCTCCTCTGTAATGAAAGGAGAAAGTGAGGATTATGTGTAAGAAAACACCATTCTAACACCTAACAGATATTCGTTCCTCTATCCATGTCGTTAATAGAATCCCTGTTCCTGTGATCCTGCCCATCTTCCTACCTGGCGCGCTGTCCTCCTTCCTACATCTCTAAGTGTCTCAGAGCTCTCCTGCCCATGGGGAAGTCTCCTTGCTCCTCCACCTTCTTTGGTTTCTCCCTGTAGTGCTTTATGTCTGAAATGATACTGAGACCTTTGTTTATACAATTCCTTACAGCTTTCATAGTTCTTTTTAAAGCCTCCCTAGTTGGGCAAGTTGCCCAACTCTGCAAGAGTCCAGCCTAGTGATTATTACCCACATTTTTAAAAGAAGGAAACTGAGGCTCTGACTGATTCAAAGATATAACTGGGGTGTCCGGCCCAAGAGCATTAGCTTCTGGTCACCGTGCCTTTCTCCTCTGTGCCATTGGCACCTGAGTGGTTGCCAATAATCTAACATTGATGCCCTTTCTAATACTGCATTCCATGGATGCCTACCTTCCCCCACCCCCAACCCCCAGGAAACTGTATGTAGTCCCTCCCTCTTTGCAGATACCTATTATTTGATCAATGTCATGAAATGTGTTTACATTTGAATTCATGTGTTATGCCACAAGTCCATCGCAGGAAACTAGCAACCATATTGGCTGGAATGTTGAACTGGTCCAGTGACATTTGATTTAAGAGTAACACCCTACTCTCAAGGTACCTACTCTCTATATTCATTCCCTTTGTTGATTCCTTAGATCTGGGGAATTTAGAGAAGGCTACTCTATCTCCTGTGCTGTATGTTCTAATGCTATAACAACCCTGACCAGGCTCAATTGTAATTACTCTGCTTATCCATGTGTCTCTTACCCCCAGAATGCAAGTCCTTTCAGAAAAATTGTCATATACTGTTCCAGCCAGGGTCCAGGGCCCGTTGCCACACTTGGCACATAGTCAATGGAAGTTAAATGAATAAACAAAAATATCCATCTGGGGCCATCCCGTAATCCCCTTATGACTGTGTTTATTCCTATTCTATTTTATATTTCATATTATGCATAATACTTGTATCTTATAGCTTATACTGCATTAAGGGTAGATTTCATGTTTTACTCATTTTTGTTTGCTCTCTAACAACCATGAAGAAGGAAATTATAATTATTGTCTGTTGTGTACCAGGAGTGATTTCACATATATTATCTCATTTTGAAAATAATCTAATTCTCATAAGAGATCGATCAGGTAGGCATTATTATTCCTGAATTACAGAGAAAGGTGCTGTGACTCAGGGAAATAAAGCAATTGAATTTGACCAAGTTTGCATAGCTAGTAATTGGCAATACTAGGATTTGAGTTTTTGTCTGCTGGCTCCAAGATCAATGCCTTTCTCTTTGTTGTTATGTTTTGTTTTCTAACAGTGTGTGAGATAGTGAACTGCTTTAGCCTAGTAGGTGTCGGGAACATTGCTGAACTGAGACTTGGATTTAATCACATTGAATCAAATCGGTGCAAGCCCGTTCTCAAGCACTTCTTTTAAAAATAGATTTATTTATTTGGGGCCGGTGTTGTGGGATAGCAGGTAAAGCCACTGCCTGAAACACCAGCATCCCATATGGTGCCAGTGTGAGTCCTGGCTGCTCCATGTCCAACCCAGCTCCCTGTTAATGTGCCTGGGAAAGCAGTGGAGGATGGCCCAAGCACTCTGCACCCATGTGGGAGATCTGGAGGAAGCTCCAGGCTCCTGGCTTCAGTCTGGCCCATCCCCTATGGTTGCAGCCATCTCAGGAGTGAACCCATTGGATGGAAGATTGATATCTCTCTCTCCCTCTCTACCCCTCCCAGTGTCTGTAATTCTTTCAAATAAATAAATAAATAAATTTTTTAAAAAAGATGTATTTATTTGAAAATCCAAGTTATGAGAGAGAGAGAGAGAGAGAGAGAGAGAGAGAGAGAGAGATTGATTCTATCTACTGGTTCACTCCCCAGATGACCTTAACAGCAGGTGATGGGCTTGCCTGAAGCCAGCCAGGGGCCAGGATTTTTCTTCTGGGTCTCCCACGTGGGTGCAGGAGCCCAAGTACTTGGGCCATCTTTCACTGCTTTGCCAGGTGCATTAGCAGGGAGCTGAATCAGAAGTGAAGCGTCTGGGACTTGAACAAGTGCCGTGTTCTCAAACATTATACCATCTCCATCTCATTTGATTGTTTGGATGAAGTGCTCTGGAGCTTTGCCGTGTGTCATGCACAGCACCAGGTGCCAGGGATGCTGTGCTGCAGACAGGGAACTTACAGTCCAGTGGGACAACAGACAGTAACGACGACGATAAACGTGCTCCGTGCTATGGGGAAACAAAAGACAAGTGCTCAGGTTGACCTGGAGTGATCGTTGGTGAATAAATTTTGAAAGAGAAATGAGAGTTGGCCAGCCCAAGCAAGAAGAGAGCCTAGAGGGAACAGCATGTGCTAAACCATGGAGGTACAGACTTGTGTGTAAGGCAGACCTGGAGCAATTTCAGTGGAACAGTTTAGGGGGACATGGGAGGGGCACCGAGAGAAGCTAAAGCTGGTCTCCCTTGTGTTCACATCATGGACCAAAGACCAAAACTGCCTCTCAGCTCTTGCTCCTAAAAAAGCACACTCGTGGCTTAGATGACATTGAGGACATTCTTCCCACCCAGGAAGTGAGTTACAGAGATAGCTGGCAGCATCCCCATCCGTCTTCCCTAGGTGTATGAGAGACAGACATGGAGTTTGCAGGTCCTTAATGTGTAGGAAATAATGATTAAGCTATTGAGCAGACCTACACGGAGATGTCATCTGCCTAAGGTGGGGCGTGGCTGCCCTCAGCAGCCCAAGAGGCTGCAGACTGGCTTTATGCTTTGTGCTCCTGAGCAGGGGGCTCTAGGCCAGCAGTGGCAGGTGTAAACAAGAGCAGGGGCTATTCTGAATCAGGTTGTTAAGTGGTAGGGTGGAGTGAAGGGTTCTGCCCATGCTGGATCACAGAGTGGTAGACTAAAAATGTCAGTTGGGTTCACCCAGTTCAACTTTTCTTTGATATGCATAAAAGATCCCTCAACTTGATACTTTGTGGAGCCAAAGGATGACTGAGAAATGGGCCAGCCTATGGACTAGATGTAACTTACTAATAAATATACAGTCACATAACAATGGAGATATATTCCCGTAAATGAGTCATTAGGCAATTTTGGCTTTGTGCAGACATCACAAAGTGCACTCACTCACACTAAGGATGGTTATGACCTCACTAGGTGATATAATCTTATGAGAACACTATCACATATGCAGTCCACTTTTGACCCAACTGTTACCCAGTACACGACCATATCTGCAAATGTAATCATCACATACAAAAGCAAATCTTGCCCAGTACTGATGTTGACACCAGTGCCCTCTTTGCCCCTTCCTTAGGGACTCTGGTAAAATCATCAGGTCTCCTTCTGTCTTGGTCCCTCCCAGGTCTGTTTGCCCATGCTCTTGTGTTGTGCATTGATTCCCTCCTGCATCCCAGTCCTGTCATCCTCCCACAGGTCTTTGCCAAGCCCCTGTGGACTGGTCACTTCCGCACGTCCAAACTAGCTATCCCATCCTTTAAACATGGGTAGCCTACCAGCCGGCTCCAGCTCCCCGTACTGGAAGGCACCTAGCACTCAGTTGCAGACAGCTGTGTTTATTCCTGAACACTGCCCTAGGCTGCTCCACACGCAGCCTTTGTCTTTAGTTCTTTGCTTAGCTCCTCAGCTTACCACTCCAGTTTTACTCCCTCCATTGCTTTCTTCACATCCGCATGATCTATCTAAAATTCAAATGCGATCCTGTCACTTCCCTGCTTAGAACCCTTCAGTGGTTTTCAGATCCTTTCAAATGACATCCAAACTCCTGAAGCATTTCGAGCAAGGCCACCTGTGAGCAGACTCCTTCCTACCTCCCTGGCATCAGCTTCTAACTCTGCTCCTGACAGGTTGTGACACAGCAATGCTGAATTGCTTATGACTCTCCCAACACGCAGTGTTACTTAATGTTTCTGAGTCTGCCAGAAATAGCCTGTCCTCTCTCTCTCCTCCTTACAAATCTGATCAACTTTTAAAATGCTCTCAACTGTTCCCTTCCCAGACAGAAGGCTTCCCTGGGCTGCCTGCCTTATTCTGGCATCTACTGTTGACCAGTCTGCCTAATCCCCAGACCTGCCCACTTACAGGGACTGTGTCTTATCATTGAGTGGCACTGGGCCTACCACACAGTTGGTGCTTAGTCAGCACTGGTTGAATCATCGTCCAACTACATCTCCTCTGTGTCATTTAAAGAACTCACATCTCTACCGCACAGCCACGCTGATAACTACATCTTATTGGCTTTCCTAGGTCGGGCCAATCACTGGTCTGCGATCATTGGTGGATCCCATTCCAAGAATTATGTGCTGTGGGAGTATGGAGGCTATGCCAGTGAAGGTGTCAAACAAGTTGCAGAACTGGGTTCCCCAGTGAAAATGGAGGAAGAAATTCGACAACAGGTAAGGAAAAAAAATTTACACAATGATCAAAAGCCAGAAATGCAAAAGCAAAGTATTCCTTAGACTTCTTTCCCAGGAGTTTGAAATTTGCATGCAGTAGAATGTGCTGGAAGAAATCTATTTGCTAGGTTTGGGGGTGGGGATGCGACTGCTTTCTGTTAAGCAGAAGAGAGAGGTACAGACGCCCTTTCTGCCACCTCAGCTTCTCCCCGATTGCTTTCGTGTTTCCTTCAGCTTGTGCTGAGCACTACTGCAGTGGCCACATTGTTGGGAAGCCGTGTCTCTGGTCACCTGAGAGTCAAAGCGATGATTAATGTTTTCCTACTGTGATCCTTGAGAGGGATGGATGGCTTGCGTGATGTTCCAACTTTCTCAGCCAAATTGCTATTTCTGAAAATAAATGCTTGTGCGTTGGCACGTGTTTTTTGCTACTGTGTCTTGAGATGCTTGATAAATTAGCTGGTCCTTAGTCACAACCATCATGTCCTGAAGCATCCTCTGTGTCCCACGATGTATGAGCCCAGTTGTCATCCTACTATCTAGGCCTCCTTTATCTCAGACCACTGAGAGAGGTGGTCTGGAAAGCCCACAGTTCTGGTCCAATTAATTTGGCTGACAGTGCCATTGTCCCTCTTCAAAAGCCAGTCTGGTCAATGCCAGAGAGTGGCTGGAGAGAAGATCTTGGAAGAAGAGTGGTGGCTTTTCAAAGAGCAGTGGTTTACTGTGGAGAGGGGATGGTGCAGCTTTAACCACCACCAACCACAAAAGCCCACATGGCCTGAGAGAGCTCAGTGAGCAGCCACATGTCACCGCCCACCAGGTGATCTGTGAGAAGCAAGGACGGAGCCCGCCATGCTCGGGCCGTGGTCATTTCCCACCACCCAGGCCACTGAGAGACTGCTGGCTTCCTTTTGTGTATGCGCTCAGAGGCTTGAGCACCGCAGGGGGCTGAGACGCCCAGTGCTTGCCCTTGAAGCCTACCATCTGGGCTCCATGCTGCTGCCTCGAACCCCAACTTGAATGCAACAAAGGTCACTCGAACTCCCACTATAATCCTCCGAGAAATCCTTCTGGACGAGAGTTGGGGAAATGCCCAAAAATGAGCTTGTGTTTCTTATTAATTTGATTTAAAGTTTTTTCTCTCAGGAAAAAAAAAAATGTTTGACCAGATGTTTTAAGATTGCGTGCTATTCATCACTTGTGTAACTGTCTAACTACTCTGCGTTGTCTGACTCTGGCGGCCATGCCTTGTAACTGGCATCCGTCTCCGGCTGTAGCAAAGTCTTGGAGGGCTCTGTGTTGGTGCTGGTCCCTCTGGCCTGCCGGGGGGAGGGGGGGGGTGTACTGTCTGGGAGCCTGAGGGTCTGTATTCTTGGTTCTCAAGCAAGGAATTATTTCCCAAGGGCTTGTCAAGCTCTGTGGTAGGGGATGTTGAAAACCATTTGTTGTAAACAATAGTTGAAATATTAGTTTGCAAATAAATTAGATCAAGGTCAAGGCCATCTTCCTAGCAATGCCAGTCTCACTTGCTGGCTTTCTGGAAAGGACGGGAAGCATACAGGAAGCCAACAAAGCTGGGACTATATTATCCCAGGGGACATTTTCTATCAAGCGTCATAGCAGTGAAAAAGTTGAAATTTGTGCATGAGAACCCCAGTGTGAGAATCTCCCTCTCAATAAAATGTTCTTTGCTTGGTATTTTCCTAGCCAGCATTTCTAGACTGGGCTTCTAGGATATATTTAAATGGGCACTGCACGTGGGAATGAGCCTATCTCCATTCTGTCACCACCTGTCAGGCACCCTGAGTATTGGACATCTACTTTTAGCTTCCTGTATTATCTAACCTGCGGGGGTGATATTGTTATTATCATCCCTGTTTATAGATAGGAAATGCAATACACAGTCAATGACAGAGGATACCAGGACTTAAACTCAAGTCTGCCTGGCTCCAAAGTCTGTGTACAGTACCAAGGGTTTAATTTGCTTTGCCCTGTGCAGGTGTGGGGGCCTTTGTTCAGGGTCTACTGAGAATGTCAAGGTGGTGATGCCATGAGTTTCGTGGGAATGCACAGGTTGGCACAGCCGTGAAGCTGGCCTGTCTCAGCACCTTCTCCACCCCCCACAGTGCCCCCTCCTCCCCAGAAGCTCCTCTTGCCGGCCCTGAAAGGGTCCTGTGCCAACAGTGTATTGAGTTCTCCTTGGCACGTTCATTGGATTGAGTGATTTCAGAGTTCTTTCAGTTCATGCTCCTAAATATTGCTCCTACCAGCACACAACTTTCAATATTTTTCTGTGAGTCAGGTAAAAAAGGAAAAAAAAAAAAAAAACACCAACCACATAAAAAGGAACAAGAATATGAATCCTCCTAGAATATAAAAATGTCCTCTGAATAACCGGGGGACTTGTTTGAAAACATCTACAAACTAACACAATGTTCTCAGCCTTTAATACCTTATATCCTACCAATCACTTTATCAAAGAACCCAGGTCCAACCATGATGAAAATAAAAAGCCCACTTTTCCCGAGAAAGCCATTTATATGCTTACTAGCATTCTCTTATTGCAGACTTATCACTCACTGAAAGTTTCAAGGGCATTAAAAATCACAATAGGTATTGTTGGAGGTAAATTTTATGCTAATGGCTTTCCAACTCAAATGAACAAAAATACTAATCCCATTAGTAGTGGAAAATTATAATAATACGGTTGAGTATAAATTTTAATGTTACTGTGGCTGCCAAACACCAAGAAATTTAATGAAAAACTATACCACACTGGTGGTAATGACACAAGTAGCCAGAGAGTCTGCGTTGGGGGTGGGGCAGGATGCGCACGCTTCGGTAGCAGAGGACAAAGGCAGAGGTATATACAAGGAGCTTCCACAAGTCGGTGGAAAGTCTGTACTGCCTTTTAACCCATGAACTTGTTGAGGCTCCCTCATACTTCCTGGCAGCCAGTGAGGACGAGCAGTTGGAAATGCTGGGCAATGACTGGCCTGCCGGGTCACGGGGCAGGTTGTGGGGGCCCCCAAGGCAGTGGGAGGCGGCAGGAAATGGTGGCTCACACTGGTAGGTTGAGGAGGGAAGGGAAGGGAAGCTGACACGTACTCCCCCGAGGCCACTTCTGCTCCAGCAAGTGTACTTGGATGGCGTTTTCTCTGCTGGATTCTGGCCCAGAGAGGATGCCCCATTCAATACTTACTCATGCTGGAAACCTGGGCCCCGGCCTTGGTTCTCCCATGCCCTCATGTTTTCTTCTCCTTTAACTTCATCCAGTTGAGGCCATCCTTAGCAAACCTACTTCCCATCCTCACCTCTTGCCTAACTTGCTGCATTAGCCTCCCAATGTCCCTACCTCCAGTCTCCCTAATCCCCGTACTGCCCTAGGGCCATCCTCACATAGCATAAATCAGATCATGCCATTTTCCCAGTTGTTTCACGGTTCCTTCTTGACCAGAGTGACTGAATCCCTTATCATAGCTTGACAACCTCTATGATCTGGCCTAGACGTACTGCCCCAATCTTATTTCTTGCAGCGACTCTAGCTTTACCCTTGTGGAACCTCTTTCAGTCTCCCCTCTCTGCATCTGGGCTTTCTGTCAGCTGGAAACATCTAAGACCCTTCCACTGGTGAACTCCTGTTCATCCTTCCTGACTCAGCTTAAAGTTTGCATGCTAGAAGCCCTCCCTGCTTCTTTATTCAATCCATGCATTTGCTAGGTGCTCCCACAGCACCCTGCACCTCCCATTTCCTGCATTTGTTTGGCGTCTCTTCCTCACTAAAGCCGCCCTTCCCATCATTGTATCACCTGAGCTTGGAATCCTGTTGGTTGCTTCCGAAATGTTTCTTGATTGTATAATTGCTTCATTCAATGGCATTAATATTAGTTGGACTTATTAATTCATCATTTGATAGCTTTATTGAACACCTCCTATATGCATTGGAGAGGCAGTAATGATGGAGAAACCACCCTCACCTGATGAATCTACATTCTAACAGGGAAGACAAGGAAAACAAGTTTAAAAAAGTTAAGGGGAAGGTGTTTGAGGCAACAGTTAGTCTGGCCCCTTCCCTTCCAATCCAGCTTCATGCTAATTCACACCCTGGGAGGCAGCGGCTGATGCAAGTACTTGGGTCCCTGCCACCACATGGGAGACCCAGACAGAGTTCCTGGCTCATGGCTTCAGTCTGACCCAACTGTGGCTATTGCAGGCATTTGGGGAGGAAACCAATGGATAGAAGATCTGTGTTTGTATATCTTTGCCTTTCAGATAAAATGAAAATGAATCAATAAATATTTTAATAAGTAATGACAAATTGTGGTAAGTGAAGAGAAACAAAGGCGGTGGTGCATTAGAGAGGAAGAGGGGTAGGGAGGAGCCTGTTTTAGAAGTGATAGACACGGAGGGTCTCCCCAAGGCATGACCATTAGGCTAGAACCCAAAAGTAGGGGTGGGGGTGGATCATTTTAGTGGGTGACACCGTGTGCAAAAGCCCTGAGGCAGAAAGTAGTGTACTGTGTTTGAAGAACTGAGAGAAGACTGGTGTGGCAAGAGGAGAGAGAGGGAGGGAGTGTGGCATACAAGACTGGCGAGCTAGATGAAGGACCACTGGGCTCTGACGTTCACTCACGGGTAGGGTGGGGGATGAAGACACCGCGTAACTACCTCCAGAGAAGGTCCTTGGTCTAGAGGACTTCTGCGTCAGGTGGAGAAATACAGACCCACACTGAAGGGTCGCACTGTCGCAGCCCTGGGATGTATCATTCTGAAGCACCCCAGAGCTTACCACCTGCTGTCCCCTTTAGTAGGAAGCTTCCTCCTCCCCCTTTCAGCTCAGTGCTGTTGGTATAATTCACATCTGGGTTGAAATGTCACCTCCCCTGGGCAGGTGGGGTCAGCATCCCTTCTCTGCCTCCAGCAGGCTCTGGTGCCCCTGGAATGCAGGCACCTTGTTGGTTTCCGTTACCAGCGGAGTCTCCTTTGTGAACCCACCTCTGCTTCTTTTCGTATTATTCTATTCCTTTATTATGGTCACTTTGATCTCTTCAATAATCTTAAGCATGTGTAACCATCTCTTTCAGATGTTCCTAATGTCTTGGGGTCTTAGGGCCTACTTTTCCTTTTCATTCAGCCTACTCTCCCCTGGTCACTGGTTCTCTCTGGTTTTGGATTGCTTGTTTGTCTTCAGCAGGTGGCTTCATAGAGTGACTTTGCGTTTTCTTCTCCTGGTCCCACCTGAGCGCTGGTGTCATCTCTTGGCTTGGGGCCACCCACCGCTCAGCTGGTGCACAGCTGGGCTCTGCACGCACACAGGGGGTAGGCTGGGAGTTCCCTTTCTTGAAGGTGCCCTGGGCAGAGGGCAGGCTTCCTGCCAGGTCCACAAATGATTGACGGAGGGTTTTCTTGCCCCCGGTTCACGAACAGGACAGTCCTTTAAAACACCCAGTTTTATGCCGGGACACCTTCCCATGTCTCGCCTTACACCAGCTCAAGACTTCCCCTTCTCTCCATGCACGAGCTCCAGAACCTCCTCCTGTCCAGGGCCCAGCTTGCACCAGCTCCTGCTTAGTGGTTCCTGTGTGTGTTTAGCAGGAAGGAGAACCTTTTCCGTCCGTTCATTTCCCCTGTGTTTCTGGATGCCCACCTACTATCTCCAGCAACTATTAAATATCTGAGCAGAATAAATGACAAGTGAGCTGTGAATGTCTTACATAAAACCAGGTGCTTTGAAGAGCCACCTATTCTTGAGGGATCACTAAAACCACTCCAGCTTTTACATTTCCCCGGATTCAAGCCTTCCCTGACCATAAGAGGCCAGGTACTAGTGGGCCCTAACATAGGCATTGATTGCTTCATCTTCAGGGGGCCTTGCTTCAGTGGATTACTTAAACCAGCCGGCAGGATTGTCACACCACCTGTGGCATGGGAATCAATAAGCAAGCAGGTGTTCTCTTTCTTTAAAGCTGAAACAGTTGATGTGGCTCTGGGAACTGGAAGAAAAGGCTTAACAATTTTCTTGTTTCATTTCCTTTAAATTGTTGGAGATAAGATATCTCTACTAAATATTATCAGATTTTAAATTTTTCTAAACTTTTAATCACTTTGTTCTGTTTAAAACCATTGTCTTAAAAAAAAAAAAACTTTGTCTTATTTATAGTGTTTTCCTAACATGCTGCCTCTCTCTCCTTCTCCCCTTTCTACTTTCTCTCTCTCTCTCTCTCTCTCCCCCCACTTTTAGTTATAATAATAAACTCCTATGAGAAATACTGTTATATAATGGCTAAAAGCAATGACTCTGAATCAAGATTTCCTAGTTTAATTCCATTCCTATCACTTACTTTATGATTTGGGGCAATTTATCAAACCCCTCAGTGCCTTGGCTCCCTACTCTATGAGATGAGGAAGGTGTTCATCACAGTCATCGGGTGACTGTGAGAACCAAGGGACTTGGGAAGTGTAAAGTGCTTGGAGCTGAGCCCACTCTGTACAGTGCGCTCATTAGATGTGAGCCATCATTATTATATTTTCTTTGTGGGGCCTCTGTTTCCTTATCAGCAAAATAAGGTGGGGAGGCGAGGGAGTTACTAAGAGCACCTGCAGGATCTAGAACAGTTAGTGATTCCAGTCATTCGGGTCCGTCTTGTCACTCCCCAGCTTGAGGAGGCAGAGGGTGAGGCCACAGCCCCTTCACCTGGCATTCGCTATCCCCAGGCCTTCTCTGCCTCCCTCCAAACCTGCTTGATGATGTCATCACCCAGGACACCCTGATGTTCTACCCCTAAGTTGACCATAAGCAATTTTAGGTTAAGAACCACGCCCTCATATCAAAAATGAGCTGCAACAAAACCCTCTGCCTGAGTTTGGACTCTTCCCCCTTCCTGGGAACAGCCTCATCCGGGTGCTCACAGAAGCTTGGTCAGTGCCACTCCCAGGACAAAGCCTGGAGGCAGCCAGGTGGGGAGAGCTTCATGGGTGTGACAGGACACCAGCCAAGGGGCAGAGATGTGGACAAGACTCCCAGCCTAAGGAAAGAAGTGATCTAGTGACGTCTGTTAACGTTATAAGTAACAGGAACCCACTCAAACTCAAGAACAAAGGAAATTTCGGGAGAACTCGGGACTCCTGAGAGTGCAAGTTCATACAGAGTGAGTGCAGAAAAGCTTCAAGAGTGCTGCACTGGAAGGCAGCAGCCCGAGCTGGCTGTTACTGTCCCCGCCCCTCCTCACCACCTGAGCATCACCTGGTGTTTTCTGTCCTCCGTGGGAATCTCTTTCTCCCATCCTTTCTCAATAGACCTGCTGCCTCTGCTTACATTGCACATGGCCCCAAAGGGTGGCCGTCTGATCTTCCTCCCCTTAGCTCCCCACTGCCAACAAAGCAGTTTTGGGATTCTTGGTTGAAGTACTGGAAAAATAGGACACCCGATAGGATAGCCTGTGCATCGGTGTCCCTTGCGTCAGGTTCATCCATAGTCCAGTCAGTGACCAGTCCTCTGTAAAGAACGAACTAGCCTATCAGAGGGCAGGGCAATTTATGCTAAATTGGGGAACTGAAAGTGGAAGGTGAACTGATGTGCCGGGGCAGCAGGGGACAGACAAGAATTAGATTGAGTTACAGAGCCCTAGCCAACAGACAGCAACCCAGGACAGGCGTCAGCCTGTAGCAGGAAAGGCACTAAAGATAGTACAATGGAATGTAAAGGGCAAATCAGCAGAAGCACAGGATGAAGAGTGATACAACTGGGTGACAAAATGCTGGGTCCAGAGATTGGTTCAGCAATAGAGGTGGGGCCAGGGGACATTAGAAGACCTAAGCGCAAGGATTTGGAAAGGCAGAGGGCAGAGAAAAGGTATAGGGACCAAGAGCCCAGACAAGAGCACTTGTTTGCCTTGCCACCTGCTGCCTTGCATTGTTGCTTACGAACTGAAAACACAGGATGGGTGTTCGGTGCTCACGTGCCCTCTGCTGCCTCCTCAAGAAACATTCAGTAGAGATCTGGACTACTTTCCATGTTAGTCCATTTGACATTGCTGTAAGAGGAGGCTGGGTACATTAGGAGCCAGAGAAGTTTATTCAGATCATGGCTCTGGAGATTGGAAGTGCAAGGTCAAGTGGCCACACCTGGTGAGGACCTTCTTGCACCCTAACAGAGTGAAAGGATAAACGAGCCCATGTGAGACAGAGGGGAAAGGGCCAGCCCTTTTACCAGGAACCCACTCTCATGGTGACAGATTAACGCTTCATGACTTAATCACCTCTCCAGAGTCCTTGTGGGGACCCATGGCTGGCCATGGGCCTACATGCTAAGGCTTGGCTTGCTGACCATTGGCAATAGTTACTGCTGTGTGGATGTTTATGGTTTCTGTTGAGCTGCGATATCAGGACCGTTTCATAACCCCAGGCTAGAGTCAAAACAACTATGGCCTTGGGGCTTCCCGTACTTCTTTTCCCACTGACTAAGGCTGAGAAAACACCAGGTGGAAGCTTGTTGTTGGCACCCGAGTTGCCTGCTACATGACCAGGAGCTTGATTGGATGAAGGCGTGTGATCACCTTTATGGTTGGACAAGGAGCGCATGGACTGTGCATGATCAGGCACCCGATTGGAGTGCCACCGCATGGACTGTAGCATGGACTAAGCTTGCATTACATGCTTCTGCAATGTTATACTATATAAGCTGTTTGTGATATGGGATGGGAGCTTCCCCTTTCTTTCGGAGCCCCCCTTGCTCAAGGGTTTCTCTTTCTATCCTGTTTAAATAAAGCCTACTGAAGGCCGAGAAGCAGCGTCCGAGTATCTGTTTTTCCCGAGACCCCGGGGACCACAAGTCTTTGCTCCCAACTCTGTCCCAACAGCATTGAAACCACAGTGCTTGTCAAGATTTGGGGGCAGGCTGATGTGGTTTTGTAGGTGTGTCATCTTGTTGCAAGCAGCCCCCAGGGTGCCTGCTTGTCGTTGGCTTACCATAACGTCATTATATATATATACCTGCTTTGCTCTCCCCACGTCACTCAAGGCTTAACTCCACACTGTGTGTCAGTGGGCCCTTGTGGCTGATAGATTTATATGATGCTCAGGTTGGGGGGTAGGTAAAGGAGTTGGACAAATATTCTGAGTTACAGATACTGATGCAGAAATTAAAACAGGGAAAGCTACAGTTAGAGTCATAAGAAACTTCTTATTGGAATCATCACACAAACCAAATTCACAAGCAGCCAGAGTGGTGTAGTGCTACCTGGCTTCAATAAAACCAGCGTGGGCTGGCTGGGCTGGAAGGCGAGAGCCTGCCTTGGAGCAGCAATTGCCAGGCTCCACAGCTTTCACACAACAGCGTCGCGGCTCCCTGAGAGTCTCTGAGAATCTCAGCAGGAGGGAAATGTGGGACAGCTTATTAACGACTTACAGAGTTTTTTTAAACTCACTTAAAAACCTATTTTGATAGTAACTGAGCCAAAATATTGCAAAGAGAAGGCAAACTTAAGTAAGGAATAATTAATAAATTGCCTTATAAGATTTAGAGGGCAATTTGGCAATAACTAGCAACACTTTATTTTTTTAACTGTAGTAAAAACATGCAAAATTTACCACCTTAATAATTTGTAGGTGTTCAGTTTAGTAGTGCTAAGCATAGTCACGCTGCGATGTGCGCGATATTTTATACCTTCACGTAGTAGGTCACGTGTCACTTAACAACAGGGGCCTACTCTGAGAAGTGCATTGCTAGGCAGTTTCATCATTGTGTAAACACCACAGAGTACACTTACACCAGCTACAGCCTCACTAGGTGATGCATTCATTCTACTGGGACCACTGTGATATATGTGATCCACCTTTGCCTAAAATATTGTTATCGTGGTGCATGACCACATAAATTCACACAAAAGTTCTTGAGGACAAATATTCATGGAAACATTCTTCAAAGTACTTAAGAGCTGGGTAGGCACTTAGTCTAGCAGTTAGGATGACAGGTAAGATTCTCACATCCCACCTTGGAATACCTGGCTTTAACACCCAGCTCTAGCTCCTGACTCCAGTTTCCTGCCAGTGAAAACCCTGGAAGTCAGTGGTGATGGCTCAGGTAATAGAGTTCCTGCCACCCACACGGGAGACCTGGTCCAGGTTTCTAGCTTCCAGTTTTGACCCAGTCTAGTACTGGCCATTGTGAGCATTTGGGGAGTGAACCAACGGATGAGAGCTCTCTCTCCCTAGCTTACTCTCTTGCTCTCTCTCTCTCTCTTCCTCGTAAAATAAATAAAGGAAATAAATTAATTTTTATCAATAGGAGAACATATTAAAAATTCTGACTGTACTTATCAATCATGTACCATATAGCTATTAAAAGGAACAAGGCAGATCTGTGTGTATTAATAGAGATGCTTCCCAGAGTCACTTGCTAAGTGGAAATAAGCCGAACAGTGGGAAGAAGCAGTACCTTGCTACCATCTTACAAAACGGCAGGTGGGTCAGAGTGAAATAATTAAATGCACATATAAAATTTTATATTCATATGATATGTCTGTGAACACAACCAGAAACTCATTCCTTCTGAAACAAACTGGTAGAGGAAGTATCATATTTCACCATAAGTCCTTTTGGACTGCTTCAATTTTTACCACATATTCATGTTACCATTTTAAAAGTCTAATATTTAAATGGACAAAGAAAACTTTGATAAGAAGCTAAAAGTGCCCCCCAGAAAGCTCTAATCTGTAAATCTAATGGGCTCCCCCACCAGAAATAAATACTTTTTAAAGTTAGGCTGGTTCTACGGAAATGGTTTAAAACTAAGCAGTCAGTAGCCAAAAAAAAGTCTGAAAGAAAATAATAATGAAAGGTGAAGACCAATCAAATCAGATGTCAAAAAATATTATGAAATATTAAAGAGTTGTATGAAAGTAACTATGAAGAGACAGATCAAAAAAAGTAGAATGTCCAGAAATAGACCCAAATTCATTTAGAAATTAAATATATGAACTAATTTCATATCAGTTGGATAAACAATGGATTATTTAATAAATACTAATGGCACAACTGAAAACCATCTGGGAAAAGCAAACTGCTTCATACCTCGATCCCTGCACCAGAATAAGCTCCAATTATATCTAAGACTTAATATTTTTAAATTTTTATTATTTCCTTTAGAAGGAGAGGAAGAGATAGAGAGCGAGCTTTTCCATCCATTGTTCAGTGCCCAAATGCCTACAATAACTGGGGCTGGGTCAGGTTGAAGCTGAGAGCTGGGAACTCAGTCCACGTCTGCCAGCTGAGTGTTAGGGACCCAAGTATACGAGCCAGAGCCAACCCTGATGCCTCCCAGGGTCTGCATCAGCAGGAAGCTGGAATCCAGAGCAGAACCAGGGCTCAAACCCATCTACTTCAATATGGAATATAGGCATCCCACGTGTCGTCTTACCCACTAGGGCAAACATCCGCCTCCATAGATTTTAATATATGCAAATAAAGACATGAAAGCATGAAAGAAATGTTTGCAGGCATAGGGAACTTTTTATCTACCAAGGGCCATTTGGATATTTATAACATCATTCATGGGCCATACAAAATTATCAACTTAACCATCAGCCTGCCATATGTTTATTGAATTTCCAGTCCTGCCCGTGGTTACCTTGGCAGGACCAGACCACATAGTTCATTGTCCTTATATGGTCCATGGGCCAGATGTTCCCCACCCCTGATAGAGAAGAATTCTTTCCAAGCATGTCAAAAAACCCAGATCTCAGAAAAAACAAGACTGAAAAGCACTTTTTAGTTGTGAAAAATATTAAGAATTTTTAAAGATAAAAATACAAATTTTGGGAAAATATTTGTAGCTCATGCAATAAAGACAGGACTACTTGACCTTTTATGGGTCAGTTTTAAATTTTAAAGACCAACAAACCAATACAAGAATGATCAAAACACATGGATAGGCTTCAAAAAACGAAATTAGGTGGCTTTTTAGCTATTTTGGAAGATGCTAAACCTCATTTACAACTATAGAAATGCAGATTAATTCCATAGAGCTACAAGTTTTGATCTTTAGACTGTTGATAACCATATGTGGACAGAGCGTAGGGAAACATCACTTTTCATGGTGGCATGCCGGAGTGGTAAACTTCCATGGAGCACACGTTCTTCTGCCCCTGCAGTTCTTATCTGGAAATTTCTATATGCAGACCTATGCTCACACATAGACACATCCTGTTCATTAGACTTGGTAACACAAAGAACAGGTCAACTTCAATATGTTGTACCATATTTTTCTAATTACCTATTCAAAAAGGCGATTATTTTAGGGGCAGGCATTTGGCCAAGTGGTCAAAGTGCCCTTTAAGATGACTGCATTCCATCTTGGAGTGCATGGATTTGAAGCCAGCTCCACTCCTGATTCTAGCTTCCTGTTGTTGCACACTCTGGGAGGCAAGTATTTAAATATGTATGCCCCTGCCACCTACGTGAGAGACCCAGATTGAGTTCCTGGCTCCTGGCTTTGGCCTGACCTAGCCCCTGCTATTGCAGCCATCTGGAGAGAAAACCAGCAGATGGAAGATCTATCTGTCTCTGTGTGTGTGTGTGTGTCTTTGTGTGTCTTTCTCTCTCTGCCTTTCAAATAAATACATTTTTAAAGAATAGATAAGGTCTCCTGGAGAGGAAGAGAAATTAGTTGTCTCTGAAACTTCATAGTATATGAAATTAGCTATGGAAATTATAAACCCATAAGTTACATTTCCAATTGTGTATAATTATGTAAACTTTTAAGGTAGAAATATGAAAGCCAAAGCTGAAACAAGAGCCCCCATCTCAGAGATCTTGCTGCTGCTCCTCAGATTTTGCCCTCACATGCCCTTGACCCCATGCAGCCTCTAAGGCTTAGAAGGCCTGGCTTCTGGGCTGAAGGAGATAGGCAAAAGCCAAGTCATTACAGATTGATGAGGTTCAGGTTACCCAGAGTGTTGTCAAAGGCTACCTGGGGTACTGAGGAGAAAGTATCGCTTCTTTCCAGCTTGGTCTTGAATGTCACAGGATCACAGGCTGCATTTTGAAAGATGAGGGAATAGCCATATCACACCAAGGAGAAGAGCCCGTCAGGGTGCATGGAGGTGGGTGACACAGTCCCACCTTCACCGCCATGTAAGTGATTCAGTGACAGTATTGAGAGAACACCAAGAGATGGGGCAGGGCAAGACTTATCCATTCTCATTTCCATGGCATTGTTTGTGTACCTCCTATGCCCATGCCCCAAGAAAAGCCACAAATGACAGGAGTGCATGAGAAATAGTAGCTTGGAGGAGCTCATGTGCTCAGTGTCTATGGAAAACCAGAAAACCCAAGAAGCAGTACAGTCTCCTTGCTTCAGAAAATGAAGGCAAATGACTCAAAGCCTTGCTATCATTTTTTGGCAGCCTATGGTAAGCAGCTCCTGTCCCGGGCACTGTGCCAGAGCCCTTAGACTTATCTGTCTCAGTGAATCTCCACAACAACCCTGTGAGGTGATTATGATAAATTACACGTTCCAGGTGAGACAACCAAAGCTCCGAAAAGTTTGATCACTATCCCAGGGTCACACAGCCAAGAAGCACAGCCCTGTAATGAGGTTCTTTCCTTGTCACCAGTGCTTTGCTTCTCTTCACATGGCCTCTCCACCCCTGTATGTATCCATCAGCATTCCAGTCGCCTTCTCACCAATAGGGAAGGGGAGACTAGTTTCTTGTCAGGAATACGGTCCAAGGACTTCTTATTTTCATAGGGCTTCATAGAAGTACTGACAGATATGTAAAGCACCTCTCCTAGGCCTTCCAAGTTCATGTAACTTCCTCCTCCTTGGATCCTGCAGAGTGTCTCATTCCCTATTTGGCCCATTTCTGCCCTTGGTTTATGTGTGTGTGCACCTGTCTCTGGAAGAACTCTATAGAAGTAGGAACCACTCTGAGCAGAGGTACCCTGGACCCACCTCTTCCTCTCCCCAGTGGGGCTTTGCGTATGGCTCATAAAACATTAAAACTGCCTGTTGGATTGAGCTGAATGCTTTAGCCCTCAGTTCCTTGACAGCACCATGCTAGCAAAGTCATCCATTCTACCTGCTTTGTCTCCATAGCTACCACCAGTTTTCTGAGTCACAACCTATTTCCCAATAGACTCCAGTAACAGTACTTCTTCATTTATCTTCCCGTTGAAATGCAGAATTACTGCTTCATTAATCAATTGGTAAGGAAAATCAAAAGTCTATTAACTGGCAAACCAATGTTTTTCCGAAAGGCATTGATTTGTGTATGTGACGGGCAGTCTGCTAATTGGAAAATACACCTCCTAAGAGCAACCATCTGGGGATGGCACTGGTAGAACTAGAATCTTTCTTGAGATAACTTTAAATTCATGGGAACACATCTGAATCTTGCCAGAAGTTTTTCAGTGAGGAATAGGGAAGGGAGAGACTATTTACTTATCAGGAATATGGTACAGGGTTTAATTGCTTCATAGGACTTCATAGGTATGTACACTTAGCAAAGAAATACTAACAGATATGTAAATGTTATCTGGAGCAAAATGAATTTATTCTTTACCACATAAAGACTTCCTTGCAGAATGAATTCAATAATAGAAAATCAAATATAAAAGTGTGTTCATCACAACTGCAAGCATGATTGGATCTTCCCATGTCCAAAGGGTTTTCTTTCTCAATTGAATTTGTTGATAAGTCAAAACCCCATTCATATTAATGACCTCAAACTTGAGAAAGTGTGTTTATCAAGTACATTTAATGTGCAAAGAAATGAGCTGGGAACCTAAAACAACAGAACAATCTGTTGGAAGGCAGGCATAGAACCTGGTCTAGAGCTTCGTTTATTAGTTACCACAGCCTCCATTCGCTTCTTAGTTTTATATTATCCTACTACATGAATTATTTTCAATATGCATCTTTGATCTATTAGAGTCTAATATATTAGCATATAATATGCTTTTACTACTTACTAGATATTGCAAAGACCTTAGAACATTTCAATTCTCCTTACCCCTCTTCCACTTTGTTTTGCTATTGCCAAATAATTAAATTTCACATATATTTTATAGTAACATGACATTATTAGTGCTTTTGTACAACTGATATTCATCTGGCTTTACCCATTTATTTACCCTTTCTGTTGCTCTGCCTTCCTTTCTGTAGGAAGGATTATTTCCTTCCACTAAAGGTCTCCTTTAGTATCTGTCAGTCAGAATTTGCAGGCAAAGAATCCTGTTTTTGTTTATCTGAAACTGTCTTTCTTTTGCCTCTGTTTTTAAAGGATATTTTTGATAAGTTGACAGTTATATCCTTTCAGTATTTGAAAGATATCATTTCTCTGTCTTTGGCTTCCATAATTTCTGTTGAGAAGTCATCTGTCATTCTTACTGTTAATCATTCAAAGATAATAGGTCTTTTTCTATAGCTGCTTTAAAAATTTTGTCTTTGTGATTTTCAGCCATTTTACTCTATGGGTATATGGGTATGGTTTTGTTTGTACTTATTCTGTTTGAGGTTGTTGGTTCTTCTCACAACATAGCTGCAGTTTTGGTTCTTCTCGTATTCCAGGGTGCTATGATTTGGGTGACTTCCAAGGGTCTGTGTGATTTGGTGGCTTCAGTATGGTGGAATTCCAAGTTGTTGTGGAAGCTTTAAGGGGTGTGGCCTATTGAGAGATCCTTGGATCATTGAGAGCATTGCCTTAGTATGGGATTAAGGTGTTTTCTCATGAGACAGTTGTCATAAAATGAGCAAGTCTAGCCTCTCTTTCTCTCTGCTTATTGTTCAAGATGTGACCACTTACTCCTGTATACACTCCCACCATGCTATGATACCATCTTCCACCCTCATCAGAAACAAACCAATGAATTCACCTGATCTTGGACTTTAAATTCCAAAACTATAAAGCCAAATAAGAATCTTTACTTTGAAAGTTAGACTATGTCAGGTATTTCACTTTAGCAGTAAAAAGCTAATACAAATTACTTGATCTCTTTTTTCACCTTTAGAAAATCTGGCCATTATTTCTTCTAGAATTGGTTTTCCCCAATATTCTCTGTCCTTTCCCTCCAATTATGCATAGGTTACATTTTGTCATCATTCCTAATATGTTGGAGACATATTGACAGACAGGAGAGCTCCTATCTACTGGTTTACCTTCCAAATACTTGCAATGATAGGACGCTACTTGTGAAGCTGTTATCCCAAATTGCAGTATCTGAGTCCCAGCTACTCCACTATTGATCCAGTTTCTGATATTGCACCCAGAAAGGCAGAGGGAGATGGTTCAAGTACTTGGAACCCTGCCACCTATGTGTGAGACCAGGATGGAATTCCTGGCTGTTGACTTCAGACTGGTACAGACTCGGCTGTTGCAGCCATTTCTATTTCTCTCTATTGTTCTGCCTTTCAAATGAATAAACAAATATTTTTAAAAAAGAAAAATAAGAGAAGCACTCGGATGACATTATCTTTCTCCACAGATTCACTTCTACGTCTACCAGGCAGTAAGTAGATCATCTTAATTAAGCCCTGGTTGAGCTGTTCCAAAGCTGGATTTCAGTCTGTGTGAGGGCTGTTTTATTCATGGTTTATTCTTCTTACTCCAAGTATGTAGTTCTTCATGGTTCTTCAGTGAAAGCCTAGGATGCTCACTAGTGCTTCCCTTCCTTATGGTTTCTGACTTCCAATTTTCATCTTCTCAAACTCTGAGGCTGCTGAGAGCTCTGTTCAACCCTAAGCTTCTTGTTCTACTCAGAGTTATAAACTTTCTTCTTCATGACTCCTACATACCATCAGCTGCCTCAGAAGGGAAAAATACTGCCTCAGAAGCAAATGTTGAGTCCACTTCTCTGTCCTTCTCTTCTTTTCAGGATCTTGGCTCAAGTTAGTTTTTTCTCCCTAGTCCTGAGACCGCCAAAGGTTATGCTCAGCTTCTCAGCCTCCTAGCTTTGTATGGCTGGTGAAAAAGCCAATGCCTAAGGAGGCAAAGCAGTTTGGAATAAGTGACTCACAACCGTGCATTTCCCCTCTCTCCAGAACTCTTGGCCTTCTTCAAGTCCTGACTGCACTGAGAGCTCTCCAACACTTTAAACCAAGTTGTTTTGTTTTATTAATTTTTTCTAGTTGTTCTTGGCAGATTGTTGATCTGATATAACCTAGTTCATCATTGTGCAAGATGAAACTACTATCTCTGCTTTGAGCATTTGGGTCCCATCTCTGCTTCATGTAGCTGTGTTTGACATCATTCTGATCTGTCTCCAACCCAGTTCCTCTGTCTGTTATCAGTTCTAATTTTTGTGCCAAATATGGAGAATTCCATGTCTTTCTGTCTGCATTTGTTCTTAAAAAATTCTCCCTTTAAGTTATGCCTCTTGCTATTTTTTCTGTTATCAATTTATATTAGAAAATACAGTATTATTGACTTCCTTCAATGTGAGTGCTTTGGCAAAATTCGTCAATGGGGAGGTGACTTACAATCTCTGAAACTTTGATAGGCAGGCTTTCCTCTAAGTTGAATGCTTCCCAGAAGTCTCTTTACCACTCAAAGAGCTGTTTTTCTGTGTCTGACTTCATTCACATAAGCCCAATACAAAGAAATCACCTGAGTTTGAACTCAGCCTCACTTTGTTTTCCTGACTTGTTGGTAACCATTTCATGTTAAGTGATAGATTTGCTAATGTGTTGTGATAAATGCTAAGGAAGTGGGGGTTTTGATTTTTTCCAAATATTCAGACTCTTAAGACTGGGGGAAAAAACTCTATGGATTCAAAATAATTACTTACAGTTATCAGCTGGTAGGACTCACTGACTCTTACCTCTAAGATGTCTGAAATTGGGTCTACTTTTTTAAATATTTTGAGCTACTGGAGGTGAATCAGGCATTATTTGAAGATTTTCTTGATGAGTTTAAAAAGTAATTATGTTAAAATAGTGAAGGTGTTGCTGAAGATATAAAATGAAATACAGTAGCTAGATATTGAGAACTCACTAGTGCACTTATAAGGAATGTCTAATTTGTGTAGATGACCTCAATTCCAACTCAATTGGAAGCAGTAGTCGGTGAGAATGACTATAATCTGAAAAACAATGTAAAAGCAGGGAACTCTAAAAATTAATAAATGGATATGTCAAATGCTTCATTTTAACTTAGTTAAGTGTACCTTCAATCACAAATATAAATCACACCAATAATTCATCACCCCTGATTTCCGGTGTGGGTTTCTTGAAAGTGGACCTCATACTTAAAAATGCTTGCAGAGCAACCTGAGTGCACTGCCCCCAGTTTTTACAACTTTTCCCAATCTTGTACAGTTTTCTTGCTCTCACCTAATTACAACAATATTTTTAGCAATTTACCTCTATTGAGTCCTTAGAAAACACTCATAGAAGTACTTTCCTTTCCTCACTCATATCACATCAATTTCAAAAAAAAGTCATAAAATTGTGTAAATACATTATAAGAACAGCTGACATAAGGAGACTGGAAATCGAACACAACTTGCTGTTTGTGAACATACAGCTTTTCTGTAGGCATGTGAGCATGCTGCCGCAGTAGGGT
This sequence comes from Oryctolagus cuniculus, assembly GCF_051225735.1. Taxonomy (NCBI): domain Eukaryota; kingdom Metazoa; phylum Chordata; class Mammalia; order Lagomorpha; family Leporidae; genus Oryctolagus; species Oryctolagus cuniculus. The sequence goes on along the minus strand of NC_142867.1, from coordinate 52,093,536 downwards.
GGCCACACTGCTGAAACGCTGGGCATCCAGTGGGCTCCGCCTCTATTTGCTACAGGGAAAGGCAAGCATTGGTTGGGCCTGCAAGGAAGTTAGGTGGTGGTTGGTCAAGAGAACTTCCGTAGTACTTCTAGTGAATAGAGTTGTTTTGTTCAGGATTTTATTAAATCTGTGTCTAGCATTCTTCATCCTCACTCATGTTATTACTTTTTTTTTTTTTCATTTTATTTGATATACACAGGTACAAACAGAGATCCTCCATCTGCAGATCCATTCCTCAATTGCCCACAACAGCCAGAGCAGGGTCAGGCTAAAGCTACGAACTAGAAACTCAATCCGAGTCTCCCACACGGGTGGCAGGAACCCAACTACTTGAATTATCATCTTCTGCCTCCCAGGGTACATATTTGCAAGAAGCTAGAATGAGGAATATAGCCAGGACTCAAACCCAGGAACTCAATGTGGGATCCAGGTGTCCCCAAGCAGCATCTTAAACGTTGTGCAAACACCTGCCCTACTGCCCCTCATGTTATCCTCACATTCATTGGCATGATTGCAGAGTGATTGAAAAATAGCACTTTTACCAATCTGTGAACTTTCGTTACAAAGTGCCAGACTGCTAAGCACTTCACATGAATCATCTCCATGAATGTTCATATCTGTGTGATGTAAGGCTGTTATTATCTCCTTTTCATACTTGAGGAAATTAAGACCCAGAGAAATGAAATGACTTGTCCAAAGCTCATAGACGGTAATGGTAGATGGGGAAGTCAAGTCCAGGTCATCCCAGTCTGTCCCCTGTCCGCATCTCTGCCACACACTGACTGCATCCCCAGTCATGGAACTGGGAGCTGGCGGAGAGTTCCGTCCCAGCCCACTGCCTGCCTCTCAGACTGGGGCCGTTTCCCTTTTCATGTGTCCTCCAGTCAATATGTACTTTCCTTTCTTTGGGAAGTGCATGCTCCCTTTAATCCTCCAAATTCTTACCCCCAAACCTGGCTAAAGGGCTTGGTTTCAGCATCGTAAATCCTCTCTTTTCTCATTGGCGCTGACGATATCTTTGTGAACTTTTTATAATTTAAGGGTTTATTCTCATCACCGTGGATGCAGAGGGTTAGAGAAAAACCCATACAAAGAAAAAAAAAAAAAAAACCCAGGTTCCAGAAACATACAGCACCCTTGAATTCTGGTTCCTAGACTTCCATTTGTCATGCTCATGATGTAATGGAAGCCAAATGCTTCCTTGGGCTTCCACTCTCCATATCTGTTCTTGAGAAAGGGACTCCCCACTTCCCTGGGCCCCTCTGGCTACCGCCCTGGTTACCCCCACCACCCACTTGGCCCCTTTCTCCAGCACAGATTCCCCCTGCTTGCAGTGAGGCTTCTGCTCTGAAGCCCTTCGGATTGGGAGGCCCTCGTTTCTCAGGATCTCTGTCTCCTGCCACACAGCAGCAACAGCGGCCTCTCTGGGCATTACTGGCAGTCACTGTTTACCGCTAAGTGATGTAAAAGCTTAAAATGTCTGTGTTATCTGGCACAAGTGAGATTGAGTGGACAAGGCAGGAGAGCCACGGTCTAAGCCACTATAGCCATTAAGTCCAAAAACAGATTTGTGCATCTAAATAGCTTCTGCCCAGGGAGGACTTGATGGCTGTGCTGAAATGGCAGAAGTCCAAGGAACTCCATGGAGAGGTTGAAGTTTCCACTGGCAGAAACACACACTTAGTGTGTCCCCCAATATCAGCTCTCCCATTGCGTTCAATCTCAGGATGCCATTTGTTAGCTGGATACATGGCCACCTAGAATAAAAACTACATCTTCCAGCGTCACTCAAGTTAGCCGTAGTCATCCAGCAAGGTTCTAACCAATGAGATGTAATCAAAAACAGTGTCAGGTGCAGTTTCCTGAAAGAGTCCTTAAACAGAAGGCGCGTGCCGCTCTGTGTTTTGGACAGTCCACCTACAGACTCTTTTTTACATAAGGAAAATCTTTTATTCTTATTTTAGGCCGCGATGCTTGAGGTTCCTAAGTTATACGTAGTCAGACCTAATCCTAACTGACACGTAAGAATTCCAAAAGTATTTCAAAGATGGAGAAATTTGTTTTCCATTCCTTTTCAAGACACTAGTCACATGCTGTCTGTCTGAATTCAAGATTCTCTAATTTTCCTTTTTACGTTGCCTGAAAAGATGCACGCACACACACACTTGGGTCTCAAGTGACTGGAGGAGAGTCATTTGTTTTTGGAGATTATTGTATTCTACATGCAATTCTTCCATGAAATGAGAGTTCAGGCATCAGAAACACACAGAATCCTACACAAACTTGTTCTCAGTTGACAACTAATCCCTACCCCCACTCCCTGGATGGAAAAGCAAATGAAATCAGCCTGCTTTTTATTCCTTGGATCAAATCATTACATACCCTGCAAGGAAATGAGAATAGATGTTTCGGAGACTGAACCATCATACACGAGAAGTTGGTAATAAATACAATAACTGCCTAAATAAATCACGGCTGGAGTTGATAAAGCAATTTTTCACCATCAGATGGTTCCCGTAAAAAGCACTGAAGTGTCAATCTACATGAAGCCCCCGGCCCCATTCCAAGTTATCTGTTAATTACATGTCCCTCATTTATCCAGTGCCTCTGCTATTGTGGCAAGTGTCTGATTCGTTTTATCCCATCGTTCAATAGATTTTCATTGCAGCTGCTACAGCAGACACTTTGAAATAGATTTCCTAGAGAGCCCATGCAGCCTGCTAGACTGGCCCAATGATGATTAATTTCAATGACTTGAATCACTGAGGAAGAGGGAGGCCACTTCCATTTTAATTACATCTACAAGAGTGCAGCACTTTTGTGCCAGTTCATTGTCCTGAAACAAAAGAGCTCCGGAAAGAAAAAGAAAAATCAAGGGACAGTGGTGGCTGCTTGTGTGGGTCTCTTTTTAGTTGTTTGTACCACAGCTCAGTGGGTCCTGTGTTGGGAAACATCGGCAAGCCATGGGGATTTAGGAGCAGATTGGAAAACATGAAGAAGGCATGGTTCCGTTTATTTTTGTTTATTGTGCTCGGGCAATGGCAATCCATTGAGCAGATTTCCGATATGAGGCAGTATCTCACCCTCCAGCAGATGCTCTGCATTAAAGGGTCACCAATAATGAACTCTGACATGCATATGTATGTATGTACATATGTATTGTCCCAAGGAGACAGAGCCAAGGATGTTCTTGGCGTTTTCCAGAACATTCTATGCCCAGTCACGCCCTTGGATGCTGGCACATGCTCTTCCCTTCTCCCCCTTCCATTTGGATATGTGGCATCTTCCAGCACACGCCAGCTCAAATGCCACTTCCTCTGCCATACCCTGGAGTGGCAGTGGATCAGATGGTGATGAATTTGGGAATGCCAGAGCTTTGTGACCTTGGGCAAGTTACGTGGGCTCTCTGAGCCCCAGTTTCCTCACCTGTACAATGGAGGAGAATTATTCTCCTAAACTGGCATTGTTATGCAGATGAAATAAGACGCTTTATATAAAGCCCCTGGGTGATGCCTGGTCACAGAAGGTGCATGGTAGAGTTCTTCAGAGTCCAAGATAAGCTTAACCCGGTCCGTTTAATACACAGCCCCCTCTGTGATCTGCTCTGCCTTCCTCTCTACCTCCATCCTCACTGTACCCTCCCTATTCAAAACACGAGCACACACACCTTTTGCTTTGGCTTTGCTTTGGATTCCTAGAACTTCCTGCACAGACCATTCCTGCCTCCAGCCTCTTCTGTCTTTCCGTTATGTTTCCTTCTTCCCATGCCCATTTCCCTGCTTATTTCATCGGGCTGCCTCCTTCAGGTTCTAACACATCACCTCCACCAAGAAGTCTTCCCTGACCATCTACCCAAAATGGATGCCCCTCCACTGTGCTCCTCCCATTTTGACCTCTGACCTGCCACCTATCACCCTTCACTGTGATCTTTCTGTATTCGCAATCTGAGAGGTCTCAGAGGACAAGGACTGTTATCTCCTTTATCCTTACAAGTCCAGAGCTGATGCATAGCAAGTGCTCATTATTGAATGAATGAATGAATGAATGAACGAACAAATCATTTGTATACATTTGCTTTCTTTCCCCTAGTACTATGTGAAAGACTCAAATACAGTTCCATCCACTGGTTCACTCCCCAGTTGCCCTGGCAGCTGGAGATGCGCTGATCTGTGGCCAGGAGCCAGGAGCTTCCTCTGGGTCTCCCATGTGGGTGAAGGGGCTCAAGGCCTTGGGCCATCTTCTACTGCTTTCCCAGGCCATAGCAGAGAGCTGTATTGGAAGTGGAGCAGCCAGGACTTGAACTGGCGCCCATATAGGATGGTGGCACTTCAGGCGGCAGCCTCGCTGGCCGGCCCCAGATATTTTTTAAATTGGCGCATAGTAACTGTATATATTATGGGGTACAATGTGATAATTCAATATATGCATACAACGTGAAATGATCAAATCAGGGTAATTAGCATTTCCATTTCCTGAAGCATTTATCATTCTTTGTGATAGAAATCTTTGCACTCCTCTTCTAGTTCTTTATAGAATATATGATAAATTGCTGGGTACTGTGGTCGTCCTGTTCACTGTAGAACCTCAGAACTGATTCAGCCTGTCTGTGTTTTGGTACTTGTTTTCTGACCTCCCTCTGTCCCACCCTCTTCTAAGTGATCACTTTTCTACTCTAATTCTATGAGATCAACCATTGTACTTTCCTATAAGATGAGATCATGTAGTTTTGTCTTTCTGTGCCTGGCTGATTTCATATGTCTTCCAGTTCCATCCATGTTGCTCCAAATATCAGGACTTCATTATTTTTTATGGCTAGATAACATTCAGTTATGGTATATTCTGTAAATTATCATTAATTATATTCCTGGGAGATATTTGCACAAAAAGATAAGAACTAACTCATTATTTTCCATGAATAATATATGAATGTACCTTTATTTAACCAGATTCTTCAAAAGGAACTTAGATCTGTCCATGGCTTTTACTATTAAAAACAGTTTAAATAAATATACTTTAAAGAAAAAAGACGGAAAAGACACGTCTTGATTTTCTTTTATTTGTCTTATTTACTCTTCCAGCATCCTGGTATAAAACAGAGCTTAATTAAGTTTTTTTTTAAAGATTTACTTATTTGAAAGGCAGAGTTACAGAGAGGCAGAAGCAGAGAGAGAGAAAGAGAGGGCTTCCATCCACTCATTCACTCCCCAGATGGCCACAATGGCCAGAGCTTCTTCCAGGTCTCCCATTTGGGTGCAGGGGCCCCAGAACTTGGGCCATCTTCTTTCCCAGGCCATAGCAGAGAGCTGGATCGGAAGTGGAGCAGCCAGGACTCAAACTAGCACCTACATGGGATGCCGGTATTGCAGACAGCAGTTTTACCCACTATGTCACAGCACCGCCCCCAATTGAGTATTTTGAATGAATGAATGAATACATCTTTCTTTAAATCTGAGCCAGGCAAGGAGCTTTCATGGTGAAATGAAATTTCTCTCAGTTCATCCACTCCCCCAGTAAGTGTGCTGGATAAGACACCAGTTATCAGAATGAAATATGGCTGTCCCCCAGGTCACTATCAACCGGAAGTCACTAGGGTCATGACCTTTCCTCTAGACTTAAACTCCAGAAGGAAGATTTCTGCCCAAAATCTGAGTTCACATCTAAGAAAATTCTCAGCTCGATCCCTTATGCAATTAAGTATAAAGGCCACAAGCTCACAAGGAAGAAAGCTACAGCAGATGGCTTTCCCACTACAAAGAGATGAAATATGTGTCATTTCCGCTTCCGCAGTGGGTTTTGTCTTTGTGGAGCTCAGCATTAAACAGCTGGGCGTCCGTTCTGACAATGCAGATTCCTCCGCCTGATGGCAGGAAGTCGGGCAGCAGGCACAGTCCATCTTTTCCTTCCAACCACCTTTCCAGCCAATGGCCTATAACTTTCTCCCCCATAAAAATTTTATGGCAAGTTGAGTAGAAAGCCTAGCAATGAATAAGACCTCAAGGGGTTTTGCAGGATGGAGAAAATGAGAAAAGTTTGGAACATAAGTGATTATTCCTGGGAATGAGTGTGGAGTGGGAAAAGGTTCAAGGGCACTGTGGTCACACAGACCTGAGATCAAAGGCTCACTCTTCCATGTCCAAGCTGTCTGACCGCAGCTGCCGGGCCCGAGCCGTGGTCTTCTGATCTCAGCTGTGAGAATGCCAAGCCCTCGTTGTCACAGAGCATGTCCAGTACATTTCAGCCCATTTCCCTCTTACTCTTTCCACTCTTACTGCATTTGCTGTAATGACACTCTTGGTCTGAGAAAAGATTTTTCCCCTGCATTTGTGGATTTCCTTAGAATGCTGATTCTCATACAGATTGTTTTAAGTGAAATCAAATTTAGATACATATTTTTAAATCACTTACTTTGGGGTGGAAGGACAAAGCTATGTTGAACAGGATAAATCACACCTGTCAGAGGGTATCTGGGAAAGGTGACATCTCTCTCCATGAAGCAACCATGAGAGTTAAAAAAAAAAAAAATGTGGCAGCTTGTAAGTTGCTGGGGGTCTCCAGAAAGTTCTAGAAATACTTTTGTACTGCTTTGGCTCTCATATTTGTTCAGTCTCCCAAATGGAGAGGGGTCTCTGGTACTTTTAAACTCTTATATACCCCTTGGCATCTACCCCTAAGACTCCTTATTTCCATACACTGTTGTTTCTAATAGTTATTCATTCACTTCCCAAGTCCACTAATATTTTAATATCGTATGTGCATAGGCATGTGTGAGATAAGCTAACACACTTGCAAGCCAAAAGTCATTTCATGGGGATTTGCAGAAGACAGGCCAACAGGGCTAAATGAGCAAGAGTTACACAGTCAGAGGTCTAAGTTCTAATCCCAGCACCTTCATCTTTGTACAAGGTCAGTACTTACATCAACCATTAGGGAAAACCTCCAGACACCTGTCACCCCGGCCAGTCTCTCTCCAACGCTAGAAACCCCGTCCATCACACTCCTTGCAATCACCCCCCCTCTGCTTGACTGCCTTCAAGTGACAGGGCCCTCATTTCTCTGCACTACCATTTAAGTTCACAAAGCTGCACAGCAAATGAGAGCTGAAAGCCAGAACCTGTTCTGCTTGTCAAGTTCTTGCCCCAAATGGATGCCTTTTCTGCTTTGACTGTCCAGGGGAGGTCCTTTCTGTAACTTCCACAAAGACAGCACACAGACTACCAGTGACCCTGTCGGGTCAACACACTCCGGTGCTCACTGAGCGAGCAGCAGAAGGGACCTCAGCCTCTGTCCTGAAGGTTGTCATTTCAGATGCTAAGTGGACACTGAGGCTTTGTGTCCTTTGGCTCCTCTTAGCAAAGGCCATGACCCCAAATGAGCCAGGTGTGGAGAGACCAGCAATTAGTTGGCCTCCAGGCTTAGGTTTCTGCACAAGAAGAGTGTCACAAAATAAATATAGACCTATGGTAGCAAGCTATGCTTGATCATTTATTAAATTGCAAAATCTTATCCATGACTGTGAAATGGCTTTATGGTTAGGAAAATGTACTAATAATTTTATTAGGCAGCAATTAAACTTAAATTCCTTTTCACTGTATTTGATGTCATCCTTTTTCTGGGCCCATTAGAGTAACATTAAGGTGTTTGTGCAGATAGCTCAGTCATTTCAAATTACTTTCCTGTCTAATGTGGGAGCCTTTAATAGCATCCTCTTAGGTTGAATTCAATTTTGGAGACACCAGGCATGCTAATTAGATCGTCTCAGTGTTCCTTGCAGAAGCAGCCAAAGAAGAGCTGCCCCCTCCCCTTTCTGCTTAGCAATGTTCATGGAATGCAACTTTCTCTGCAATTAGAGGTATAGACCCTTTACTGCACAAAATCGCACTTGAACCGTAAGTATTGCTAGCAGACACAACGTCTGGCTAATATGCCACCAGTGTTAAAATGTTTTTAAGATCTAATTAGAGTCAGTAAGTTCTCCCTCCTATTCTTCTGAGGACTGTGGTTAGTGTTTGCTCTGGCTCAGCTCTCTCACATTAGAGTTGAAAGAGAAGGGAAAGGAACAAACATTCATGAGCGTTAGGCACCTACCAGCTGCCAAGTTCTGGGTGAGCTGTGAATGCTTATAGCAGCCTTGCGAGCTGTGGGTTCTTATCTCCATTTATAGATGGGGAAACTTTGGCTCAAAGAAGGTAAGTGAAGTGCCCAAGGTCACACAGCTGGCAAGTTGTGGAGTTGGGGTTTCAACTGAGATCTGACGTCTAGGCACCGTCTCGTCCCGCGCTCAGCTCTGCCGCTTACTGGTTCTGGGAACTTGGAAAGTCACTTTAACACTCTTTTTTGTGGATGTATATAACTTATTTATTTATTCAATTTGTTTTTTTTTTTGAAAGAGAGACAGAGAGACAGAGGGATCTCCTACCTGGTGGTTCATTCCCCAAATGCCTAGAACGGCCAGGGCTGGGCCAGACTGAAGCCAGGAGCCAGGAACTCAATCAGGCTCTCCCCTATGGGTAGGAGAGACCTCAGTAATTGAGCCATCATCTGCTACCTCCCCAGGTGCTCATTAGCAGGAAGCTGGAATCCAGAGTGGAGCCAGGACTTGAATCTAGGCACTCCAGCACTGGATGTGGGCACCCTAAGTGGCATCTTCACCACTGTGCCAAGTGCCTGCTCCCCCCTTACCACTGTCATCATCAGTGTCTTCACCAGCAGAGGGGATAATACTCACCACCTCACAGTTTGCTGTGTGGCACAAACACAAAAAATGAGAATGGCCCTTGCAGACGATGAAGTATGATACATGATAGGCAACGTCTCCTGAGTTCTCGGGTGCAATTTGTCTGAAAGCTTGGTGTCCCTGCCTTCCACTGGGATATAATCACATATTCATTGCCACTAGAGGGTTGGGCAGTGCACCAGTTCAACATTATACCTGAGACTCTGAGGTCAGTTAGGTCTAAAGGGAAAAGAAGATGGCGTGGCTGAGAAAGACTCATTCACAGTTCCAAAGGTGCTTTTGATGGATTTGCAATGGTTGAAGCACTGCAGATTCCCCATTGTGAACAGAAGGTGTGCAGGCTGATATGTGGATTAGATGGGATAGGATTATGTAAAGCGCCCAGTCCACTGCCCAGAACTCAGAGACCCAACAAAATGACTGCATTTCACACTCATCCCAACCAGTCTCGTTCCCTGACAACTTTCCACCTGTGTGACCTCTGCTTATTTGTGGAATCCTCTCCTAAGCCTCTCTTCTCATTGATGTACTAAACATAAATTCATTCTTCAAATAGTCATTGCACTTGGCATCGATCTGCTAACTCACAGCTATTACAATCGTGATTGCAATTACCGTTTGACGCCTTGCAATGCTTTCATCATTTGCTCTTGGTTACCATGATAAATGTCACTAATCACTCCTGCCTCAGATCTTTTGCAGAATGAGGCAAAAGATTAATTTATTAATTGATGAATTAATGACTCATAGCTGTTACAATCATCATTAATTGCTATTATCTTCAAAGCATCAAATGGTTGAGAGGGGATGAATGTGATGCTAAGTGGGGTGTTTCTTCCTCTCAGAAGGCCCCGGGTAGAGAAGGTGAGCCCTGTCACCAGCCAGCCAGGAAGTGAATGTCACCTTGTGGGTATGAGTGTGCTGAGACTGGCCTGGTGCAGACCACAGCTGGAGCAACTGATTCCTCTGCTTCCATGTTCTGCCTAGGCCTCCCCCATATACACTGTGGTTCTTTCAACATTACACACTCAACCTGGCTGCTGACACCTCCCTCACCCTGAGACCATTCTCCACCCAGGAATTCCTGAGAGCCAGCCTGTCAAGATAAGAAAACAATGGGACTTTGTCCTGCCAGTCCATGAAGTCGCTGAAAGGTCTGATCGATGTAGCATATGAGTTGGACTAAAATATCTGACGGGAGCCACTGAGGAAGAAGATTTAAATCAGCTTACAGTTTAAAGGTTCACAGTCTAAGATTGGGTGGCTCCATTAGTTCAGGCATGTGGTGAGGCCAGAAGATGGAAGAGAGACAATCATATGGTTAGCCAGGAAGCAGAGAGACCCAGGAAGCACACTCTTCTGATGAGAACTGCCTTCCGAGGGCACATTCCAATGACCTAAAGATCTCCCTCTAGGCCCACCTCCCAGATGTAAGACTTTGGGGTTTAACACCCACATGAATTAGGGGAGGCCCATTCTGTTCAAATCATACACAGCATGTAGATATGATCTCATCGCCCTGTTAATGGGTGAGCGCTCATCCTCAAACCCTAAGGACCTATGGGGTCTGTGGCAGACAGGAACTCCAGATGCTTTAACACAGGGGTGGGGAACATCTGGCCTGTGGGCTGAATAAGGCCTACAGAATCCTTGGATCTGGCCCTGCCAAGGCAACCACATGCAGGACTCAAAATTCAATAAATCTACAGTGGGCTAATCTGTAAGCTGATCATTTTGTATGGCCTGCACATGATATTATAAATATCCCCATGGCCCTTGGCAGGAATAAGTTTTCTCACTCCTGCTTTAAGTCAACGGAAAGGTACTCTAGGGAGAACACCTTGCAGCCCACTCTACCCCTTCTCCATTCATACCCAGCTGTGGTACATGAGAAAGGTAACCCCTGAAGAGCTACACAAATTTTTCATTCCACACTCTCAGCTGTGAGACGTTTCTGCTTAGAAACAAGACTTTATGCTGAGCTAAATAAGCCAGTCCCAAAGGGACAAATATCATATGTTCTCCCTGATCGGTGACAACTAACTGAGCACCAAAAAGGAAACCTGTTAAAGTGAAATGAACACTATGAGAAACAGCGACTTGATCAGCCCTTGCCCTGACTGTTGATGAACAACTTAATACGTTATCCCTCTTAGTATTTTTTGTTTGTTTGTTCTACTTAATACTTTTGGTTGAATACTGTAATCAATACACAGTTATTCTTAGGTGTTGAAACTTAACTGAAAAGTGATCACTGTTAAATATAAGAGTGGGAATAAGAGAGGGAAGAGATGTGCAATTCGGGACATGCTCAAGCTGACTTGCCCCAAACGGCAGAGTTAGAAACATACCAGGGGATTCCAATTCAATCCCATCAAGGTGACATGTACCAATGCCATCTCACTAGTCCCAGTGATCAACTTCTGTTCACAATTGATCATAATGATAGGACTAAGAGCCAAAGGGAGCACATAAACAAGACTAGTGTCTGCAAATACTAACTGATAGAATAAAAAAGGGAGAGAACGATACAACATGGGAAGTGAGACACACAGCAGACTCATAGAATGGCAGATGTCCTAAACAGCACTCTGGCCTCAAAATCAGTCCTTAAGGCATGCGGATCTGGCTGAAAAGCCCATGAGAGTATTTCAGGCATGGAAAGCCAAGACACTCTGGCAAAAAAAAAAAAAAAAAAAAAAAAAAAAACACTAAATGAAAGATCTCCGCGAGTGAGATCCCAGTGGAAAGAAGGGGTCATCAAAGAAGGAGGTGTCTTTCTCTGAAGGGAGGAGAGAACTTCCACTTTGACCATGGCCTTGTCTAAATATGATCAGAGTCGGTGAACTCAAAAGGCTTCCATAGCCTTGGCAACTCATGACAAGAGCTAGGGTGATTACTGATGCCATAAACAAGAGTGTCAATTTGTTAAGTCAACAACAGGAGTCACTGTGCATTTACTCCTCATGTAGGATCTTTGTCCTTAATGTGCTGTACATTGTGATTTAGTGCTATAACTAGTACTCAAACAGTATTTTTCACTTTGTGTTTCTGTGTGGGTGCAAACTGTTGAAATCTTTACTTAATATATGCTAAACTGATCTTCTGAATATAAAGAGAATAGAAAATGAATCTTGATGTGAATGGAAGGGGAGAGGGAGTGGGAAAGGGGAGGGTTGCAGGTGGGAGGGAAGTTGTGGGGGGAGAAACCATTGTAATCCATAAGTTGTACTTTGGAAATTTATATTCATTAAATAAAAGTTAAAAAAAAAAAAGAAACAAGACTAATGCAATGTGAAGCACATGCTTTGGCCAAGTTATTCCCATCAAGCAAACTTACAGTCACACATTCTCCTTATCACAGGGTCAGCCCATCTTACACACACACACGCACACACTCATCAAAACCAATCATTTTCTTTTAAATAACCAGTGTTCATGGCTGTGGGCTACAGTGTTTAGTTTGCACTTCTGCCCGTGACATATACTCCATCTTTTACCAACCAAGGTCCATCCATATGAACTGTTGTCTTCCCTTTCCTATCAACCCTGACTGACTCTGCACCCCACCCTTTCTCCCAAAGAGCCTTCCTCATCCAGTCTTGGCTGTTCTCCTAACCCATCTAGGAATCTTGCAACCATTTTTCTACAAGAATAATGGGAACAGACTGTGTGAGTTTAACCTGAGCCTACATGGAAGAATGCATTATATACAGTTTGCCAAACAGTCAACATGTATACACAATCACCCTAGGCATCCTACAAGCATGCTTGCAGAGTAAAGTTGAGGTGGATATCAGTCCCTCCAAAACAAAGCATTAGGCAAGCCCTTGGCCTGAGCCAGCCAAGTGGCTCTTTCTTGAATCTTCCCATTCTACTGTCTTCATGACCCAGGAGGAGCAACACCCTTTCTCATCAGACTGACTACTTGCTAACATCAAAACCAGTGTTCACAATGAACCGAGTTCTTATTTTTTATGTTCCTCCAGCATGATAGGAGGAACACTGGGAGTCCTTTCAATGCTGGGTTTTGCATTTGATGTGATGGTCCATGAAGATTATTGAGCTGGGGGAGTGAGTCCTAAAAAGAATCATATGTGCCTCCGTGAGTTGTATAAGAATCAAATGAAATAATATATGCAAATTAGTTTTTAAAATATAGGCTTGATGATTAACAATAATCATTATTGTTGTTATTTCTCTCTAAAAGGAATTCTACTCCATGAGTGGTTCCTGGCTTGTCCTTTGGACTCTTCTTTCAGAAAAACAAGCCAGACGTATGTAGATATTTTTATCTGTTCAAGTCACCAACAGTAAATGCATCACAAGCCAGTATGTGATTAATTGCCACATGAGTTGTGGAAAGAATAATGGTCAGAAGAGCAAGAACAAGGGTGGACTCCATTCTAACCGGTGGGGGAAGGGAGGAATGAGGCTCTGGACAAGCTGCGTAGAACAGAGATTTGTTCTGGATCTCGTAGGCAGATAGGATTTAGGTTAGGGGGAAAGAGGGCATTCCAGGAAACAGAAGTTATGTAGGGTGGGGCAGAGATGCCACAGTTTGGGGTGTTTAGGGGTCAGTGGGACGGGGGGCAGATTTGCGCAGATACAGCAACAAGCTGTGAATAAGGTTTTCTCTGACTCTGCACCTCTAAACAAGCCCCACACATCTAGGTCCCATGCACTCCCAGCCTCTTCAAGGCCACCTAGGCTGTTTGCCCAACACTTGTGCCTGCTTACGCCTCACCTACCCTCTGCATCCTTCCTCAACTTGACTCCTGATCTTGACTGTATTTCCCATTGATAGTTCTTTTCAGACCCTAAGAACTTGATTCTAGTATTTTGACCTCAGAGATTAATATCTTAGCTCCCATTCAACCACAGAGAAGTAAAGCTAATTCTAACCTAGACGTTCATGTCAGATCTTTAAATGTTCTACCTTTTTTACTCTAGGAACCCTGTGAAGGAGTACTGTTCTTACCCCCCATTTTGCACATAACGAAATGGCAATTTGAGTGTTAAAATCCAAAGCCACGCTACCAATTAGTGCTAGGACTGGAATTGGAACTCCAATCCCACCCCTAACTCCCAACTATTAGTAGGTGACAACACAGCCTCTTGCTGCCTAAACCCACCCCATTGGTTTGTTCTTTAGTTCCTCTCGGATGGGCTATTTTAGCCTGCCTCATCCTTCCATCTTGCTGTAAATCCCTGGGTACTGTGAACATGCCATGGATAGGAATTGTTACTAGAGCAGTTGGCATGGGGTATTAAAAGATTCAACGCCAATATGCTTATTTTATTCCACTGACAGTGCAAGCCAGTGAAAGTCTGAAGATGCGTATAAACATAGGCTAGCATAGCCAAATGCCACGTTTTCAAAAGATGAATTCTAGACCCAGGTCAGGATCATCCAGCGTGTTCTCTGAACTTTGGAGAGGGGACAGGAAGAAAATAATCTGTAGCCTATTTTATGGTTCAAGGTAAGGTTATAGGGTCTGAATTGAGGTTGTAATAGAAATAGAATAAAATAATACAGAATCAACTCATTTCACTTTGTGATAAACTGTTCTCAAAATAAACCTTCTCGCCAGCGCCGCGGCTCACTAGGCTAATCCTCCGCCTTGCGGTGCCGGCACACCAAGTTCTAGTCCCTGTCGGGGCGCCGGATTCTGTCCCAGTTGCCCCTCTTCCAGGCCAATTCTCTGCTGTGGCCAGGGAGTGCAGTGGAGGATGGCCCAAGTGCTTGGGCCCCGCACCCCATGGGAGACCAGGAAAAGCACCTGGCTCCTGGCTCCTGCCATCGGATCAGCGCGGTGCGCCGGCTGCAGCGCGCTGGCCACGGCGGCCATTGGAGGGTGAACCAACGGCAAAGGAAGACCTTTCTCTCTGTCTCTCACTGTCCATTCTGCCTGTCAAAAAAATAAAAATAAAAAAAAATAAAATAAACCTTCTCGCCAATAGTGTCATTTGTAAAGAATCAGCTTATAGCTCTTTGGATCAGAATGCATCTCAGGTATATCATTGTTCCTTGGTCTATGTTTCTTTTTTTAAATTACTTCTATTTAATTTTTCCATTTATTTAAATCTAAGGAGAGAGATCTTCCATCCTCTGGTTCTCTCTCCAAATGCCTACAGCAGACAGGGCTGGACCAGGCCAAAGACAGAAGCCTGGATCTCAGGCTAGGTCTCCCACATGGGTGGCAAGGACCCGAGTACACGAGCTGTCACCTGCTGCCTCCCAGGATCACACTGGCAGGAACCAGAAGCAGAACCAGATCAGAAGAGGAGCTAGAACGTGAACCCAGACACTCTGATATGGGCTGTGGGCGTCCCAAGTGCGCTTTTACCTGCTGTACCGATGGCCCTCCCCAGTTCGTGTTCCTGGAGATAGTACGCTATGAAAGGAAGTGTAGGGGTTTGAAGTCAGGTCTGAATTCAAAATAGCAGCTCTGCCATTCAACCGAGCGAGTGACACTGGGAAACCACTGGTTCCTCTGAGTGTGTCTCCTCACCTGTAGGATGGGGACGCCAGTGTCTGCAGCACAGGATTGTGGGGTTCGAATCAGACAGTGGACGGAACAGCATGATTAGCACAGAAAAATGTTGGGTTTGTTGCTGTTATTTCTCAGCCAAACATCTCATTAAAAGCCCTGCATAATCACCCATAAAATCTTGTTTGAAGTAAAACTGATTGGGTTCAACCAACCTTTTGGAAAGCAATTTGGCTTTCCAAATGCTTTCCACTGTGTATTGAGACACATAAAAATGTTCCCATCCTTTGACCCAGTTGTTCCACTTCTCAGAGTCTATTCTTAGGAAATTGTCCTCAGTACAGGAAGAGCCCAACACATCACAGCACGGATGGCTGCAACAGTGAAAAATTAGGAGTGACCCGAACACCCAGGAGCAGTTGATTGAAAAGCCCCACTGCAATCTGCCAGAGATTTACAAATGCTCTAAATCTGTGTTAAATACGCAGCTCCAAACAGCGTTTTTAAATGGGTCAAGTAAATCAAGGATCAAGCATATTCTTGTCTTTAATCCATTAGCTCCCATCTCTGACATTCACCTTCTCTTCTGCAGGGCTTCCCCAAGTAGCACACACACCAGCAACTCTCTCTTTTTCCTCCCACTCAGAGTTCTGCCATCTGAGCACCACTGCCCACTGGGCTGCATGCCAGAGCCCACCCACACAGCCTCGGGCTTCCCACTCAGCCCCTCAGAGGCAAATCTCAGCTCTTTCTGCTGCACGCACTGAGATTCTGGACCAGCCTAGGGCAGGGGGTCTTCGCCTCAGCTCTCTTCCTACCTCGGGAGGCTGCTTTGCAAACCCATCAGTTCCGGCTTTGACCCCCACCTCACATCTCTCTTGTTTTCCCACCTCTAACCTCTTAATTTTTTATTTACTTTCATTTACTTGAAAGGCAAAGAGACAGAGAGAATAGAGAGTGAGTGAGATCTTCCATCTTGGTTCACACCCCAAATGCCTACAACAGCCAGGGCTAAGCAAAGCCAGACTCAATCCGGGTCTCCCACTTGGGTCATACGGACTCAAATACTTGGATCATCACCTGCTGCCTCTGAGAGGTGGGAAACTGGAATCAGAAGCAGAGCAATGACTTGAACCCAGGGACTCCATCTAGGATGCCAGTGTCCCGAGAAGCATCTTCACCACTGTGCCAAATTCACCC
This sequence comes from Oryctolagus cuniculus, assembly GCF_051225735.1. NCBI lineage: Eukaryota > Metazoa > Chordata > Mammalia > Lagomorpha > Leporidae > Oryctolagus > Oryctolagus cuniculus. Next base: position 52,077,069 of record NC_142867.1, on the reverse strand, counting down.
TGGCTATTGCCAATAGTTTGTTGTGGCCTTCTAAGTATTTTTCTCACATGTCCAAAATATGTTCATCCGAACAATCTTGACAAAGAGGGGGAAATAGATTGACTCTGATGTGAAGTTCACTCAGCAGGCTGTTTACAGTTAGACTGTGGGTCTTGGAGCATGCAGTACTTGTGTTGTCCCATGGGAGAAGACTGAAGCTTGTTAAACTGTATCATCTGAAAACTGGAATCCATGAAGTTAGAAACAGAGGTAATTAGGTAATTTTTAAAAAACCTAGTAATGTCACTTGGTGCTACCTTAATGTGTGAGCTCAAACTTCCTCTTTTGACAACACCTAGGAAGAAGAACATTTGGTTTCTCTTGAGTTTGTATAATTCTGTGCATTTTGCAATTTCTGAGTTTTGGCAGGCACTGGGTAGCATTTGGCTTCTGCACTTTCAACTCCAAGGACAATTTCACAACTAGGCTTTTCCTGTCAGCTCCAACATCTGGACCCGGAGGGGCCCAGGGCCACCATGTGGTGAAACCCTGTGAACCCTCTCAGCAGAGCACAGAACACGCTGTCCAGGGCCCGGGCCCCCCTCCCTCCCAGGACCCAAGTGCAGGCCTCTGGAAATGGCTGTGCTGGCTATGACCACGTTTAAGAAGCAAATGAAGTAATGATCATTACAATACTGCTTTACTGGTCGAGTGATCATCAGTATTTCAACTCAATATCTACTAAGCAACTACTGCATGTCCCTAGTCCCACACTGTGTGCTAGGACTCAGAGACAGCCCCTGCTTCTCCGATCCGGCCCAACTCCCTCCCTCCCTCTATTCCCCCCTCCCTTTTCTTGCTTGGACAATGCTGATAACCAAAAAGGGGGAAAGTCCTTATAACCCCACCTGTTAGGATATAAAGGAGAAAGAAGAGAGCCATCACCCTCTGCATCACGAAGACAGGCTGCCCTTCACAGACTGGTATATCACATTCAAATAGAGGAAGCTGTCTATTGAGCTCTGTATTCAGAGGGTTTTTTTATTGTTGTTTTTACAAAATAGAATGATGCTATACTAAGTTAGACCCCACATATTATGGACCCCATTCCAAACATAGCTCTGATATTAGTATTCCATGTGATGGGAGGTCCATGATTTATTCAAACGTTTCTCTACTGATGGACCTTCAGTTGTTTTCAATGTTGTGCTATTGTTGCCTAAACCATTATGTAGTGAGTATATGTGTGCGTGTGTATTTGTTATTATTTTTTTAAAATAGAGTCCCAGAAGTGAGATCATTGAGTCCAAGTGTATGTGTATTTTTCAACTATTATAAATGCTACTAAATTGCTTCCTACAGAGGTTCTAACTTTTCACACCCCCAGCCAGCCGATGAGAATACCCACTTCCCTTCCCCCTCATTAACACTAGCGATTATCTTCTTATTTTTGTCAATCTTGTAGATAAAATAGTACTGTTTGAGCCCCATGCCCCTGCTATGCTGGCATCCCATATTGGAGCACCAGTTCCAGTCCCAGCTTCTCTGCTTCTGACCCAGCTTCCTGCTACTGCATCTGGAAAAGCAACAGATGATCTCCCAAGTGCTTGGGTCTGAGCTACTCATGTGGGAGACATCTCCCTCCCCCTCTCCCCCTCTCCCCCTCTCCCACTCTCCCACTCTCCCCCTCCCCCTGTCCTCCTCTCCCCCTCTCCCCCTCTCCCCCTGTCCTCCTCTCCCTCTCTCCCCCTCTCCCCCTCTCTCCCTCTCCCCCTCTCTCCCTCTCCCTTCCCCTCTCCCCCATATACTTTGTCTTTCAAATAAATAAATCTTTTTTACAGTATTATTTTAATTCATACTCCTCTGACTTGTCATAAGGTAAAATGTCTCACACTTCTTTCTCTTTTTAAGATTTGGGGTTTTTTTAAAGATTTATTTTTTATTTATTTTAAAAGGAAAGTTACGGAGAGAGAAGGAAGAGACAGAGATCTTCCATCCACTGATTTAATCCCCAAGTGGATGCAACAGCTGAGGCTGTGCCAGGCTGAAACCAGAGCTTCTTCCAGGTCTCCCAAGTGGGTGCAGGGCCATCTTCTGCTGAGCTGGACCAGAACTGGAATAGTTGAGTCTTGAACAGCCCCTACATAGGATGCTGGCGTCTTAGGTGACAGCTTAACCCACTTTGTCACAGCGCCAGCCCCAGGATTTATTTATTTATTTGAGAGTCAGAGCTACAGGAAGAGAGGAAGAGACACAGAGAAAAAGATCTTCCATCTGGTAGTTCACTCCCCAGATAGTTGCAATGGTTGTAGCTGGGTCAAGCCAAAGCCAAGAGCCAGGAGCCAGGAGCTTCACCTGGGTCTCCCATATGGGTGGCATGGGACCTAGTACTTGGGCCTTCTTCTGTTTTCCCAAGTGCATTAACAGGGAGCTGGGCCAGAAGTGGAGTAACAGAGTCTCCAATGGGCCCCTGATAGGATGCTGGTGTCTCAGGTGGCAGCTTAACCCGTTACACCACTTATTTCTCAATCCAGTTTCCATAGAGTTTATTACCATAGTTATTAGTAACTCAGATTTATCAAATGCCTACTAGATTTGTGGCACCGTGTGAAACATTTGATCTGCATTAGTTTTGTTGAATCCCATACCTGTCTCATCCCCATTTGACAGGCGAGAGAAGCACCTGAGCTAACAGTAGATAAGCAACTTCCATGTTCAAGATCAGGGTCCAGGTGACACAGCAGGGATTTGAACACAGGTCTGCTAGCTCCTAGGCTTTTGTGCTTTCCAGTAATCCAGGCCCCTTCCCACACAGCTGTCCCCTTACACACACTCCCTGGGCTCCGAGCCTTAGCTTTCTTCCCCAGATGATCTTGTTCATCCTCTGCTCCCAGAGTCCCCTGCGGCTGCCCATACTTCAAAGCAGCCTTGGGCTAGGAATCCAATTCCTGCACCAGCTAGCCCCTGGAGGGGCAGAACTCAGACCATTAGACCCGGCGCCTGCCTGGAAAGAGCTCATGGATTACGTTTATGCACAAAGAACAGGGCCTTGACAGTTTAAATTTTCTCCTTAATTTGTAACCTTGTGCCTGAGCTCTCTGCCTCTTGCCTGGGGTCTTCCCACTGCCCCCTCCCCTCAAGCAGAACTCCTTGGATGTGGACTCATTTCCCTCTTCCTCCCCTCCACACTTTAATCCGTCGGCACATTTTGTTCTTCGTGAACTTTCGGGACTGGGCACATACCGTGCAATAACAAATGGAGGGGACGAGCCTGCAAGGGCTGCGTGGCTTCCTGGCTCCAGCCTAAGTTAGCATCCAATTCGGTCTTGCAAACAGTCCTGGGCCAAAGGATTCCAAATCAAAGCAGAAATCTATCCAGAGAATTCTGATGTAAACCTCAAGGAAACAGTCTGTGCATATTTTTAGAACAACCCAGAAAAGAATACATCTGTGACTTGAAACAGCTGGAAATTTGCTTTTTGCCAAATCCATGCCGATTACAAAAGCCTTACTAGACAAGAAACACTCAGGATCCAGGCAGTCCCGTATTTCCATGTATTCAACTTTCAAATAATCTTTACTTCCCTACATTCACTGACCCCTCGATATTGTCTTTCAAACACCAAGCGCCAGCCAGGCGTGCAGTTTGTACAATTATTTGAGGATTTTATTGTATTTGGCTTTATTGGTTTAGTAAAAAAGAGTGGTAAACCAAGAGAACAAAAGTAATCAGAAGCATAGGTCTTAAAAATTCATAATATACTTGAGACAATAAAGGAAATGACGAGGCTTGCTGAAAACAAAATAGCGTTAGCCTTGGTTCGTCTTTGGATGCGTTGGACTTAAGCCAGTCAACCATGTGTTCAATTCTGAAGGAAAACAGCAGCATTAAAGAATATGTGTGAAATGTGGAAAATGTCGGTAGCGAATTGTGGGTAAGAGACAAGGTGGTGTTAGGAAGTGGCAAGTGTTTTTCGGATTCCAGGCAATGGAGCCTCCTAGTTGAGGCCGATAGAGCAGTGTCTTCCTGTTCACTTGGTGCTTTGCACATGACAGGTGTCCCAGAAATATTTGTTGAATAGATGAATAATGTGCAACATTGCAGTTTCAACATTTTGTACATTTTTGCATATTAAAAAAAGAAAGGTAGGTTTGCACGTTCTTAACACAGGAAGGGAAGTGGGAAAGAAAGGATTCCTGAGGCTGCTCTGCCACCATCCCTGGGATGGATCAGTGACGTCTGGAGGCACTGAAGGTGGCTTTGATCAGAGAGGGTGGCAGAGAGCCCTTTGCCAGACAGGTCCAAAAACACTCCCCTCACGGTGCTCCTTCCCCAAGCCACACACACAGACATGCACACCCAGGTTTGACTGAAGTCAGGCAAAGAAGCAAACCTGGCCAGGCTGTATCCCAAGGACAAAGACAGAACTTGGGAGTGAGGGGCTGCCCATTAGAGGATCAGTGTCTGGAAATTGAGCCTGGAAGGAGTAACAACAGCAAAGTCAAGGCCAAAAACCCAATGGAAATTAATAGCCAGGGTAAAGAACCAATCAAAGATCCTGGTGAGGGAGGAGCATCCAAATGGATGCTTCCAAATGGATGCATCTAGGTAGGGTGTGGGCATCCAGACTGGTGTTTCTCACCAGCTTGCTGTGTGTGCGTTTGAGGAGACCAGAGCAGAATGAATGAAGCCACTGTGCAGAAGGATGAATGACAACACAAGAGAGTCTGAACTCGTGTCTCAGTAGAGCAAGTCTCTGGAGCCTTAGCCCCAAGAAAGAACTAGTGAGGCCAGATGTTGAACACAGTTGAGGTCAGAAAGTGAAGCCAAAGCCAGAAGCGTGGAGAGAAAGCAGTATCAGAAATGGTGGGGTCGGGAGCGGAGTGAAAACAGAGTGGCCTTGGGATGGTAAGAGCAGAGCGAGGAAGGCCTGGGAGATGATCAGGATGCTTCTGCCTCCTTAGAAGCCCCAGACTCCCCCCCCACACACACCCAGGGCCATAGACCCCAGTCTTAAAGAACGTCACACTCAGGACTTTCCCAGTGATAGCTTGTGAACATGTGCAAGGCCCAGGAAGAGTTGTGGTAAAAATACACTCATGCATACATGTCTCGGTACCATCCTGTTTGAGGGCTTTGGAAGACAGTGGGCCCTGTCTGTCCCAAAGATGAAGGAGGTGGTGATTTTTTTTCCACTCTATGTGGCCTTACCATTCATTTTAAGTGAATATATTTCCAGTGACCCCTGTCTCCAAAAGGCACTCGGTGGGGGCGGGGCATGTTTGAGGAGGAAACGTCTTCATCACCCAGCGTGCTCACGCTCTGCCTTCTCTCAGCTGCTTTCCTCAAACAAGCAGAGCTGGGGCCTTGTCTCCAGGGCACAGGTACTGCCTGGAAACCCCGAGGGAGGGCTGGCTGGGGAATGCGGTCGGCTGATACCTTCCTGGCAGATTAGTGTGTGGCATGACCTTTCACCCTAGAGAAGGAAAGCAAAGCACCAAGACACACAAGGGGTGCATCTCTGATTGGATAGCAGGTTCGTGGGAGGGGACGCAGGTTCAGATCTCATCACTGCTCAGACAGTGCCCTCAACAGTTGTTATTCAAGGGATAGCTCTTGAACCTGGGCCCCACTTGGGTGTCCAACCACATCCATGTACTGATGGAAAATTGTTATTCTCTCTTTCTAGTAAGGAGATAGTCTCTATTCTCCCTTCTTTTTTTTTTTTAAGATTTTTATTTATTTATTTGACAGGTAAAGTTAGAGACAGAGAGAAAGGGCTTCCTTCCATTGGTTCACTCCCAAAATGGCTGTCACAGCCAGCGCTGCACCAGTCCAGAGCCAGGAGCCAGGTGCTTCCTCCTGCTCCCACGTGGGTGCAGGGGCCCAAGCACTTGGGCCATCCTCCACTGCACTCCCGGGCCACAGCAGAGAGCTGGACTGGAAGAGGAGCAACCTGGACTAGAACCTGGCACCCATATGGGATGCTGGTGCCGCAGGTGGAGGATTAACCAAGTGAGCCACGGCGCCGGCCCCTACTCTCCCTTCTAATAACCAAGAGAGTCGTAGCAGGGCAGCCCCAACGGTGAGGCCTTGTCCATCAAGGATCCTTGTAAAGGATTCCTGCCAAGGCTTGGACAGCAGTGGCCATTCATGGTGCTCAGGGGTCTCCTGATGACCTGAGGATCTCCTGGAGGGTGCAGTGCTCTCAGCAGTGGTTAACAAAAAGACCCCGACAAGCCCCTAGTGAAGCTGAGCTCTTGCTAGCCCAAGAACATTTCTTTAGAAATGTCTTCAGATCCGTTCAGACTGCTGGTGGGAAACAAGCCTGCACTTGCACTACCTCTCAGGCCCTCATCTGTGCCCAGCACCCATCAGTGTTTCTAGCCCTTTTGGGTAAAGATAAAACATCACCTTCCCTAGGATTTTGTCTTCCCTCCGGTGAGATCACTGGCATACCTTTGAACCCCTGTTATTTGGTATGTCAGATTTCATATCCAGGTTATCTGATAAAAGGTCTAGATTCTTCTGTCTATGGGTCCTAATGAAGCATATCCCATGGGCATGACATTGAGTAATCTGCCGGTACTCAGTGTCCTCCAGTCCCCTAAGCAATCAATGCAAACTCAACTTGACCAGTGCCTGTGCCTGAATGACCGATGCCAGGCCCTGAGTGAGACACCCACAGCAGATTCTTGAGTGGGAGAATGCCAAAAAGCAATGGGACAGAGCTGAAGAGAATCCGGCCCTGCTACACTAAAAAAGAGCCTGCCTTGGCTGGTGCAATGAATATGTTTACTCACTCATTGATTTCATTACAAGAGACCAATCACAAAGGTATTTATTCTGTCTTCTTTCCCCGCTCTGGTAAGCTAATTGCAAAAGTCATTCAATTAGCCACAGAATAAATTAGTTGTTATCAAACTGAAAGTAAAGGCATTCTTTTTTAAATTATCATGGTAAAACATTGGCTTAAATGGTTATTCCAGATGGAGAAATTATACTTAAATTACTTTATGAATATAGTTATTATTTTACAGAGAAATCCTAAATTTAAAGGGAAACCTAATGTAAATACTTATTCTACATTTAATGAGTGAGTAAAAAAGGAAAGAATATTCAAATCCTTGAAAATACTAGAGGGGAGAGACTACATGAAATGTTTACATGATACTCTGTCTGCCAAGGTCACTGAAACATTTAAATGTCTTCAGTAGTGAACAGGGGGATGGAAATTAACAGTATTTGCTATACATTTTGTCATTTCACAGCCTCACCGTATGCAGTTACCCAGTGGTCAGAAATACTACCTTTTTACAATTAGCAAAATATAACCATTTATTTCAATTTCCAAATTACACTTCTGTTAGATGCCATATAGAATTCAAATTGTGGGCATCTGATCAACTGGGTTTGCAGAACCTACTGAAGTCATTTCTTTTTGGTCACAAATAAGCCTGAAGGTACCTTGTGATAACGGCATTAGGCCTCCAGCTCGCTAGCCAGATCCAAGTTACTTCTGGGTTCAAAGAGTGGGATATTAAGGTAAAGACAAAAATAACTGGAAAAAGCCTGGAGTCAGAGGACAAAAGCTGGAATTATTAAACATAATACAGGATAATCCTGCAATGCAAAGCACTGTGATACCATGGATTTCTTCATAGTCCCAGTTAAATAAGGCCCCGTGATCATAATACATTCTAGTGGAGGGTAAAACGTCAGATCCTACACTTGCTCCTAAGAAGAATAGCACCATTACAAGATCAGAGAGGAGGATCAAGACTAGAAATAGTTTGCAGGTTGTACTGAACAGTGGACCCTGTCACAGGCAATGATGTGCAAGGCCACAGAAAACCCGACATGAGAGCGAGTGTCACACTGTGTCACCTAGAATGAGGGTTCTTTTTTTCTTTTTTAAAGCAAACTTAACTCTGTTTATTTAAGTCTTAAGATTATATTTCATTTGAGTGACACACAGAGAGCTTCCATCCACTAGTTCACTCTCCAACTCCCCACAACAACCAGGGCAGAGTCAGAACAAACCCAGGAACCTGGAACTCAACCCAGGTCTCTTACGTAGGTGACAGCGATCCAGGTACTCAAGCCATTACCAGCTGCTTCCCAAGGTGTGCACCAACAGGAAGCTGAAACCAGAAGCAGAGCTGGGACTTGAACCCAGGCACTCAGACATGGCATGCAGGCATCCCAAATAGCATCTCAAGAGAGATGCCAGGGGAGAGACAGAGAGAGAAAGATTGTTCCCCCTGCTTCACTCCCTAAATTCCCACAAATGCTGGCTGGGCTGGGTCAGACTGCAGCTGGGAGCTAGTAACGGGAAACCCAATCCAGGTCTTCCGCGTGGGTGGCTGGAGCCCAAGCACTTGAGCCATCACTTGCTGCTTCCCAGGGCGTGCACTAGCAGGAAGCTGGAATCAGGAGCAGAACCAAGACTTAAACCTGGTATAGGAAAAAGGCAACCCAACCAGGGTCTTCACCTCCAGGCCAAATCCCCGGCTCTGAAGGGTCTTCACTGGGGCTGGGGGTCTGAGTGAGCCCACTTCCTGTTACCGCAGAGTTCACAGTTTTCAATGTTAGCAATTTTGTCACGGTTATCCATAACAACCATTGGCGATCATCCCTGTTGAATGTCTAAAGATAGTTCCTTTTTTTAAATTTTTTTTTGGACAGGCAGAGTTAGACAGTGAGAGAGAGAGACAGAGAGAAAGGTCTTCCTTTGCCGTTGGTTCACCCCCCCCAAATGGCCACTACGGCCCGCATGTTGCGCCAATCTGAAGCCAGGAGCCAGGTGCTTATCCTGGTCTCCCATGCTGGTGCAGGGCCCAAGCACTTGGGCCATCCTCCACTGCACTCCCAGGCCACAGCAGAGAGCTGGACTGGAAGAGGAGCAACCAGGACAGAATCCGGCGCCCCAACTGGGACTAGAACCCGGTGTGCTGGCGCCGCAGGCAGAGGATTAGCCTAGTGAGCCATGGCACCAGCCTAATAGTTCTTAAAGGGAACTTTCTGGGTCTGTGAGTGTATGCATTTTTTTTTTTTTTTTGACAGGCAGAGTGGACAGAGAGAGAGAGAGAGAGAGAAAGGTCTTCCTTTGCCGTTGGTTCACCCTCCAATGGCCACCGCGGCCGGCGCACCGCGCTGATCCGATGGCAGGAGCCAGGTACTTATCCTGGTCTCCCATGGGGTGCAGGGCCCAAGCACCTGGGCCATCCTCCACTGCACTCCCGGGCCACAGGAGAGAGCTGGCCTGGAAGAGGGGCAACCGGGACAGAATCCGGCGTCCTGACCGGGACTAGAACCGGTGTGCCAGCGCTGCAAGGCGGATGATTAGCCTAGTGAGCCGCGGCACCAGCCGAGTGTATGCATTCTTAGCGCGTTTAATACATGTTACCAAAAGGGCCTCTGGAAAAATTCTACAAGCCCTGTTCCTAACAAGAGCTTTTGGAAGTTCCTGTGTTCCCAGCTATTTCCTATTTGTCTCATGCTTTTCTCTAGGACTGACTTTCAAAGCAGAAAGGAAAGTGACTTACATCCCTTTCATTTTTAGGAGGAAAAAAGTGCTCAGGTAAAGGAGGTGATGTACCCTCCAAGCAAAAATAGCAGAGCTTCTGAGGGGCAGAGAAGATACTGGAGGCTGTAGCTCCTGGCCTTAGGCCTGATGCAGAGCAGGTGCTTTGAAATGTCCAGCACGGGCACATCTGGAGACGGCAGACTGGCTGCTGCCTCAGCCTGGGGAAGGGAGGAGAAATGGAAAGTGATGACTCATGGGTCTGTGGTCTGTGTTTGCTTTGCCATGGGGGAGGGGTGGGTAGTGAAAATGTTCTACATTGATTATGGTGGTTACACAAAACACCATGATTATATTAAAAAAAATAGGGCTGTACACTTTGAATATGTAAATTGCAGGTTCCATAAAATATATATTTCAATAAAGCTGTTCTTGGAAGTTATATTCAGGAAGGATGAGGAGGCAGGGAAAGAGGTCCGGGATCCTTGCTCCTTGATTTCTTTCTTGTATTATTTCTTTATTTATTTGAAAGGTGAGTTACAAAGAGGCAAAAGCAAAAAGAGGAGAGAGGAGAGAGATGGCTACAACAGAAGCTCCAAAGCTCTTGTGGGTCTCCCACACAGGTGCAGGGGCCCAAGGACTTGGGCCATCTTCTACTGCTTTCCCAGGCCACAGCAGAGAGCTGGATCGGAAGGGAGCAGCTGGGACTCGAACTGGTGCTCAGATGGGATGTAGGCACTGCAGGTGGCACTTTACCTGCTATGCCACAGCACCAGCTCTGTTCCTTGGTTTCTACCAGGTGGTCTTCTCACGTTCTCGCTGTAACTGTAGCAGAGCCTATAGATGTTACACCTCAGCACCAGTTCTGCGGTTTTCCAGAAGGAGTTCTCCTGTTGTCTCAGTAAATTGCTTTCCGTACACACTGATCTGCCTCTTCCAGAGCTTTCAGGAGTGAAGAATAAGAACGGATCTCAGCATTCGCCTTTTGTATTCCCCGGAGAATCTAGCCCAGGGCTGGTCACAAAATAGGCACTTGATAAATGCTTGTTTACTGAATTACTGGTGAACTGTAAGTGAATTAAATATTAACTAATAAGGCAGTGACATAGTATTATTTCCTAGCATCGATGCCTAATTCTCTCCAGCTGTCCGCTGGGGCTGTGTAAATTCAGCCAGCAGTTAACACTGGTGCTCTGGGCCTTCTGATTTAGCCCTGACATTTCGCTGCTCACAGGGAGTTGTGGGTGATCCCTTTTAGCCCTCAGTGTCTGCAGGCAGGGATCAAAGGTAGTGACCGCTCTCTGCAGAGGCAAGTCCAGAATCCATGGGGCTCGAAGCTTAATCCACTTTGGGGGGAGGAGTCCTATTTAAAAGAGAAGACTGAACAACTAGGAACGCAGATTAAGGACGAGATCTGGGCAGAGGGGGGCCTGGAAGCTTCTTCAGCTTCCCAATGAGTTTGCCTCTGGCTATGTTCATTTCTCTGCTCCTTTTAATTGCATTTTATTTTGTTTTTATGTTTAAAAGTTCATTGTTAGAAGCAGTTTAGCATTATAACCTCTTAGCCTTCCGATGGGAAATTCCTACATAGTCCTAACTGTCCTTAAAAATCCCATAAATTGCCTGTTAAGCACAGAATGTGTGGTTTTATGTAAATGACCTTGTCAGGAGTTCTTAGACACATTCAAGTTTGGAAACCACTAAGCCAGATGGAAGGAAAGAAAATCCAAAGGCAGATGTCTGGAGGCTGGATCCTCTATGCCTTACAAAGGTTCTCAAATCTCTAGTTCGAACAGAAGGTTGGTGCTCACCTGGGGGTTGGCTCCATCCTGCTTTTAAAAGCTTATTAAATGCTAACAAATTGGTTTGTTGTTGTGCCATTTTAGAAGATGCTACAAAGGCAAGCTGGTAGGCCAGGACCTTGCACAGGAGGTGCTCCATACTGGTCTGTCAGGTATAAATCCAAGTCTCCATTGACCAGGCTCCCTGTGTGATGATGCTGTGTCTCCCTGGCTGGTGTTTCCAGCTGTGGCTCCACTACACAACCATCACACCCAGGCCATGGGCCCTGGGCTCAGCATTTCTTTCAGGGTGGACTTGCTACAGTTAAAAGATTCCTCTTCCGAGAGAGAGTGTTCCCAAATCTCCTTTCAAAGTCAGTCCTTCCTTACAGCAACTTGACACGACTTGGAATAAGCAAAGATTCTTTTGAAATGAAATGATGTATTTAGTAGTTTGCTGCGTGGGAGAAGAGATGCTCCTGTTTTGTTTATGTTTTTAAAGTTGAGGAGAGGCATTGATGAGGTTTCCAAAAGACGACCGGAAATGTAGCTAAAATTGGTCTCGACTTGCGGAAGTTTTGTTCCTGCCCTCATTCATGTCAGAAATAGCTTTTCTATTATGAAATCTCAAGGTACAATCTACCTCTTTTTGGGGTGGGGGAGGCCCTTTGGTACAGATTTACTGAGAACCTCAGAATCAGCCCCGTGCTGGGCATGTAGCACTCAGAAATGAGTCAAGAGCGCACAGCCTCGACCCCGAGGTCCCACGTGTCTGGAGGTCCTTGGTCCCCTAGGCACTTGCCCAAGGTGACATGGGTGCTTGGTATCACTATGCCTTTCCGGGGGAGCAGGATAACTGTTCATCCTGTGTCTTCGGCGTTACAGTGGCTTTAGACAAAAATTCACAGCGGCACCATCGTCTACCACGTGTTCCACCCAGAGACCCAGAGTCAGCCCAGACCACGCCTCTCCTTCACCTCCGCAACCACTGGGGGCAGTGGCTCTAAACCCTAAAATCTCTCTTTTTGAAAGTTTTCTTTATCTATTTGAAAGGCAGAGTGACACAGAAAGAGAGAGACCAAAAGAAATCTTCCATCTGCTGGTTCCTTCCCCAAACGCCCACACCAGCTGAGGCTGGGCCAAGCCAAAACCAGGAGCCAGGAACTCCCTCCAGGTCTCCCACGTGGGTGGCAGGAACCGAAGTACATAGACCATTTCTGCTGCCTCCCAGGTGTGGGGAGCAGCCCGGACTGGACTGAGTTACTGGAATTAAGACTTATTCTATGCATCTGCTCTCCCACAATATGGCGCTGGGAGAGAAGTAAACAGCTTCTGCACAGCTGCCTCCAGTTCAACCAATAAACTGTAGGACTTGCTACTGATTGGAGGAGAGCAGCGTACTCGGCGTGTGGGCAGCCGAGTTAGGATTGGCGGAGGAGGACTATAAAGGAGGAGAGAGACGGCATGCACCAGGAACATCTAAGGGGAACATCTAAGGGGAACACCTGTGCAGCCCCCGAGAGAGCCGGCCGGCGGAGTGCCGCTCCCCTGCGGAAGTGGGGAATGTGGCCAGGGGGAACCGTCCTTCCACGGAGGTGGAAGGGACAGTAGCCAACCCTGGAAGAACCAGCAGCAAACCCGGGGAGGGCCGAGCAGATGAAAGAACAGCGCAGGGTCCTGTGTCGTTCCTCCACGAAGAGGGGGAACGACATAATGGTGCCGTGACTCGGATATGAAGCCTAGGCAGGGCTTAGTGTCGTTCCTCCACGAAGAGGGGGAGCGACATAATGGTGCCGTGACTCGGATATGAAGCCTTGGCAGGGTTTAGTGTCGTTCCTCCACGAAGAGGGGGAGCGACATAATGGTGCCGTGACTCGGATATGAAGCCTAGGCAGGGCTTAGTGTCGTTCCTCCACGAAGAGGGGGAGCGACATAATGGTGCCGTGACTCGGATATGAAGCCTTGGCAGGGTTTATTGTCGTTCCTCCACGAAGAGGGGGAGCGACATAATGGTGCTGTGACTCGGATAGGAAACCCAGGACGGATAGGAAACCTAGGACGGATAGGAAACTTAGGAGGGAAGAAACGGGAAGAACTGGGAAAATTTCGGAGAGAGAGACTAGCAAACAGCCTAGGGAAAAGCCGGACGAAAAAGGTGCCGGAAGAAGCTATTGAAAGCCTAGGCATAGACTCAGATACGGACTACGGGGGGAAGCTGGGAGAAATCTCTAAGGTCGAAAGCGAAAGTGAAAGCTAGAACAAACAGACTCGGACGCGGACTGTGGGGAGAGGCCAGGAGAAATGAGGGAGGAGTATTGTTGGAGGAAAGCTTGGGGAAATATACCGGGTAGAGAAAAATGTTAGGGAAATTGAAGCCGCGGGGGGCAGGCCGAGGCGCGAGGCGGTGGTGCAGACGCGAAGGGCATGGAGACCGCGGAGCGCGCGAAGCCAAGCCGCGCGTAGCCGGAAAGCCGCGCAGATGGGAGAAGCGCGGGCTGAAGCGGCTCAGAGCCGGAAAGCCGCCGAGAAGCAGCCTCGGGGCGGGCGCCGGGAAGCCGCAGGGATAAGAGAAACAGAAGTTTAGAAGTAAAATGAGAGAAATAGGAATGTTGGCAGATAGAAGTAAAATGGGAGAAATAGGAATGCCCGGAGATAGAGAAATAGAGAAATAGAAAGGCCTCCCCACAATACTGCAATGAGAAGGCTTGGATTCAGTCTGCCTGATTAGTGAGGCGATGAGCACCTGCGGGCGGCTAGCAGCTTATGCGCCGCAGGTCACCGAAGACGGGCACGTTATTAACATCAATAGTCTCCCCACAACATGGCAATGAGAGAGCTTGGATTCGGTCTGCCTGATTAGTAAGGCAGTAAGCACCAGCAGGCAGCTCGACCAGAGTATGAGCTGCAGGTCACCGAAGATAGGCACGAATCAACACCAATAAGTCCCCCCACAACATGGCAATGAGAGAGCTTGGATTCGGTCTGCCTGATTAAGGCGGTAAGCACCAGTAGGCGGCTCGACCAGAGTATGAGCCGCAGGTCACCGAAGACAGGCACGCATCAGCGCCTAAAAACCTCCTCACAACATGGCGAAGAGAGGACCCGGATTCGGTTTGCCTGATTGATAGGACTTGTAAGAACCTGTGGCAACTCTAGCAAGCAGAGCAGATTGTGTGCCGCGGGACACCGAAGACAGGCGCGTATCAACGCCAAAAAATAAAAAGAAAGGGGGATCTGTGGGGAGCAGCCCGGACTGGACTGAGTTACTGGAATTAAGACTTATTCTATGCATCTGCTCTCCCACAATATGGCGCTGGGAGAGAAGTAAACAGCTTCCGCACAGCTGCCTCCAGTTCAACCAATAAACTGTAGGACTTGCTACTGATTGGAGGAGAGCAGCGTACTCGGCGTGTGGGCAGCCGAGTTAGGATTGGCGGAGGAGGACTATAAAGGAGGAGAGAGACGGCATGCACCAGGAACATCTAAGGGGAACATCTAAGGGGAACACCTGTGCAGCCCCCGAGAGAGCCGGCCGGCGGAGTGCCGCTCCCCTGCGGAAGTGGGGAATGTGGCCAGGGGGAACCGCCCTTCCACGGAGGTGGAAGGGACAGTAGCCAACCCGGGAAGAACCAGCAGCAAACCCGGGGAGGGCCGAGCAGATGAAAGAACAGCGCAGGGTCCTGTGTCGTTCCTCCACGAAGAGGGGGAGTGACACCAGGCACAGTAGCAGGAAACTGGATCAAAAGCAGAAGCCCTCTGATATGGGCTGCGGGTATACCAGACAATGGCTTTCCCCACTGTAGCACAACTCTCACCCCCTAAAATATCTCTGAAATCATCTCTTCCGCTTTTCCGTCTGCCTCCTCCCTGGTTCAGGCCTCACCACTTGCTAACCTGACTATTGCAGCGACCTCCCAACCCTTCACCCTGCCCCCACCTCCATGTCCTGCCCCTTCCACGCTCCCTTGCCCCGCCCAGTCCATGTTCCACAGCGCAGCTCGGGAGGCTTCCCGAAGTCAGATCTGACGGCCTCACTCTCCTGCTCCAGTTCCTCCCAGTGGCGGCTCTCTGCCTTCTACCCCTGCAAATGTGCGTGCCCCAAGGAACCCTGCGAGTGGAGCTTTGCCCACTCAGGTCATGCTTGATTCCAAAGGTGCCCACAGCAAGCTGCCTTCATCATTCTGAAGTTCGCAAGCCCTGGCTTAGAGCATAAAGGGCAAGCTCCTTGGCCTTGCCTGCAAAGTTCTTCCTGGTCTGGCCTGTCCACGTCTGCAGCCTCCCTCCCCACAGTCCCTTGCGTGTGTCCTGTGCACCAGCCTACTCTGAATGTGTCCTCGCACATGCTGCTCTCTCCCAACCCTCATGCACCCAGTGAACAACTGCCCACCCTTCTAGACACAGCTCAAGAACCACCACCTCCAGGAAGCTTTCCAGGCTCCATCGGCACCCCGTTTTCTACACTAAGCTCATCTGTGCCTCCCCAAGCTCATTCACAGCTCCATGCCTCTCTTTAGTTAGTAGAGTACTCGAGTACTTACATACTAGAGTACTTGAGATGAGGAACTTTGAATTGCTTTTACTCAGTGCCTCGCATAGTACTTTGCTTACTAAGGATTTGCTGGTATTTGCGATTTGTGGAAGGAAGAGATGAAGAAAGAGAAGGTGGAAAATGGGATCTTTGATCGTTTCCTTTCCGTCAAAGGGATAGAAAAGGAGACAAATTTGTTATAGCCACTTAATTAATACAAAGTCTTACTGGTGACTGCATGCATCTTACAATTTCCTACTAAAATATCTTTTGTCTGGTCTCTTCATCCTCATTTTTGGTGATTTGTCTTAAAGTATCTGAAGGAAACAGAGGAACCTGCAGTGATCCAGATTCCAAAAGAGGGTCCTCTCTCGGATGGGGGCCGAGAGCTTGAGCTCAGACAGGGAACAGCCCTGTGTGTGAATCCCAGTGCCTCACAGCCACTGACCACTTTGTGGCTTTGGCAGTGACATAACCACTCAAAGCCTGAGTCTCCTCATCTGTAAGATGGTCATTATAAAACTACCAACTCTGTAGTATGGGTTTGAAATTTTTAAAAAAAGATTTATCAGGGCCAGCACTGTGGCACAGCGGGTTACAGCCCCAGCCTGTAGCACCAATATCCCATGTGGGCACTAGTTCGAGTCCCAGCCACTTCACTTCTGATCCAGCTCCCTGCTAATGCACCTGGGAAAGCAGCAGAGGATGGCCCAAGTACTTGGGCCCCTGCACTTATGTGGGAGACCTGGAAGAAGTTCCTGGTTCCTGGCTTCAGACAGGCCCAGCTCCTGCCATTTTTGGCCGTTTGGGGAGTGAACCAGTAGACAGAAGACTCTCTCTCTCTCTCTCCCTCCCTCCCTCCCTCCCTCCCTCCCCCTCTCTCAGTAACTCGGCCTTCCAAATAAATCTTTAAAGATTGATTTATTTATTTGAAAGGCAGAGTTACAGAGAGAGATCTTCCATCTGCTGATTCACTCCCCGAATGGACACAATGGTCAGGGCTGGGCCAGGCTGAAGCCAAGAGCGAGGAGCTTCATCCAGATCTCCCGCACACAGGTGGCAGGGGCCCAAGCACTTGGGCCTTCCTCTGCTGCTTTCCCAGGTTCATTAACAGGGAGCTGGATCAGAGATTTGAGTCTTGCAGCCAGAACTCAAATTGGTTCCCATATGGAATACTGGCACCACAGGTGCCGGCTTAGCCTGCTGCACCACAGCACCAGTCCATGGTATGAAATTTATTTGAGAAAATGCATGCCGTTGAGTCAATATACATAAGTGTTCAACAAATGATTATTATTGTAAGGGCAAAACCTAATATAGTTGATCTTAAGATCTGGCTTCCTTAGCAGGTGACTATCGAAGGGTGAGTTCCAGTAAAGGAGAAACAAACAAACAAAAATTGCCAGGAACTTAGATAATGGGGTGATGGAGAAACCACTTTTCCTGATATATTTAACTCATTCTCTTGCAATTAAGCTACTAAATTATTCCTTCACTTACAAAGTAGATAAATTCTTCACTATATTGACTTGTTTGAAAAGACATCAGAGTTTAAAATGGAATGACTTTCCCTTTAATGTGACTTTTCTGACAGTATTGGGTGCTAATATGGATTAATATCCTAAATTAAGAGCTCCGATTGAACACTGTGGGAACCACACATGAGTCAAGGGTCTTGTCCCTTTACAAATGTCAGCCACTGAGGACACAGCCATCAGTGTGTCTGAGGGGCTCTAGGACATCAACAAAAATAATCATAGAGGACGCTGGATGAACATTCCAGCAGGGCCAGTACCCAGAGCAGGTCCCGAAGCTCACAGGAGACGCGGGTCCCCACCAGTTGCTGACTTTCCCGGTACACTGCGCGGCGCCCCCTGCTGGTGAACGCAGCACTCCTGTCCACCCTCTGGAGTGTCCTTTACCTGGGACCCTGCCGCTACACAGCAGCCTCAGTGCCCACAAAGAGGGGGTGGGGGTGGGGGGTGGGTACTGTCCAAGGCTCTGCTCTGCAGAACGAGAGGAGACATGGAAAGCTATTTGTCTGAAAGGAAGCTCTTCTGTTCCCCGTCCCCAGGCAACTCCGTGTTCTCCCTAGTACCTTGTGCTTTCTGAAGGGATCTGGTAGCTTGGTGGACTTTTCAGTGTCTTGCAGCGTCCATGAACACAAGGACCTTTCTGTGTGTTTGTCGCACGCCAGCCCTCTCCCCGTGACGGGACAGTGCAGGGTCCATGGCGGTGCTCGGTGCACGTGTGAAATGAAAATGAGGATGGGGGGATGGGGGGGCGGGGAGGACAACACGCTGTGATGGGCGGGACTCTCACGCCCTCTCACACTTGGCCAGGCTCTCACACTCTGCCAGGGTCCCTCTCCAGGACTCTGTTTTGCAAGCTCATTCAGCCCTTCCCTCTCACTAACCTATTCTTCCTTTGCGCCAAACTCCCTGATTAGCCCTCCATTTATTTCACTTGCAATCATGCCAGTCCCTGCTCTTCTGCACTTAACCCTTCAGGCAACATCCCATCCTTTACCACGATTTCTGCAGGTGACTAATCTCATCGATTACTTCCCTCATTCAACCCACAGAGGGTAACCTCTTATCTAATGCAAGTTTCAAGGCCGTCTCACCGGGGGCTCCTATAGATCACTGATTAGGCCGGGCAGAATCAAGCAGAGGTGTTGGCAATGCTCTTTATAGATTCATCTGGAAGTTCTGCTGCTGTTAATCTCTGCTATGTCCGCGCTGATAGTGTCAGTCTATAATCAACCTCGATCTACCCTTCACCACGCTGGAGAGAGAAATGCTAGACTCCAGGAAGCAAACTAAAAGCAGCCCTCAAGGCCTGGAAAAATCTCCCCAGCTGCCTCTGTGGTCCTTCTGATTACAGAGGCTCAGGTCTCCCCTAATTCCTCTCTAAAATGTATTCTAAAATCAAAAGCCAACAGTTACATTTCTCTGCAAAGGAGCAGACCAAAAAAATGTTTTTGTTTGACACAGCAGCAATAGAAACAAGCCCATGTTTCTATTTTACGCACCCTCTGAGGGTCATTCATTGAGATCTTGACATTTAATATCACCTAATCACCTCTCTCGCAAGAGATTGTCTTTGGCTCTATTAGCCCCACTCCCAGGCAGAGCTGTTGGCACGCACCGGGTCTTGTTGTTAGGTGGGCTGCTTTTAATAACCAAGGCAGGACTTGGCAAGAAGCAGCGGCACCTGCTTTATTGAAAGACATCTTCATATTTTATCCTCTGAAAGAAATGTGCAATGTAGATGTCCTTAAGAGGCGATTACGGCGCATCAAGATGTCCCTTCCGAAAGGCATGTAGCAGACGCCCAATCACACAGTCGCCCAGAACCAAAGTAGCAGATGGAGACTCTGAGCTTTGCAAGAAAACAAATTTGTAAGCTCTTGAGTATCTGCCTGCTCCCGGCCAAGACTCCCCAGGTCACTTGAGGAGTGCCCACGGGCTCAGAGAGAGAAGGGTGGTGGGGAAGAGGGCATGCAGGGTGTGTTGGCTGGGAGTCTGTGGATCTATACACCCAGGGTTCACAGGCTCAGCCCCGAGCGCTCCTACACTGAGCATACGATGCTGCTCAACACGCTGATGCTGGTTCCCAGGCACCAGTAGAGACGTTAACATAGGGGACTTTTCCTCTCCACTTTTCAAAAATTGGAACAATCATTCCAGCAGTGGGAGCACAGAAATCCAAAATCCATAAAGCTTATCGGCTCAGGTACAAAACATCAAAAATCGGAAATCCAGGGTGTTTTTCTATTACTGCCATGGGGCTACCTTCAGGATAATAGCAGGCTTCTAAATTTCTGAGCAGTTTGCCCCTGAGGGTCTGATTGAGTCATTCTCTGTCTCAGATCCTGTGTGGCTCCTGTTACCTGTGACTGTGGCTCTCAGATTGCTGCACGAGGCCTCAGGCTAAGGCTCCTGCAGGGACTGAGGGAGAAAAGTGTGGCTCTGGGCGCCGACCCAAAGCTGCAATCCTGGAGGGTCTCCTTTTCCTCTGTTTTGTAAGTCAGGCTTCCAAGTAAGATTTTCAACAAAGCTTTGAGACTTAGAAACAACGTTTGAAAAAAAAAAAAAAAGCCAGTATCTTAGTCCATTTTGTGTTGCTATAGCAGAATATCACGTCCTGGGTCCTTTATAAAGAAAAGAAATTTATTCTTCACAGCTCCGGAGGTTGGGAAATCCGACATCCAGATGCTGGCACCTGGCATGGGCCTTCTTGCTGCATCGTCCCATGGCCAAAGGCAAGAGAATGAGAGAGGGCAGTAGGGAGTGAACAAGACCATGACGTTCATCCATTCACAGGGGCCCTGCTCTTATCAACTCTCAGCACAGCACGGTGGTTTAGGGATTAAATTTTTAACACATGGAACAGATGTTTGGCCTAGAGGTTGAGACATGAGTTGTGACCCATATCATAGCACCTGAGTTTGGGTCCCAGTTCTAGCTCCCCGTTAATGCGAACCCTGGGAAGCTCCACCCAGCCCAGCCATTGTGGGCATTAGGCATGTGCGCCAGAACATGGGAGGTAGCAGGCTTGCGCCCCCTCCCTCTCCCTCCCCCCCTCCCTCTCCCTCTCCCTCTCCCTCTCCCTCTCCCTCTCCCTTTTCCCCCTCCTTAAAAAATGCCAACACATGAACTTTTGGAGCATATGTTCAAACCCTAATAGCTATGGTGCAGGATAAAACCCAGACAGTGTTCTTTATCCCAGCAACCCTTAGGTAGTCCCTGGCATACTTGAGCTGATGACTTACTTCCCTTCCTGTTCCCCAAGCCTTCTGCTCCCTCTACTGGAATGAGCTCTCTCACCTCTTCTCTGTCAGGTAGATCTGTATCCTTTTAAAATTCTGTCCGAGTTCTGTCTTTTGAATGCTGTTCTTCCTGCTCAAGCAGCGATTAGCCATATTCCCATAGCATTTGTGTGTCAATACACATGGCACTATTTTAGGTGCCGGAATCTTGGACCGGTCTGCACGTTTATAGGAGATAAAGTCCCTGACTTGCTTCTTTCCTCCTCTGTCTTCCTCCAGGGCCTGGCGTGAGGTGGGCACTCAATAAATACTTGATGGATGCATGCATAGCTGTTTAATTCACTGCTAGATAGCAACTTGGCATTCTCCCAAACAGCTTTATTCAGAAGGAACTCAAAGACAGAATCACAGTCTCATAACCAATTCAAGCAGCTCTGTTAACAAAGAATATAACTTCTTTTAACTCCTTCTGTTTGGACCTGAGTTTCTTTTTTTTTTTTTTAAGATTTATTTATTTATCTGAAAGTGTTACAGAGGAGAGGCAGAGGCAGAGAGAGAGATCTTCCATCCACTGGTTCACTCCCCAAATGGCCACAATAGCCAGGGCTGGGCCAGGCCAAAGCCAGGAGCCAGAAGCTTCATCCAGGTCTCCTGCATGGGTACAGGGACCCAAGGAGTTGGATCATCCTCCACTGCTTTCCCAGGTGCATTAGCAGGGAGCTGGATTGGAAGTGGAGCAGCTGGGACTGGAACCAGCACCCTCATGGGATGCCAGTGCTGCAGGCAGCAGCCTCACATGGAAAGCCACAGTGCCAGCCCCCTGAGTTTCATTTTTGTAAAGCTAATGATTAGAACAACACTAAGAGAAATACTGTATGGAGATCACATGCTGAAAACCCATGGATAATAGCAGTCTTTTAAATCGGTGTGGTCTGATGTCTTTCTACTCTGATAGGGTCACTTCTGCACTTAAAACATTTTCAGGGCTTCCCAGGGTACCCCAAAAGCCAAGGTCTCCATGGAGGTCTGACTTGGGGATGGGGTGACTCTGAGACCCACACCTTTTGCTCCAATCAAAGAGTTTCCATGCAATCAAAGTGTTTTGTCTTTTAATTTTTAATGCAGATGCCTTTGGCAGGGCCTGAGTCTAGTTTACCACAGTCCCACTGCCTGCTGCCTTTCTCCCATCCATCTCACCTGCCTTATTCCTGGTAGGAGATTTTGCACTGAAAATACACTCCCAGTTCTGGCCCTCTAAAGCTATATGCATGGTTAGGAACTTCATTCCAGGTCCAGAACACAGGCATCGCATTTTCACCTAATTGTAATTATATTGCATGTACCATTGTATACTCTGCTTTTCTCATGGACACCTTGCCATATTTTTCCATTATGTTAGACAGTCTTTCATGGTTATCTCTTTAAATAATCAGTTCCTACGTTAGTGCACTTTAATTTATTTAGGTTCCCTATTATTTTCATATCAACTTTTTATTTTATGCTATATGGAATATCCTCATATATATATGACTTCTTTCTGGCAGTAAAGTTTTTCTCAATTTTAAGAAGTTCCTTATATGATATTGATTGTAGTGTTTTGGTGCAAATATTTCTCAGTTTATTTTCTATTTCATTTCTTGTATTTTATAATTAATGTTAAATATTATCCAGTTGAATTCCTGAATCTCTTCCATTGTTGTTTCTTCCATTGCTTCAAGCAATACAAAACTCTTCCTAATTCATTATTAATAACTTCCAGGCTCCGATGCATGCTTTTAAAAAATAAAAGATTTATTTGTTTGAAAGGCAGAGTTAGAGGGAGAGAGACAGACATATAGACAGAGACCAATTTTCCATCCTCTTGTTCACTCCCCAAGTGGCTGCAATGGCCAGGGCTGGGCCAGATGGAAGGCAGGAGCCAGCATCTTCATCCAGGTCTCCCACATAGGTGGCAGGGGCCCCAGCTCTTAGGCCATCTTCCTCTGCTTTCCCAAGTGCATTAGCAGGGGGCTGGGTTAGAAATGGAGCCGCCACACGAGGCTAATCCTCTGCCTGCAGAGCCAGCACCCTGGGTTCTAGTCCCGGTTGGGGCGCCGGATTCTGTCCCGGTTGCTCCTCTTCCAGTTCAGCTCTCTGCTGTGGCCCGGGAGGGCAGTGGAGGATGGCCCAAGTGCTTGGGCCCTGCACCCGCATGGGAGACCAGGAGGAAGCACCTGACTCCTGGCTTCGGATCAGTGCAGCATGCTGGCCGTGGCGGCCATTTAGGGGGTGAACCAGAGGAAGAAAGACCTTTCTCTCTGTCTCTCTCTCTCTCTGTCTAACTCTGCCTGTCCAAAAAAAAAAGAAAAAAAGAAAAGAAATGGAGCAGCCAGGACTTGAACCGGCACGCATATGGTAAGTCAACATCACAGGCAGTGGCTTAACCCATTGTGCTACAATGCCAGCCTGAAGCACTCTTGATTCTCTTTTCCTTTTACTGTTCAATGGATTTTAACTTTTTTTATTTTGAGATTTAGTTATTTATTTGAGTTATTATTTCAGGCAGAGTTACAGAGAAAGAGAGAGAGAGAGAGAGAGGTATCTTCCATCTACTGGCTCACTCCCCAAATAGCTGCAAGGGCCGGAGCTGGGCTGATCCTAAGCCAGGAGAAGGGAGCTTCTTTCAGGTCTCCAAGCACTTGGGCCATCTTCCACTGCTTTCCCAGGCACATTAACAGGGAACTGGGTCAGAGTGGAGCAGCCAGGACTTGAACTGGTGCCCATATGGGATGCTGGTTCTATAGGCAGCGGCTTAACCTACGCCACAACAGCAGCCCCAACTCTTTACTTCTTCTTAGCATATTTTGCACTTATTTTGATAATACACATAATTTTTAGAGTGATGGCATCATTAAGTAGCATCTTCACCATTGTTTATCATATTTCACATATCAAATTGTCCTGAATGAGTAGGTTTATTTCAGTGCTTCTTCTTGTCTTCTACCACTTTACAAGAGGGTGCTTCAAAAACTCCATTGAGAGTAGAATATAAAAATAAGTTTATTTTGGTGCCAAGAACTCTTGAAATCTATGCATTCATGGCCTCTTCAAACAGTTCATGGAACATAGGGATTATGAAAAAACTATACATGGATTTCAAACATTTTTTGCCCCAAGGTAAACTTTTTGTAGTACCCTCATATATGTCTGATTTTGTACCAATACTGTCCTGTTCTAATTATTCTAGCTTTGAGATATGTTTAGAATTATGGCCCTAGTCTTTCCCAGCCACAGATCTTCTTTTTGAAAATATCATTTTATGTTATTGACATTTTGTTTGCCTAAGTTTAAGATCATTTTGTCGACCGGCACCGCGGCTCACTTGGCTAATCTTCCACCTGCAGCGCCGGCACCTCGGGCTCTAGTCCCAGTTGGAGCGCTGGATTCTGTCCCAGTTGCTCCTCTTCCAGTCTAGTTCTCTGCTGTGGCCCAGGAAGGCAGTGGAGGATGGCCCAAGTGCTTGGGCCCTGCACCCGCATGGGAGACCAGGAAGAAGCATCTGGCTCCTGACTTCGGATCGGCACAGCGCGCCAGCCGTAACGGCCATTTCGGGGGTGAACCAACAGAAAAAGGAAGTCCTTTTTCTCTCTCTCTCTCTCTCTCACTGTCTAACTCTGCCTGTCCAAAAAAAAATCATTTTGTCAAGTTCTAAAATAAGTGGTAGTTTTGACTTAAATGTATCAGATTAAGGCAAGAGTTTGGCATATCAGCTGAGATGTTGCTTGAGGCACCTACATCCCATATCCCAGGGCTTAGGTTGAATACTGGCTCTGCTTCTGATTCCTGCTTCCTGCTTCCTGCTTCCTGCTTCCTGCTAATGAGCAGCCTGGGAGGCAGCAGGTAATGGCTCACAGAGTTGGCCCCTCCCAGCTACGTGGGAGATCTGGACTGAGTTCCCAGCTCCTGGTTTTGGCCTGGCATTTAGGGATCAAGCCAGCAGATAAGGATATTCTCTCTCTCCCCCTCCCTCTCTTCCTCCTTCCACCTTTCAATAAATTTTTAAGATACTCATCAAGTTAGCTCCATAAATCATTGCATGCATTCTAAACATCTTACATTCTTTTTTTAAAAAGATTTATTTATTTATTTATTTATTTGAAAATCAGAGTTACAGAGAGAGAGGGAGAGACAGAGAAAGAGATCTTCCATCCACTGGTTCACTCCCCAAATGATCACAATGACCAGGGCTGGGCCAAGCCAAAGCCAGGAGTTTCATCGAGTCTCCCACGTGGGTGCAAGGGCCCAAGCACCAGGGCCATCTTCCATTGCTTTCCTGGCTATACTAGCAGAGAGCTGGATCAGAAGTAGAGTAGCCAGGGCTCAAACCAGAATCCATATGGGATGCCAGCACTGCAATGGTGGCTTAATCCACTATGCCACAATGCTGGCCCCTCTTACATTCTGATATTATTATACATGCATGTTTTATATCAGTTACTGCTTATGCATAATAATATAGCATAAATAGCAAAGATAACATAATATACTGTATATATTAGTACTACTGATTTTGATTTGAATACTAAATCTACCCTCTCGCTAAATTACAAGTACACAGCAGAGTCTTATAAGTATTTTCCTCTTATTTTTCAATGGTTATTGCTCTTTATCTCTTTTACAATTTACCTAAAACAATCTTAAGTCCTGTTTTGAAAGAAAAACTTTTAGCATTAGTCCATTATTAGTTCATGATTTAAACCAGGTATTTTTATCTTATCAAGGAAGTAAATTATGTTACTCAAAGTAAATTACAAGTTATATCAATTCCTCTTCTGATACATATTGAAATGGATTGTGTCATCTAATGTTAATGTTTATATGATATGAATCTTTCATTGATTTTTTTTTTGCCTTCCTTAATAAGATCAAATTTGTCACATAGAATCAATTAGATGCAGTTCAGCCTGATGCTCTGTGGGTTTTTTTTTTTTTAAGATTTTATTTATTTATTTGAAAGGTAGAGTTACAGACAGAGAGAGGGAGAGACAGAGAAAAGTCTTCTATCAGCTGGTTCATTCCCCAAATGGCTGCAACGGCCGGAGCTGTGCTGATCCGAAGCCAGGAGTCAGGAGCTCCTTCCAGGTCTCCCATGCAGGTGCAGGGTTCCAAGCACTTGACCCTCTTCTACTGCTTTCCCAGGCCGTAGCAGAGAGCTGGATCAGAAGTGGGGCAGCCGGGACTAGAACCAGTGCCCATATGGAATGCCGGCGCTGCAGGCAGAGGCTCAGCCCACTATGCCACAGTACCAGCCTCTTGATATGTGTTATCTGTATTTTGATACAGTTAGTATAGCTTGGAAATTATCTCTGTTCTTTACAAGTCTGAAGGAATTCAGTATGAAAGTCAGCCTTGATTTATGGGACATTCTGAAATCCTTTTAAAATTTCTACCTCTGTTATTGATTTAATAGAGTTTCCTACCTCATTGTTTCATTGAGATATTTTATGTTTATTGTAAAATACCATCCATTCCTTGAGGCTTTAAGTCAATGAAAATGTAATTGGGCATAACAGTCCATATAAGTAGCTTAAACCATTTTTATATCTCACATATGAATCACACTTGAATTCTCATCCAGGTTCTGCCTCTAATTGATCTGTGTGACTTTGACCAGGTAACTTGACGTTCCTCTCATAAGGGCTGCTGTGAGGATTGTGGAGAAAGTATGTGAAGTTATTAGCACAGTGCCTGTGCTCCATAAACAGAGGACAGGAGTGTTCTCTGTCCTAATTCTGTGTGTTTGTCCCTTTTCTCTGTTGTTCTTCAATTATATTTCCACGGGATGTCTATTTTTCCTAGTCTTTTCATTACTTTTAGAAGCAACACAGAAACAGTGGGAGCCAGTGAAGGTTTTCAAAGAAAAGGCAGCAGCTCTTGTAATCGCGGGGCTGAGCCGCGTTTGTGGACAGATGATCCGAACAGGAGTCTGCTGAGAGAAGTCCCACAATTGACAAGGGGCCAGCTCGGCCCTTCTTGCCAAGAGCAGGGTGGAGGTGCAGCCTGTGTTTTCACAGTCAGCGAACACAGGCTCCAGGGCCTAGGAGAGCCCCTTTCAAGGGCTCCCGGGAGCGGGAAGTGGACCAACTGGCCCCCAGTTGTCCTCCTGTAGCAGCCGAGCCCTCCAACATGCTGACAAACACCGTGACCCAGACTGAACCCAGCTCATGAATAGGACAACAAAACGGGCTTTGTTCATCCTTTTGAAATGGGGCCCAATTATGCTTGATTAATAAATGAAACTTTGTGTCCAAATAGGAGAGAGACAGCAGAAAAGATGATCAGAAAATTCTTTCAGCAGGAAAGGCTGGGGAAGTTTTCAGAGGGCATTCATTTGCCTAGAGCTGGTCTAAGGCAGGAAATTTAGCCCCTCCGGATCATTCTCTTGTCTCCCTAATCTCTTTTTCCCCCCTTAAATATGTTTAACTCTTCTGTTTAAGTTCTATTTTGGGTTCCTTGGTGATGGATGTCTGTGTTTATTATGTCACTTAGAGAAAAAATGCACTATTAAAAACATTCCTTATTCGTTTATAGATGTCAACAGAAAAACAAGTCCAAAGGTTAACAATAGTAATTAGTCAACAGGTATCTACTGAGTGCTTTCCATGTGTGAAGCACTGTGGCCTATGCTAGGAAACAGCCCTACCTGCCGAAGTCCTGCGGTCTAGTGGCAGAAGTAGTCGAATAATGGATCAGCTGTACTCTAAGAGAAACTGAAATAAGTAGCATAGTGTATCCCACGCCACTCCCTGTAGGAGTACTGATCCGATGGATGGATCAGCAAGGACTTCATGAGCAAGTTGCATCTTGGGAAAGAAGTAGGCTTTTCATAATGTGTTCCCTTGGATTTTTGGGTGAGTCAGCGCACCTACACACCAGCTGCAGATGTCAGCAAATACGAGCAGCTGCTCTCAGCTGTTCCACTAGACCTGTGTGCACACACCAGCACACAAACACATGCTTCCCAGTTCACCTAGGCTTGCTTTCCTGTCCCTCACGGCACTTCTCCAGCTCCACATTCTCACCCCCAGGCATGCCCCTGACCCTCTGCATTTTGAAATCTGGCCTTTTCCATGTGGCTTCTGATTTTGCTCCTTCCCTTGAGTTTTAACCCTTTCTTCCATGCCATCTTGGGAGAAAACTCTTACGCTCCTGTCCTCTGTCCATAAGGGCTCCACTCCTAGGCAGACCAAACCTTGGTGAAGGGTGAGGAAGCTGTTAGAAAAATTCCCTTCATCGTGCATCCAAGAATCATGAAAGTAGCACAGGTTCTCCTCCACTCCTTGACCCCAGGCAGGGTGATGCTGCAGAATAAAAACAGGGCCTTGCATAGCCCCACGGTTGGCTTCACCAGCAAGGATAATCATGCTTCTAGCATGGAGCTCAGAGACTTCCTTGTGTGCTGTTTTCCCGAAGATATTAAGAGGAAAGAAAAGATCCAAGTGAATTTCCAGGGTTTCTTGTGTCTCTATTCCCGGCCACAGCCAGGAGTCAGGAACTCGAGCCAAGTCTCCCACATGGGTGGCAGGGACACAAATACTTGACCTAAGTCACCTGCCGCCTCCCAGAGTGTGCATCAGCAGAAAGCTGGAATCAGGAGCAGAGCTGGAACTGGAATCCAAGCACCCATGTGGGATGTGGGCATCCCAAGGGGCATCTTAACTGCTGTACCAAATACCCCCCCCAACCCTGACACTTCAGCTGTGTCACCAGTGGTTCCCTTTGTGACCACAGGATCAGTAGAATGGTTCCACACATTGCCTCCCACATGACCTGGTGCCATTGGCAAGGATACATAGATTATTCAGTTGATGAAATGGTTTGTCTCTGGGATCTGAGATGACGTCATTCATACCTCCAGAACGTTGGCAGAGTATCTAGAAGGCTGAGACTGTCACCCCCAGTGCATGCTGGTCTCCGCAAGTCAGATTTCCTCCATGCTGCCTTGAGGTTCTCAAAGACAGAAAGTGGAAGCTGCCAGTTTCCTAGGCCTGGGCCCAGAAACTGGCCAAAGCAGTCACAAAGCTGCCTACATGTGGGGGACTGAGACAGACCCCCACCTCTTAACAGGAGGAGTGCCCAGAAATTTAGTTATCTCTGATCCATATGCAGGATATAAGCTACATTGCTGTAATAAAGAGACCAGGAATATGGTGGGTCTTTTTTAAAGATTTATTTATTGATTTGAAAGTCAGAGTTACACAAAGAGAGAAGAAGAGGCGGAGAGAGAGGTCGGTCTTCCATCCGTTGGTTCACTCCCCAGTTGGCTGTAATGACTAGAGTTGCACTGAGCAGAAGCCAGGAGCCAGGAGCTTCCTCCGGGTCTCCCACTTGGGTGCAAGGGCCCAAGGACTTGAGTCATTTTCTACTGCTTTCCCAGGCCATAGCAGAGAGCTGGATTGATAGTGGAGCAGCCGGGACTTGAACCAGTGCCTGTATGGGATGCCGGCACTGCAGACCAGGCTTTAACCCACTGCGCCACAGCCCTGGCCCTGAAATGTGGTGTTTTAATTGAGATAGGTGTTTTTTCACTTCTTATAAAGCAGCTCAGAGGTGAACAACATGAGGCTGAGGATCTGTCTCTACCAGACTTGGCTCCCATGCCTGGGTGCAAGACAGATGTTCTGGTTCCTACTTCTCACGGAGTGGGAGAGGGAGGGTGAGACTGGACGACAAAGAGCTTCCCTGTAAAAGGTGATCCAAAGCGATCGGCGTCCCTGTTTGCATCACCTTGGCTAACTATGAGTTACACAACCACACCTGGCCGTAAGTTATTACCGGTAGAAGATAGGGATAATAGGTACAGGGACCAATTATCTCTAGGCTCTCTCTTGACAGCCCAAAAGGAAATAGGCGGTGGTGGGTGAGAGTCAATTCTAAATGATAGAGCTGTTTTCTGGGCCATTTGATGAATGAACCCTGCAGTTGGTCATGAACGCAGGGGACTCTGGACACACCTGTCAGGATCGGGCCGTTCACACACACAAAAGCGAGTAGTGTTGCAAAGATGGATACTTGCCTAGCAGGAGTAGCCACTTACCTGAACATCTTCCATAGCTGCAGGAATAGATTATCTGTGGAGTTCCCTTGGTGGGTTTTTTTCTCTTTAAAAATACCCGCTGAGGTTTCCTTCTCTAAACTTGTCGCAGACCACAGAATTAGTTGATAAGGAATGAGCTGAATAATTTACTAAATGGATTATGAGCCATTTAAATAAATACGAAGCAGATCTAACTAGAGCATTAAAAGTATCACTGGGAGGCAGGCCTAGCAGTGGCGCAGCCACATCTCACAACCTAAGCCCGCCTCACAGGGTCCTGGGGGCCCCACTCTCGGAGAGGGTGGCCTTGTCGTGGGTGTTTGCTGGGTGTCTGCTTCGTGCTGCTGTAACAGAATCCCTGACACTGGGTAACTCATATAGAAAAGAGGTCTATTTGCCTCCCGATTCTGGTGACTGGAAAATCCAAATAGCTTGGCCTGGCATCTGGCCAACAAGGTAGGGAAACGGGGACCAAGTACATGGGGCTTCCTTGTTTCTTTGTGTTGTTTTGTTTTTAAGGTTTATTTATTTATTTGAAAGGCAGAGCATCAGAGAGAGAGGAAGAGACAAAGAGGGAGATACCTCCCTCCACTGGTTCACTCCGCAGATGGCCACAACAGCCAGGGCTGGGCCAGGATGAAACCGGGAGCCAGGAGCTCCATCTGGGTTTCCCACATGGGTGGCAGAAGTCCAAGCACTTGGGCCATCTTCTGTTGCTTTCCCAGGCACATTAATGGGGAATTGAATAGGAAGCAGAGCAGCCAAACCTCGAACTGGAGCTCTAATAACCCACTGTATCACAGGGCCAGCCGCATGGCCTCACTTTATAGCAATCTGCTCTGTGAGAACTACCTCATTCCTGGACTCCATCCCAACTCCATCCACCAGCCCAGTGGTAATTCATCCACAAAGGCAGATCACCTTCCAGTGGGACCGACCCTTTACAGGTGCACCACCTTGTTACCATTCCACTAGGGACCAAGCTTCCAGCACAGGTACATACTGAAACCATAGGCAAAACATAGCACATCTGTCTTCTTCCTTGTTCTGAGAAGTTCACTAATCTACTTTTTAAAATTTATACATTGGGGCCGGCACTGTGGTGCAGTGGATTAAAGCCCTGGCCTGAAGCACCAGCAACCCATTTGGGCACCCATTCGAGTCTTGGCTGCTCCTCTTCCGACCCAGCTCTCTGCTGTGGCCTGGGAAAACAATAGAAGATGGCCCAAGTGCTTGGGCCCCTGCACCTGCATGGGAGACCCAGAAGAAGCTCCTGGCTCCTGGCTTCAGATTGGCACAGCTCCCCATTACGACCAACTAGGGAGTAAACCAGCAGTTGGAAGACCTCTCTCTCTCTCTCTCTCTGTCTCTACCTCTCTCTATAACTCTGACTTTAAAATAAATAAAATAAATCTTTTTTAAAAAATTATATATTTATTTGAGAGGTAGACAGGGAGCTTCCATCCCCTGGTTCACTCCTCAGATGCCCACAAGAGTTGGGACTGGCCAAGGCAGAAGCTGGGAGCCTAGAACTCAACCCAGGTCTCCCACGTGACTAGCAGGAAACCCACTACTTGAGCCATCACTGCTGCCTCCCAGGGTCTACATGAGCAGGAAGCCAGAGTCAGGAACCAGAGCTGGGCCCCAAACAAAGGTACTCCAACCACTAGGCCAAATGCCTACCCTCTCCCCTACTCCCATCCACTTTTGCAATTTCCTCCAGAGCTGGTCAGATGATGTTCTAGCTTGTATCAAAACCTGTGCCTCCATCTGGAGAGCTTTCAGTTTCCTGCTACAGGTACTCACAGCGCAGCCGCTCCAGCCACATCAGCACACTTGTTTCATAGGCCCAAAAGCAGCCCTACTCCTGTCTGCTTTATATAGTGGGGTTCTGGGTTTTGCTT